>NC_138976.1:165607508-166196508 GCF_964341445.2 Mesoplodon mirus | reverse complement strand
GCCCTCAGAGCCCTGCAGGTCCAGTGGGGTGTCACAAGCATTTAGGCCCAGGCCAAAGGGCGCCTTCTTTTTCTGCACAGCTGCCCAAACTCTCACCTTTCCACTCAGGCCGACCTCTTACTTGAAGTGTGTTTGGAACCTGTCCGCGCATTACACCTCGCTGCACAGCTAACCATAGGTCTGGGCATCGTAGCTTCCGGCTAGGTGACCGAAGTTCGCAGGCACATGGGTCCCTGGGACACATGCAGAGAGGCTTCTGCCTGGGCCACAGGCCGCCCAATGCCCCTGCCCCAGATCGGGGGCCGCCAAGAAGCCCTGTCGGAGTCCCCTGCCTCTTGAGGGAGTATTGGACCAACACTTGTAGAAAACGGCGTTCTCCCGGGCAACTCATTGGAGGGACACAAATAAATCTTTGCCGACTTTCTGCTGAAGCTTACGAGCGTTCACACCTAAACGTCTGACAATGTCAGCTGTTTAGCTAAACATGAGCTCATGATCTAAATTTACACAATAATGAAGAAATCAGCTACAAGTGGAGACAATCAGCAAAAGCTATCCATACCAGAATTAGATTCCTAAGGCCATCCATCAATTGTTGGAATAATCAGGTGCAAGGCAGAAAATATCCATAAAACTGGAACTGAAACAAGGAACAAGGATGTTTTCAAAGACTGGTAGGATCTCTAAAACATTTTTAAAGTACATGTCATTGATAAAGCTAAATACTCAAAGGTTGTGTAATACAACAGATTAAGCATTGAGAAGAGTGAAATTATGCTGCTTTGAAAACTATGGCAGGTGAGATTTTCTGCCTAATTATATAAGAAGATTTCTCTAAAAAATACACATTATTTCAATGACTTATTGGCTGTGAAATAAGTTAAGGGTATTTCAAATGGCTTGTCTGCAAAGAAAGGTGAGATGTAGGGAATCACAGAAAGTCGAGGGGAAAATAGGTCAATATATACATTGCTATATGGTGAACTAAAACTTAGGCCAGCAACAATGGAGAGGACCTGACCCTTAGAAGCTTACAAGTAAGCTGCAATCTTCAAAAGTTCAAATCTTTATAAGTAAAATATTTATTAAAATGAATAACCAAGTGTTTTAATTGACATCAGAAGATCAAAACAATAAACCCTGAGAACATAGAAAAAAGATAAATAAAGATATGAGCAGAACTTAATACAACAGAAAACGTATAAAATTGAGGTGATTTAGTAAGTCCAAAGAATCTTCTTTGAAAAGATTGAAAAGACACACTTTGCTTAAGGAAAACAAAAACATAAGTAAAGAATATACAGAAAGAATCAGGACAATGTTATAGCAGAGAATATAAGAAATGCCAGTAAATTTGAACATTTCTAGAAAGTGGACCATTTCCTAGCTCCTAAAGTTTACCAAACCTGACACAAGAGGAAATCATTTAAGGTCATCATGTCTGCCCTTGGCATTCTCGGAACGCCCTGGCCTCAGAATGCAGCCTCTGTAGTCCATGGTAACCTGCGGAGAGGGGGCGGGGATGAGGGAGGTTGGAACACTGCCCTCACTGAGGGAGTGGGTGTGGCCATCTCTGCTGTGACTGAACAAAGGGCAGGGGAGCAGGGGGCCCAGGGCAGGGCCCTCAGAGCCCGGCAGGTCCAGTGGGGTGTCACAAGCATTTAGGCCCTGGCCAAAGGGCGCCTTCTTTGTCTGCACAGCTGCCCAAACTCTCACCTTTCCACTCAGGGCGACCTCTTACTTGAAGTGTGTGTGGAACCTGTCCGCGCAGTACACCTCGCTGCACAGCTAACCATAGGTCTGGGCATCGTAGCTTCCTGCCAGGTGACCGAAGTTCGCAGGCAGATGGGTCCCTGGGACAAATGCAGAGAGGCTTCTGCCTAGGCCTCCGGCCGCCCACTGCCCCTGCCCCAGATCGGGGGCCGCCAAGCCGCCCTGTCAGAGTCCCCTGCCTCTTGAGGGAGTATTGGACCAACACATTTAGAAAACGGGGTTCTCTCGGGCAACTCATTGGAGGGACACAAATAAATCTTTGCTGACTTTCTGCTGAAGCTTACGAGCGTTCACATCTAAGCGTCTTACAATGTCAGCTGTTTAGGTAAACATGAGCTCATGATCTAAATTTACACAATAATGAAGAAATCAGCTACAAGGGGAGACAATCAGCAAAAACTATCAATACCAGAATTAGATTCCCAAGTCCATCCATCAATTGTTGGAATAATCAGGTGCAAGGCACAAAATATCCATAAAACTGGAACTGAAAGAAGGAACAAGGATGTTTTCAAAGACTGGTAGGATCTCTAAAACATTTTTAAAGTACATGTCATTGATAAAGCTAAATACTCAAAGGTTGTGTAATACAACAGATTAAGCATTGAGAAGAGTGAAATTATGCTGTTTTGAAAACTGTGGCAGGTCAGTTTTTCTGCCTAATTATATAAGAAGATTTCTCTAAAAAATACACATTATTTCAATGACTTATTGGCTGTGAAATAAGTTAAGGGTATTTCAAATGGCTTGTCTGCAAAGAAAGGTGAGATGTAGGGAATCACAGAAAGTCGAGGGGAAAATAGGTCAATATATACATTGCTATATGGTGAACTAAACCTTAGGCCAACAACAATGGAGAGGACCTGACCCTTAGAAACTTACAAGTAAGCTGCAATCTTCAAAAGTTCAAATCTTTATAAGTAAAATATTTATTAAAATGAATAACCAAGTATTTTAATTGACATCAGAAGATGAAAACAATAAAACCTGAGAACATAGAAAAAAGATAAATAAAGATATGAGCAGAACTTAATACAACAGAAAACGTATAAAATTGAGTTGATTTAGTAAGTCCAAAGAATCTTTTTGAAAAGATTGAAAAGACACACTTTGATTAAGGAAAACAAAAACATAAGTAAAGAATATACAGAAAGAATCAGGATAATGTTATAGCAGAGAATATAAGAAATGCCAGTAAATTTGAACATTTCTGTAAAGTGGACCATTTCCTAGCTCCTAAAGTTTACCAAACCTGACACAAGAGGAAATCATTTAAGGTCATGATGTCTGCCCTTGGCATTCTCGGAACGCCGTGGCCTCAGAATGCAGCCTCTGTAGTCCATGGTAACCTGCGGAGAGGGGGCGGGGCTGAGGGAGGTTGGAACACTGCCCTCACTGAGGGAGTGTGTGTGGCCATCTCTGCTGTGACTGAACAAAGGGCAGGAGAGCAGGGGGCCCAGGGCAGGGCCCTCAGAGCCCGGCAGGTCCAGTGGGGTGTCACAAGCATTTAGGCCCAGGCCAAACGGCTCCTTCTTTGTCTGCACAGGTGCCCAAACTCTCACCTTTCCACTCAGGCCGACCTCTTACTTGAAGAGTGTGTGGAACCTGTCCGCGCAGTACACCTCGCTGCACAGCTAACTATAGGTCTGGGCATTGTAGCTTCCTGCCAGGTGACCGAAGTTCGCAGGCAGATGGGTCCCTGGGACACATGCAGAGAGGCTTCTGCATGGGCCACAGGCCGCCCACAGCCACTGCCCCAGATCGGGGGCCGCCAAGCCGCCCTGTCGGAGTCCCCTGCCTCTTGAGGGAATATTGGACCAACACTTGTAGAAAACGGCGTTCTCGCGGGCAACTCATTGGATGGACACAAATAAATCTTTGCCGACTTTCTGCTGAAGCTTACGAGTGTTCACACCTAAGCATCTGACAAGGTCAGCTGTTTATCTAAACATGAGCTCATGATCTAAATTTACACAATAATGAAGAAATCAGCTACAAGGGGAGACAATCAGCAAAAGCTATCCATACCATAATTAGATTCCTAAGGCCATCCATCAATTGTTGGAATAATCAGGTGCAAGGCAGAAAATATCCATAAAACTGGAACTGAAACAAGGAACAAGGATGTTTTCAAAGACTGGTAGGATCTCTAAAACATTTTTAAAGTACATGTCATTGATAAAGCTAAATACTCAAAGGTTGTGTAATACAACAGATTAAGCATTGAGAAGAGTGAAATTATGCTGCTTTGAAAACTATGGCAGGTGAGATTTTCTGCCTAATTACATAAGAAGATTTCTCTAAAAAATACACATTATTTCAATGACTTATTGGCTGTGAAATAAGTTAAGGGTATTTCAAATGGCTTGTCTGCAAAGAAAGGTGAGATGTAGGGAATCACAGAAAGTCGAGGGGAAAATAGGTCAATATATACATTGCTATATGGTGAACTAAACCTTAGGCCAGCAACAATGGAGAGGACCTGACCCTTAGAAACTTACAATAAGCTGCAATCTTCAAAAGTTCAAATCTTTATAAGTAAAATATTTATTAAAATGAATAACCAAGTATTTTAATTGACATCAGAAGATGAAAACAATAAACCCTGAGAACATAGAAAAAAGATAAATAAAGATATGAGCAGAACTTAATACAACAGAAAACGTATAAAATTGAGGTGATTTAGTAAGTCCAAAGAATCTTCTTTGAAAAGATTGAAAAGACAGACTTTGATTAAGGAAAACAAAAACATAAGTAAAGAATATACAGAAAGAATCAGGACAATGTTATAGCAGAGAATATAAGAAATGCCAGTAAATTTGAACATTTCTGTAAAGTGGACCATTTCCTAGCTCCTAAAGTTTACCAAACCTGACACAAGAGGAAATCATTTAAGGTCATCATGTCTGCCCTTGGCATTCTCGGAACGCCCTGGCCTCAGAATGCAGCCTCTGTAGTCCATGGTAACCTGCGGAGAGGGGGCGGGGCTGAGGGAGGTTGGAACACTGCCCTCACTGAGGGAGTGGGTGTGGCCATCTCTGCTGTGACTGGACAAAGGGCAGGGGAGCAGGGGGCCCAGGGCAGGGCCCTCAGAGCCCGGCAGGTCCAGTGGGGTGTCACAAGCATTTAGGCCCAGGCCAAAGGGCGCCTTCTTTGTCTGCACAGCTGCCCAAACTCTCACCATTCCACTCAGGGCGACCTCTTACTTGAAGTGTGTGTGGAACCTGTCTGCGCAGAACACCTCGCTGCAGAGCTAACCATAGGTCTGGGCATCGTAGCTTCCTGCCAGGTGACCGAAGTTCGCAGGCAGATGGGTCCCTGGGACACATGCAGAGAGGCTTCTGCCTGGGCCTCAGGACGCCCACTGCCCCTGCCCCAGATCGGGGGCCGCCAAGCCGCCCTGTCAGAGTCCCCTGCCTCTTGAGGGTGTATTGGACCAACACTTGTAGAAAACGGCGTTCTCGCGGGCAACTCATTGGAGGGACACAAATAAATCTTTGCCGACTTTCTGCTGAAGCTTACGAGTGTTCACACCTAAGCATCTGACAAGGTCAGCTGTTTAGCTAAACATGAGCTCATGATCTAAATTTACACAATAATGAAGAAATCAGCTACAAGGGGAGACAATCAGCAAAAGCTATCCATACCAGAATTAGATTCCTAAGGCCATCCATCAATTGTTGGAATAATCAGGTGCAAGGCAGAAAACATACATAAAACTGGATCTGAAACAAGGAACAAGGATGTTTTCAAAGACTGGTAGGATCTCTAAAACATTTTTAAAGTACATGTCATTGATAAAGCTAAGTATTCAAAGGTTGTGTAATACAACAGATTAAGCATTGAGAAGAGTGAAATTATGCTGCTTTGAAAACTATGGCAGGTGAGATTTTCTGCCTAATTATAGAAGAAGATTTCTCTAAAAAATACACATTATTTCAATGACTTATTGGCTGTGAAATAAGTTAAGGGTATTTCAAATGGATTGTCTGCAAAGAAAGGTGAGATGTAGGGAATCACAGAAAGTCGAGGGGAAAATAGGTCAATATATACATTGCTATATGGTGAACTAAACCTTAGGCCAGCAACAATGGAGAGGACCTGACCCTTAGAAACTTACAAGTAAGCTGGAATCTTCAAAAGTTCAAATCTTTATAAGTAAAATATTTATTAAAATGAATAACCAAGTGTTTTAATTGACATCAGAAGATCAAAACAATAAAACCTGAGAACATAGAAAAAAGATAAATAAAGATATGAGCAGAACTTAATACAACAGAAAACGTATAAAATTGAGGTGATTTAGTAAGTCCAAAGAATCTTCTTTGAAAAGATTGAAAAGACACACTTTGATTAAGGAAAACAAAAACATAAGTAAAGAATATACAGAAAGAATCAGGACAATGTTAGAGCAGAGAATATAAGAAATGCCAGTAAATTTGAACATTTCTGTAAAGTGGACCATTTCCTAGCTCCTAAAGTTTACCAAACCTGACACAAGAGGAAATCATTTAAGGTCATCATGTCTGCCCTTGTCATTCTCGGAACGCCCTGGCCTCAGAATGCAGCCTCTGTAGTCCATGGTAACCTGCGGAGAGGGGGCGGGGCTGAGGGAGGTTGGAACACTGCCCTCACTGAGGGAGTGGGTGTGGCCATCTCTGCTGTGACTGAACAAAGGGCAGGGGAGCAGGGGGCCCAGGGCAGGGCCCTCAGAGCCCGGCAGGTCCAGTGGGGTGTCACAAGCATTTAGGCCCAGGCCAATGGGCGCCTTCTTTGTCTGCACAGCTGCCCAAACTCTCACCTTTCCACTCAGGCCGACCTCTTACTTCAAGTGTGTGTGGAATCTGTCCGCGCAGTACACCTCGCTGCACAGCTAACCATAGGTCTGGGCATCGTAGCTTCCTGCCAGGTGACCGAAGTTCGCAGGCAGATGGGTCCCTGGGACACATGCAGAGAGGCTTCTGCCTGGGCCTCAGGCCGCCCACTGTCCCTTCCCCAGATCGGGGGCCGCCAAGCCGCCCTGTCAGAGTCCCCTGCTTCTTGAGGGAGTATTGGACCAACACTTGTAGAAAACGGGGTTCTCGCGGGCAACTCATTGGAGGGACACAAATAAATCTTTGCTGACTTTCTGCTGAAGCTTACGAGCGTTCACATCTAAGCGTCTTACAATGTCAGCTGTTTAGGTAAACATGAGCTCATGATCTAAATTTACACAATAATGAAGAAATCAGCTACAAGGGGAGACAATCAGCAAAAACTATCAATACCAGAATTAGATTCCCAAGTCCATCCATCAATTGTTGGAATAATCAGGTGCAAGGCAGAAAATATCCATAAAACTGGAACTGAAAGAAGGAACAAGGATGTTTTCAAAGACTGGTCGGATCTTTAAAACATTTTTAAAGTACATGTCATTGATAAAGCTAAATACTCAAAGGTTGTGTAATACAACAGATTAAGCATTGAGAAGAGTGAAATTATGCTGTTTTGAAAACTATGGCAGGTGAGATTTTCTGCCTAATTATATAAGAAGTTTTCTCTAAAAAATACACATTATTTCAATGACTTATTGGCTGTGAAATAAGTTAAGGGTATTTCAAATGGCTTGTCTGCAAAGAAAGGTGAGATGTAGGGATTCACAAAAAGTCGAGGGGAAAATAGGACAATATATACATTGCTATATGGTGAACTAAACCTTAGGCTAACAACAATGGAGAGGACCTGACCCTTAGAAACTTACAAGTAAGCTGGAATCTTCAAAAGTTCAAATCTTTATAAGTAAAATATTTATTAAAATGAATAACCAAGTATTTTAATTGACATCAGAAGATGAAAACAATAAACCCTGAGAATATAGAAAAAAGATAAATAAAGATATGAGCAGAACTTAATACAACAGAAAACGTATAAAATTGAGGTGATTTAGTAAGTCCAAAGAATCTTCTTTGAAAAGATTGAAAAGACACACTTTGATTAAGGAAAACAAAAACATAAGTAAAGAATATACAGAAAGAATCAGGACAATGTTATAGCAGAGAATATAAGAAATGCCAGTAAATTTGAACATTTCTGTAAAGTGGACCATTTCCTAGATCCTAAAGTTTACCAAACCTGACACAAGAGGAAATCATTTAAGGTCATCATGTCTGCCCTTGGCATTCTCGGAACGCCCTGGCCTCAGAATGCAGCCTCTGTAATCCATGGTAACCTGCGGAGAGGGGGCGGGGCTGAGGGAGGTTGGAACACTGCCCTCACTGAGGGAGTGGGTGTGGCCATCTCTGCTGTGACTGAACAAAGGGCAGGAGAGCATGGGGCCCAGGGCAGGGCCCTCAGAGCCCGGCAGGTCCAGTGGGGTGTCACAAGCATTTAAGCCCAGGCCAAAGGGCGCCTTCTTTGTCTGCACAGCTGCCCAATCTCTCACCTTCCCACTCAGGCCGACCTCTTACTTGAAGTGTGTGTGGAACCTGTCCGCGCAGTCCACCTCGCTGCACAGCTAACCATAGGTCTGGGCATTGTAGCTTCCTGCCAGGTGACCGAAGTTCGCAGGCAGATGGGTCCCTGGGACACATGCAGAGATGCTTCTGCATGGGCCACAGGCCGCCCACAGCCACTGCCCCAGATCGGGGGCCGCCAAGCCGCCCTGTCCGAGTTCCCTGCCTCTTGAGGGAATATTGGACCAACACTGGTAGAAAACGGCGTTCTCGTGGGCAACTCATTGGAGGGACACAAATAAATCTTTGCCGACTTTCTGCTGAAGCTTACGAGTGTTCACACCTAAGCATCTGACAAGGTCAGCTGTTTAGCTAAACATGAGCTCATGATCTAAATTTACACAATAATGAAGAAATCAGCTACAAGGGGAGACAATCAGCAAAAGCTATCCATACCAGAATTAGATTCCTAAGGCCATCCATCAATTGTTGGAATAATCAGGTGCAAGGCAGAAAATATACATAAAACTGGAACTGAAACAAGGAACAAGGATGTTTTCAAAGACTGGTAGGATCTCTAAAACATTTTTAAAGTACATGTCATTGATAAAGCTAAATACTCAAAGGTTGTGTAATACAACAGATTAAGCATTGAGAAGAGTGAAATTATGCTGCTTTGAAAACTATGGCAGGTGAGATTTTCTGCCTAATTATATAAGAAGATTTCTCTAAAAAATACACATTATTTCAATGACTTATTGGCTGTGAAATAAGTTAAGGGTATTTCAAATGGCTTGTCTGCAAAGAAAGGTGAGATGTAGGGAATCACAGAAAGTCGAGGGGAAAATAGGTCAATATATACATTGCTATATGGTGAACTAAGCCTTAGGCCAGCAACAATGGAGAGGACCTGACCCTTAGAAACTTACAAGTAAGCTGGAATCTTCAAAAGTTCAAATCTTTATAAGTAAAATATTTATTAAAATGAATAACCAAGTGTTTTAATTGATATCAGAAGATGAAAACAATAAACCCTGAGAACATAGAAAAAAGATAAATAAAGATATGAGCAGAACTTAATACAACAGAAAACGTATAAAATTGAGGTGATTTAGTAAGTCCAAAGAATCTTCGTTGAAAAGATTGAAAAGACACACTTTGATTAAGGAAAACAAAAACATAAGTAAAGAATATACAGAAAGAATCAGGACAATGTTATAGCAGAGAATATAAGAAATGCCAGTAAATTTGAACATTTCTGTAAAGTGGACCATTTCCTAGCTCCTAAAGTTTACCAAACCTGACACAAGAGGAAATCATTTAAGGTCATCATGTCTGCCCTTGGCATTCTTGGAACACCCTGGCCTCAGAATGCAGCATCTGTAGTCCATGGTAACCTGCGGAGATGGGGCGGAGCTGAGGGAGGTTGGAACACTGCCCTCACTGAGGGAGTTGGTGTGGCCATCTCTGCTGTGACTGAACAAAGGGCAGGGGAGCAGGGGGCCCAGGGCAGCGCCCTCAGAGCCCGGCAGGTCCAGTGGGGTGTCACAAGCATTTAGGCCCAGGCCAAAGGGCGCCTTCTTTGTCTGCACAGCTGCCCAAACTGTCACCTTTCCACTCAGGCCGACCTCTTACTTGAAGTGTGTTTGGAACCTGTCCGCGCAGTACACCTCGATGCACAGCTAACCATAGGTCTGGGCAGCGTAGCTTCCTGCCAGGTGACAGAAGTTCGCAGGCAGATGGGTCCCTGGGACACATGCAGAGAGGCTTCTGCCTGGGCCTCAGGCCGCCCAATGACCCTGCCCCAGATCGGGGGCCGCCAAGCAGCCCTGTCGGAGTCCCCTGCCTCTTGAGGGAGTATTGGACCAACACTTGTAGAAAACGGCGTTCTCGCGGGCAACTCATGGGAGGGACACAAATAAATCTTTGCCGACTTTCTGCTGAAGCTTACGAGCGTTCACACCTAAGCGTCTGACAATGTCAGCTGTTTAGCTAAACATGAGCTCATGATCTAAATGTACACAATAATGCAGAAAGCATCTACAAGGGGAGACAATCAGCAAAAACTATCAATACCAGAATTAGATTCCCAAGGCCATCCATCAATTGTTGGAATAATCCGGTGCAAGGCAGAAAATATACATAAAACTGGAACTGAAACAAGGAACAAGGATGTTTTCAAAGACTGGTAGGATCTCTAAAACATTTTTAAAGTACATGTCATTGATAAAGCTAAATACTCAAAGGTTGTGTAATACAACAGATTAAGCATTGAGAAGAGTGAAATTATGCTGTTTTGAAAACTATGGCAGGTGAGATTTTCTGCCTAATTATATAAGAAGATTTCTCTAAAAAATACACATTATTTCAATGACTTATTGGCTGTGAAATAAGTTAAGGGTATTTCAAATGGATTGTCTGCAAAGAAAGGTGAGATGTAGGGAATCACAGAAAGTCGAGGGGAAAATAGGTCAATATATACATTGCTATATGGTGAACTAAACCTTAGGCCAGCAACAATGGAGAGGACCTGACCCTTAGAAACTTACAAGTAAGCTGGAATCTTCAAAAGTTCAAATCTTTATAAGTAAAATATTTATTAAAATGAATAACCAAGTGTTTTAATTGACATCAGAAGATCAAAACAATAAAACCTGAGAACATAGAAAAAAGATAAATAAAGATATGAGCAGAACTTAATACAACAGAAAACGTATAAAATTGAGGTGATTTAGTAAGTCCAAAGAATCTTCTTTGAAAAGATTGAAAAGACACACTTTGATTAAGGAAAACAAAAACATAAGTAAAGAATATACAGAAAGAATCAGGACAATGTTATAGCAGAGAATATAAGAAATGCCAGTACATTTGAACATTTCTGTAAAGTGGACCATTTCCTAGCTCCTAAAGTTTACCAAACCTGACACAAGAGGAAATCATTTAAGGTCATCATGTCTGCCCTTGTCATTCTCGGAACGCCCTGGCCTCAGAATGCAGCCTCTGTAGTCCATGGTAACCTGCGGAGAGGGGGCGGGGCTGAGGGAGGTTGGAACACTGCCCTCACTGAGGGAGTGGGTGTGGCCATCTCTGCTGTGACTGAACAAAGGGCAGGGGAGCAGGGGGCCCAGGGCAGGGCCCTCAGAGCCCGGCAGGTCCAGTGGGGTGTCACAAGCATTTAGGCCCAGGCCAATGGGCGCCTTCTTTGTCTGCACAGCTGCCCAAACTCTCACCTTTCCACTCAGGCCGACCTCTTACTTCAAGTGTGTGTGGAATCTGTCCGCGCAGTACACCTCGCTGCACAGCTAACCATAGGTCTGGGCATCGTAACTTCCTGCCAGGTGACCGAAGTTCGCAGGCAGATGGGTCCCTGGGACACATGCAGAGAGGCTTCTGCCTGGGCCTCAGGCCGCCCACTGTCCCTTCCCCAGATCGGGGGCCGCCAAGCCGCCCTGTCAGAGTCCCCTGCTTCTTGAGGGAGTATTGGACCAACACTTGTAGAAAACGGGGTTCTCGCAGGCAACTCATTGGAGGGACACAAATAAATCTTTGCTGACTTTCTGCTGAAGCTTACGAGCGTTCACATCTAAGCGTCTTACAATGTCAGCTGTTTAGGTAAACATGAGCTCATGATCTAAATTTACACAATAATGAAGAAATCAGCTACAAGGGGAGACAATCAGCAAAAACTATCAATACCAGAATTAGATTCCCAAGTCCATCCATCAATTGTTGGAATAATCAGGTGCAAGGCAGAAAATATCCATAAAACTGGAACTGAAAGAAGGAACAAGGATGTTTTCAAAGACTGGTCGGATCTTTAAAACATTTTTAAAGTACATGTCATTGATAAAGCTAAATACTCAAAGGTTGTGTAATAGAACAGATTAAGCATTGAGAAGAGTGAAATTATGCTGTTTTGAAAACTATGGCAGGTGAGATTTTCTGCCTAATTATAGAAGAAGATTTCTCTAAAAAATACACATTATTTCAATGACTTATTGGCTGTGAAATAAGTTAAGGGTATTTCAAATGGCTTGTCTGCAAAGAAAGGTGAGATGTAGGGATTCACAAAAAGTCGAGGGGAAAATAGGTCAATATATACATTGCTATATGGTGAACTAAACCTTAGGCTAACAACAATGGAGAGGACCTGACCCTTAGAAACTTACAAGTAAGCTGGAATCTTCAAAAGTTCAAATCTTTATAAGTAAAATATTTATTAAATTGAATAACCAAGTATTTTAATTGACATCAGAAGATGAAAACAATAAACCCTGAGAATATAGAAAAAAGATAAATAAAGATATGAGCAGAACTTAATACAACAGAAAACGTATAAAATTGAGGTGATTTAGTAAGTCCAAAGAATCTTCTTTGAAAAGATTGAAAAGACACACTTTGATTAAGGAAAACAAAAACATAAGTAAAGAATATACAGAAAGAATCAGGACAATGTTATAGCAGAGAATATAAGAAATGCCAGTAAATTTGAACATTTCTGTAAAGTGGACCATTTCCTAGCTCCTAAAGTTTACCAAACCTGACACAAGAGGAAATCATTTAAGGTCATCATGTCTGCCCTTGGCATTCTCGGAACGCCCTGGCCTCAGAATGCAGCCTCTGTAATCCATGGTAACCTGCGGAGAGGGGGCGGGGCTGAGGGAGGTTGGAACACTGCCCTCACTGAGGGAGTGGGTGTGGCCATCTCTGCTGTGACTGAACAAAGGGCAGGAGAGCAGGGGGCCCAGGGCAGGGCCCTCAGAGCCCGGCAGGTCCAGTGGGGTGTCACAAGCATTTAAGCCCAGGCCAAAGGGCGCCTTCTTTGTCTGCACAGCTGCCCAATCTCTCACCTTCCCACTCAGGCCGACCTCTTACTTGAAGTGTGTGTGGAACCTGTCCGCGCAGTCCACCTCGCTGCACAGCTAACCATAGGTCTGGGCATTGTAGCTTCCTGCCAGGTGACCGAAGTTCGCAGGCAGATGGGTCCCTGGGACACATGCAGAGATGCTTCTGCATGGGCCACAGGCCGCCCACAGCCACTGCCCCAGATCGGGGGCCGCCAAGCCGCCCTGTCCGAGTTCCCTGCCTCTTGAGGGAATATTGGACCAACACTGGTAGAAAACGGCGTTCTCGCGGGCAACTCATTGGAGGGACACAAATAAATCTTTGCCGACTTTCTGCTGAAGCTTAGGAGTGTTCACACCTAAGCATCTGACAAGGTCAGCTGTTTAGCTAAACATGAGCTCATGATCTAAATTTACACAATAATGAAGAAATCAGCTACAAGGGGAGACAATCAGCAAAAGCTATCCATACCAGAATTAGATTCCTAAGGCCATCCATCAATTGTTGGAATAATCAGGTGCAAGGCAGAAAATATACATAAAACTGGAACTGAAACAAGGAACAAGGATGTTTTCAAAGACTGGTAGGATCTCTAAAACATTTTTAAAGTACATGTCATTGATAAAGCTAAATACTCAAAGGTTGTGTAATACAACAGATTAAGCATTGAGAAGAGTGAAATTATGCTGCTTTGAAAACTATGGCAGGTGAGATTTTCTGCCTAATTATATAAGAAGATTTCTCTAAAAAATACACATTATTTCAATGACTTATTGGCTGTGAAATAAGTTAAGGGTATTTCAAATGGCTTGTCTGCAAAGAAAGGTGAGATGTAGGGAATCACAGAAAGTCGAGGGGAAAATAGGTCAATATATACATTGCTATATGGTGAACTAAACCTTAGGCCAGCAACAATGGAGAGGATCTGACCCTTAGAAACTTACAAGTAAGCTGGAATCTTCAAAAGTTCAAATCTTTATAAGTAAAATATTTATTAAAATGAATAACCAAGTGTTTTAATTGATATCAGAAGATGAAAACAATAAACCCTGAGAACATAGAAAAAAGATAAATAAAGATATGAGCAGAACTTAATACAACAGAAAACGTATAAAATTGAGGTGATTTAGTAAGTCCAAAGAATCTTCGTTGAAAAGATTGAAAAGACACACTTTGATTAAGGAAAACAAAAACATAAGTAAAGAATATACAGAAAGAATCAGGACAATGTTATAGCAGAGAATATAAGAAATGCCAGTAAATTTGAACATTTCTGTAAAGTGGACCATTTCCTAGCTCCTAAAGTTTACCAAACCTGACACAAGAGGAAATCATTTAAGGTCATCATGTCTGCCCTTGGCATTCTTGGAACGCCCTGGCCTCAGAATGCAGCATCTGTAGTCCATGGTAACCTGCGGAGATGAGGCGGAGCTGAGGGAGGTTGGAACACTGCCCTCACTGAGGGAGTTGGTGTGGCGATCTCTGCTGTGACTGAACAAAGGGCAGGGGAGCAGGGGGCCCAGGGCAGCGCCCTCAGAGCCCGGCAGGTCCAGTGGGGTGTCACAAGCATTTAGGCCCAGGCCAAAGGGCGCCTTCTTTGTCTGCACAGCTGCCCAAACTGTCACCTTTCCACTCAGGCCGACCTCTTACTTGAAGTGTGTTTGGAACCTGTCCGCGCAGTACACCTCGCTGCACAGCTAACCATAGGTCTGGGCAGCGTAGCTTCCTGCCAGGTGACAGAAGTTCGCAGGCAGATGGGTCCCTGGGACACATGCAGAGAGGCTTCTGCCTGGGCCACAGGCCGCCCAATGACCCTGCCCCAGATCGGGGGCCGCCAAGCAGCCCTGTCGGAGTCCCCTGCCTCTTGAGGGAGTATTGGACCAACACTTGTAGAAAACGGCGTTCTCGCGGGCAACTCATGGGAGGGACACAAATAAATCTTTGCCGACTTTCTGCTGAAGCTTACGAGCGTTCACACCTAAGCGTCTGACAATGTCAGCTGTTTAGCTAAACATGAGCTCATGATCTAAATGTACACAATAATGCAGAAAGCATCTACAAGGGGAGACAATCAGCAAAAACTATCAATACCAGAATTAGATTCCCAAGGCCATCCATCAATTGTTGGAATAATCCGGTGAAAGGCAGAAAATATACATAAAACTGGAACTGAAACAAGGAACAAGGATGTTTTCAAAGACTGGTAGGATCTCTAAAACATTTTTAAAGTACATGTCATTGATAAAGCTAAATACTCAAAGGTTGTGTAATACAACAGATTAAGCATTGAGAAGAGTGAAATTATGCTGTTTTGAAAACTATGGCAGGTGAGATTTTCTGCCTAATTCTATAAGAAGATTTCTCTAAAAAATACACATTATTTCAATGACTTATTGGCTGTGAAATAAGTTAAGGGTATTTCAAATGGCTTGTCTGCAAAGAAAGGTGAGATGTAGGGAATCACAGAAAGTCGAGGGGAAAATAGGTCAATATATACATTGCTATATGGTGAGCTAAACCTTAGGCCAGCAACAATGGAGAGGACCTGACCCTTAGAAACTTACAAGTAAGCTGGAATCTTCAAAAGTTCAAATCTTTATAAGTAAAATATTTATTAAAATGAATAACCAAGTGTTTTAATTGACATCAGAAGATGAAAACAATAAACCCTGAGAACATAGAAAAAAGATAAATAAAGATATGAGCAGAACTTAATACAACAGAAAACGTATAAAATTGAGGTGATTTAGTAAGTCCAAAGAATCTTCTTTGAAAAGATTGAAAAGACATACTTTGATTAAGGAAAACAAAAACATAAGTAAAGAATATACAGAAAGAATCAGGACAATGTTATAGCAGAGAATATAAGAAATGCCAGTAAATTTGAACATTTCTGTAAAGTGGACCATTTCCTAGCTCCTAAAGTTTACCAAACCTGACACAAGAGGAAATCATTTAAGGTCATCATGTCTGCACTTGGAATTCTCAGAATGCCCTGGCCTCAGAATGCAGCCTCTGTAGTCCATGGTAACCTGCGGAGAGGGGGCGGGGCTGAGGGAGGTTGGAACACTGACCTCACTGAGGGAGTGGGTGTGGCCATCTCTGCTGTTACTGAACAAAGGGCAGGAGAGCATGGGGCCCAGTGCAGGGCCCTCAGAGCCCAGCAGGTCCAGTGGGGTGTCACAAGCATTTAGGCCCAGGCCAAAGGGTGCCTTCTTTATCTGCACAGCTGCCCAAACTCTCACCTTTCCACTCAGGGCGACCTCTTACTTGAAGTGTGTGTGGAACCTGTCCGCGCAGTACACCTCGCTGCACAGCTAACCATATGTCTGGGCATCGTAGCTTCCTGCCAGGTGACCGAAGTTCGCAGGCAGATGGGTCCCTGGGACACATGCAGAGAGGCTTCTGCCTGGGCCACAGGCCACCCAATGCCCCTGCCCCAGATCGGGGGCCGCCAAGCAGCCCTGTCGGAGTCCCCTGCCTCTTGAGGGAGTATTGGACCAACACTTGTAGAAAACGGGGTTCTCGCGGGCAACTCATTGGAGGGACACAAATAAATCTTTGCTGACTTTCTGCTGAAGCTTACGAGCGTTCACATCTAAGCGTCTTACAATGTCAGCTGTATAGGTAAACATGAGCTCATGATCTAAATTTACACAATAATGAAGAAATCAGCTACAAGGGGAGACAATCAGCAAAAACTATCAATACCAGAATTAGATTCCCAAGTCCATCCATCAATTGTTGGAATAATCAGGTGCAAGGCAGAAAATATCCATAAAACTGGAACTGAAAGAAGGAACAAGGATGTTTTCAAAGACTGGTAGGATCTCTAAAACATTTTTAAAGTACATGTCATTGATAAAGCTAAATACTCAAAGGTTGTGTAATACAACAGATTAAGCATTGAGAAGAGTGAAATTATGCTGTTTTGAAAACTATGGCAGGTGAGATTTTCTGCCTAATTATATAAGAAGATTTCTCTAAAAAATACACATTATTTCAATGACTTATTGGCTGTGAAATAAGTTAAGGGTATTTCAAATGGCTTGTCTGCAAAGAAAGGTGAGATGTAGGGAATCACAGAAAGTCGAGGGGAAAAGAGGTCAATATATACATTGCTATATGGTGAACTAAACCTTAGGCCAACAACAATGGAGAGGACCTGACCCTTAGAAACTTACAAGTAAGCTGCAATCTTCAAAAGTTCAAATCTTTATAAGTAAAATATTTATTAAAATGAATAACCAAGTATTTTAATTGACATCAGAAGATGAAAACAATAAACCCTGAGAACATAGAAAAAAGATAAATAAAGATATGAGCAGAACTTAATACAACAGAAAACGTATAAAATTGAGGTGATTTAGTAAGTCCAAAGAATCTTCTTTGAAAAGATTGAAAAGACACACTTTGATTAAGGAAAACAAAAACATAAGTAAAGAATATACAGAAAGAATCAGGACAATGTTATAGCAGAGAATATAAGAAATGCCAGTAAATTTGAACATTTCTGTAAAGTGGACCATTTCCTAGCTCCTAAAGTTTACCAAACCTGACACAAGAGGAAATCATTTAAGGTCATCATGTCTGCCCTTGGCATTCTCGGAACGCCGTGGCCTCAGAATGCAGCCTCTGTAGTCCATGGTAACCTGCGGAGAGGGGGCGGGGCTGAGGGAGGTTGGAACACTGCCCTCACTGAGGGAGTGTGTGTGGCCATCTCTGCTGTGACTGAACAAATGTCAGGAGAGCAGGGGGCTCAGGGCAGGGCCCTCAGAGCCCGGCAGGTCCAGTGGGGTGTCACAAGCATTTAGGCCCAGGACAAACGGCGCCTTCTTTGTCTGCACAGCTGCCCAAACTCTCACCTTTCCACTCAGGCCGACCTCTTACTTGAAGTGTGTGTGGAACCTGTCCGCGCAGTACACCTCGCTGCACAGCTAACCATAGGTCTGGGCATCGTAGCTTCCTGCCAGGTGACCGAAGTTCGCAGGCAGTTGGGTCCCTGGGACACATGCAGAGAGGCTTCTGCCTGGGCCTCAGGCCGCCCACTGCCCCTGCCCCAGATCGGGGGCCGCCAAGCCGCCCTGTCAGAGTCCCCTGCCTCTTGAGGGAGTATTGGACCAACACTTGTAGAAAACGGGGTTCTCGCGGGCAAATCATTGGAGGGACACAAATAAATCTTTGCTGACTTTCTGCTGAAGCTTACGAGCGTTCACATCTAAGCGTCTTACAATGTCAGCTGTATAGGTAAACATGAGCTCATGATCTAAATTTACACAATAATGAAGAAATCAGCTACAAGGGGAGACAATCAGCAAAAACTATCAATACCAGAATTAGATTCCCAAGTCCATCCATCAATTGTTGGAATAATCAGGTGCAAGGCAGAAAATATCCATAAAACTGGAACTGAAAGAAGGAACAAGGATGTTTTCAAAGACTGGTAGGATCTCTAAAACATTTTTAAATTACATGTCATTGATAAAGCTAAATACTCAAAGGTTGTGTAATACAACAGATTAAGCATTGAGAAGAGTGAAATTATGCTGTTTTGAAAACTATGGCAGGTGAGATTTTCTGCCTAATTATATAAGAAGATTTCTCTAAAAAATACACATTATTTCAATGACTTATTGGCTGTGAAATAAGTTAAGGGTATTTCAAATGGCTTGTCTGCAAAGAAAGGTGAGATGTAGGGAATCACAGAAAGTCGAGGGGAAAATAGGTCAATATATACATTGCTATATGGTGAACTAAACCTTAGGCCAGCAACAATGGAGAGGACCTTACCCTTAGAAACTTACAAGTAAGCTGGAATCTTCAAAAGTTCAAATCTTTATAAGTAAAATATTTATTAAAATGAATAACCAAGTATTTTAATTGACATCAGAAGATGAAAACAATAAACCATGAGAACATAGAAAAAAGATAAATAAAGATATGAGCAGAACTTAATACAACAGAAAACATATAAAATTGAGGTGATTTAGTAAGTCCAAAGAATCTTCTTTGAAAAGATTGAAAAGACACACTTTGATTAAGGAAAACAAAAACATAAGTAAAGAATATACAGAAAGAATCAGGACAATGTTATAGCAGAGAATATAAGAAATGCCAGTAAATTTGAACATTTCTGTAAAGTGGACCATTTCCTAGCTCCTAAAGTTTACCAAAACTGACACAAGAGGAAATCATTTAAGGTCATCATGTCTGCCCTTGGCATTCTCGGAACGCCGTGGCCTCAGAATGCAGCCTCTGTAGTCCATGGTAACCTGCGGAGAGGGGGCGGGGCTGAGGGAGGTTGGAACACTGCCCTCACTGAGGGAGTGTGTGTGGCCATCTCTGCTGTGACTGAACAAAGGGCAGGAGAGCAGGGGGCCCAGGGCAGGGCCCTCAGAGCCCGGCAGGTCCAGTGGGGTGTCACAAGCATTTAGGCCCAGGCAAAACGGCGCCTGCTTTGTCTGCACAGCTGCCCAAACTCTCACCTTTCCACTCAGGCCGACCTCTTACTTGAAGTGTGTGTGGAACCTGTCCGCGCAGTACACCTCGCTGCACAGCTAACCATAGGTCTGGGCATTGTAGCTTCCTGCCAGGTGACCGAAGTTCGCAGGCAGATGGGTCCCTGGGACACATGCAGAGAGGCTTCTGCATGGGCCACAGGCCGCCCACTGCCCCTGCCCCAGATCGGGGGCCGCCAAGCCGCCCTGTCGGAGTCCCCTGCCTCTTGAGGAAATATTGGACCAACACTTGTAGAAAACGGCGTTCTCGCGGGCAACTCATTGGAGGGACACAAATAAATCTTTGCCGACTTTCTGCTGAAGCTTACGAGCGTTCACACCTAAGCGTCTGACAAGGTCAGCTGTTTAGCTAAACATGAGCTCATGATCTAAATTTACACAATAATGAAGAAATCAGCTACAAGGGGAGACAATCAGCAAAAACTATCAATACCAGAATTAGATTCCCAAGGCCATCCATCAATTGTAGGAATAGTCAGGTGCAAGGCAGAAAATATACATAAAACTGGAACTGAAACAAGGAACAAGGATGTTTTCAAAGACTGGTAGGATCTCTAAAACATTTTTAAAGTACATGTCATTGATAAAGCTAAATACTCAAAGGTTGTGTAATACAACAGATTAAGCATTGAGAAGTGTGAAATTATGCTGTTTTGAAAACTATGGCAGGTGAGATTTTCTGCCTAATTATATAAGAAGATTTCTCTAAAAAATACACATTATTTCAATGACTTATTGGCTGTGAAATAAGTTAAGGGTATTTCAAATGGCTTGTCTGCAAAGAAAGGTGAGATGTAGGGAATCACAGAAAGTCGAGGGGAGAATAGGTCAATATATACATTGCTATATGGTGAACTAAACCTTAGGCCAGCAACAATGGAGAGGACCTGACCCTTAGAAACTTACAAGTAAGCTGGAATCTTCAAAAGTTCAAATCTTTATAAGTAAAATATTTATTAAAATGAATAACCAAGTGTTTTAATTGACATCAGAAGATCAAAACAATAAACCCTGAGAACATAGAAAAAAGATAAATAAAGATATGAGCAGAACTTAATACAACAGAAAACGTATAAAATTCAGGTGATTTAGTAAGTCCAAAGAATCTTCTTTGAAAAGATTGAAAAGACACACTTTGATTAAGGAAAACAAAAACATAAGTAAAGAATATACAGAAAGAATCAGGACAATGTTATAGCAGAGAATATATGAAATGCCAGTAAATTTGAACATTTCTGTAAAGTGGACCATTTCCTAGCTCCTAAAGTTTACCAAACCTGACACAAGAGGAAATCATTTAAGGTCATCATGTCTGCCCTTGGCATTCTCGGAACGCCCTGGCCTCAGAATGCAGCATCTGTAGTCCATGGTAAACTGCGGAGAGGGGGCGGGGCTGAGGGAGGTTGGAACACTGCCCTCACTGAGGGAGTTGGTGTGGCCATCTCTGCTGTGACTGAACAAAGGGCAGGGGAGCAGGGGGCCCAGGGCAGGGCCCTCAGAGCCCGGCAGGTCCAGTGGGGTGTCACAAGCATTTAGGCCCAGGCCAAAGGGCGCCTTCTTTGTCTGCACAGCTGCCCAAACTCTCACCTTTCCACTCAGGCCGACCTCTTACTTGAAGTGTGTGTGGAACCTGTCCGCACAGTACACCTCGCTGCTCAGCTAACCATAGGTCTGGGCATCATAGCTTCCTGCCAGGTGACCGAAGTTCGCAGCCAGATGGGTCCCTGGGACACATGCAGAGAGGCTTCTGCCTGGGCCACAGGCCGCCCACTGCCCCTGCCCCAGATCGGGGGCCGCCAAGCAGCCCTGTCGGAGTCCCCTGCCTCTTGAGGGAGTATTGGACCAACACTTGTAGAAAACGGGGTTCTCGCGGGCAACTCATTGGAGGGACACAAATAAATCTTTGCCGACTTTCTGCTGAAGCTTACGAGCGTTCACACCTAAGCGTCTTACAAGGTCAGCTGTTTAGCTAAACATGAGCTCATGATCTAAATTTACACAATAATGAAGAAATCAGCTACAAGGGGAGACAATAAGCAAAAACTATCAATACCAGAATTAGATTCCCAAGGCCATCCATCAATTGTAGGAATAGTCAGGTGCAAGGCAGAAAATATACATAAAACTGGAACTAAAACCAGGAACAAGGACGTTTTCAAAGACTGGTAGGATCTCTAAAACATTTTTAAAGTACATGTCATTGATAAAGCTAAATACTCAAAGGTTGTGTAATACAACAGATTAAGCATTGAGAAGAGTGAAATTATGCTGTTTTGAAAACTATGGAAGGTGAGATTTTCTGCCTAATTATAGAAGAAGATTTCTCTAAAAAATACACATTATTTCAATGACTTATTGGCTGTGAAATAAGTTAAGGGTATTTCAAATGGCTTGTCTGCAAAGAAAGGTGAGATGTAGGGAATCACAGAAAGTCGAGGGGAAAAGAGGTCAATATATACATTGCTATATGGTGAACTAAATCTTAGTCCAGCAACAATGGAGAGGACCTGACCCTTAGAAACTTACAAGTAAGCTGGAATCTTCAAAAGTTCAAATCTTTATAAGTAAAATATTTATTAAAATGAATAACCAAGTGTTTTAATTGACATCAGAAGATCAAAACAATAAACCCTGAGAACATAGAAAAAAGATAAATAAAGATATGAGCAGAACTTAATACAACAGAAAACGTATAAAATTGAGGTGATTTAGTAAGTCCAAAGAATCTTCTTTGAAAAGATTGAAAAGACACACTTTGATTAAGGAAAACAAAAACATAAGTAAAGAATATACAGAAAGAATCAGGACAATGTTATAGCAGAGAATATATGAAATGCCAGTAAATTTGAACATTTCTGTAAAGTGGACCATTTCCTAGCTCCTAAAGTTTACCAAACCTAACACAAGAGGAAATCATTTAAGGTCATCATGTCTGCCCTTGGCATTCTCGGAACGCCCTGGCCTCAGAATGCAGCATCTGTAGTCCATGGTAACCTGCGGAGAGGGGGCGGGACTGAGGGAGGTTGGAACACTGCCCTCACTGAGGGAGTGGGTGTGGCCATCTCTGCTGTGACTGAACAAAGGGCAGGGGAGCAGGGGGCCCAGGGCAGGGCCCTCAGAGCCCGGCAGGTCCAGTGGTGTGTCACAAGCATTTAGGCCCAGGCCAAAGGGCGCCTTCTTTGTCTGCACAGCTGCCCAAACTCTCACCTTTCCACTCAGGCCGACCTCTTACTTGAAGTGTGTGTGGAACCTGTCCGCACAGTACACCTCGCTGCTCAGCTAACCATAGGTCTGGGCATCATACCTTCCTGCCAGGTGACCGAAGTTCGCAGCCAGATGGGTCCCTGGGACACATGCAGAGAGGCTTCTGCCTGGGCCACAGGCCGCCCACTGCCCCTGCCCCAGATCGGGGGCCGCCAAGCAGCCCTGTCGGAGTCCCCTGCCTCTTGAGGGAGTATTGGACCAACACTTGTAGAAAACGGGGTTCTCGCGGGCAACTCATTGGAGGGACACAAATAAATCTTTGCCGACTTTCTGCTGAAGCTTACGAGCGTTCACACCTAAGCGTCTTACAAGGTCAGCTGTTTAGCTAAACATGAGCTCATGATCTAAATTTACACAATAATGAAGAAATCAGCTACAAGGGGAGACAATCAGCAAAAACTATCAATACCAGAATTAGATTCCCAAGGCCATCCATCAATTGTAGGAATAGTCAGGTGCAAGGCAGAAAATATACATAAAACTGGAACTGAAACCAGGAACAAGGATGTTTTCAAAGACTGGTAGGATCTCTAAAACATTTTTAAAGTACATGTCATTGATAAAGCTAAATACTCAAAGTTGTGTAATACAACAGATTAAGCATTGAGAAGAGTGAAATTATGCTGTTTTGAAAACTATGGCAGGTGAGATTTTCTGCCTAATTATAGAAGAAGATTTCTCTAAAAAATACACATTATTTCAATGACTTATTGGCTGTGAAATAAGTTAAGGGTATTTCAAATGGCTTGTCTGCAAAGAAAGGTGAGATGTAGGGAATCACAGAAAGTCGAGGGGAAAATAGGTCAATATATACATTGCTATATGGTGAACTAAACCTTAGTCCAGCAACAATGGAGAGGACCTGACCCTTAGAAACTTACAAGTAAGCTGGAATCTTCAAAAGTTCAAATCTTTATAAGTAAAATATTTATTAAAATGAATAACCAAGTGTTTTAATTGACATCAGAAGATCAAAACAATAAACCCTGAGAACATAGAAAAAAGATAAATAAAGATATGAGCAGAACTTAATACAACAGAAAACGTATAAAATTGAGGTGATTTAGTAAGTCCAAAGAATCTTCTTTGAAAAGATTGAAAAGACACACTTTGATTAAGGAAAACAAAAACATAAGTAAAGAATATACAGAAAGAATCAGGACAATGTTATAGCAGAGAATATATGAAATGCCAGTAAATTTGAACATTTCTGTAAAGTGGACCATTTCCTAGCTCCTAAAGTTTACCAAACCTGACACAAGAGGAAATCATTTAAGGTCATCATGTCTGCCCTTGGCATTCTCGGAACGCCCTGGCCTCAGAATGCAGCATCTGTAGTCCATGGTAACCTGCGGAGAGGGGGCGGGGCTGAGGGAGTTTGGAACACTGCCCTCACTGAGGGAGTGGGTGTGGCCATCTCTGCTGTGACTGAACAAAGGGCAGGGGAGCAGGGGGCCCAGGGCAGGGCCCTCAGAGCCCGGCAGGTCCAGTGGGGTGTCACAAGCATTTAGGCCCAGGCCAAAGGGCGCCTTCTTTGTCTGCACAGCTGCCCAAACTCTCACCTTTCCACTCAGGCCGACCTCTTACTTGAAGTGTGTGTGGAACCTGTCCGCACAGTACACCTCGCTGCTCAGCTAACCATAGGTCTGGGCATCATAGCTTCCTGCCAGGTGACCGAAGTTCGCAGCCAGATGGGTCCCTGGGACACATGCAGAGAGGCTTCTGCCTGGGCCACAGGCCGCCCACTGCCCCTGCCCCAGATCGGGGGCCGCCAAGCAGCCCTGTCGGAGTCCCCTGCCTCTTGAGGGAGTATTGGACCAACACTTGTAGAAAACGGGGTTCTCCCGGGCAACTCATTGGAGGGACACAAATAAATCTTTGCCGACTTTCTGCTGAAGCTTACGAGCGTTCACACCTAAGCGTCTTACAAGGTCAGCTGTTTAGCTAAACATGAGCTCATGATCTAAATTTACACAATAATGAAGAAATCAGCTACAAGGGGAGACAATCAGCAAAAACTATCAATACCAGAATTAGATTCCCAAGGCCATCCATCAATTGTAGGAATAGTCAGGTGCAAGGCAGAAAATATACATAAAACTGGAACTGAAACCAGGAACGAGGATGTTTTCAAAGACTGGTAGGATCTCTAAACTTTTTTAAAGTACATGTCATTGATAAAGCTAAATACTCAAAGGTTGTGTAATACAACAGATTAAGCATTGAGAAGAGTGAAATTATGCTGTTTTGAAAACTATGGCAGGTGAGATTTTCTGCCTAATTATAGAAGAAGATTTCTCTAAAAAATACACATTATTTCAATGACTTATTGGCTGTGAAATAAGTTAAGGGTATTTCAAATGGCTTGTCTGCCAAGAAAGGTGAGATGTAGGGAATCACAGAAAGTCGAGGGGAAAATAGGTCAATATATACATTGCTATATGGTGAACTAAACCTTAGTCCAGGAACAATGGAGAGGACCTGACCCTTAGAAACTTACAAGTAAGCTGGAATCTTCAAAAGTTCAAATCTTTATAAGTAAAATATTTATTAAAATGAATAACCAAGTGTTTTAATTGACATCAGAAGATCAAAACAATAAACCCTGAGAACATAGAAAAAAGATAAATAAAGATATGAGCAGAACTTAATACAACAGAAAACGTATAAAATTGAGGTGATTTAGTAAGTCCAAAGAATCTTCTTTGAAAAGATTGAAAAGACACACTTTGATTAAGGAAAACAAAAACATAAGGAAAGAATATACAGAAAGAATCAGGACAATGTTATAGCAGAGAATATATGAAATGCCAGTAAATTTGAACATTTCTGTAAAGTGGACCATTTCCTAGCTCCTAAAGTTTACCAAACCTGACACAAGAGGAAATCATTTAAGGTCATCATGTCTGGCCTTGGCATTCTCGGAACGCCCTGGCCTCAGAATGCAGCATCTGTAGTCCATGGTAAACTGCGGAGAGGGGGCGGGGCTGACGGAGGTTGGAACACTGCCCTCAGTGAGGGAGTGGGTGTGGCCATCTCTGCTGTGACTGAACAAAGGGCAGGGGAGCAGGGGGCCCAGGGCAGGGCCCTCAGAGCCCGGCAAGTCCAGTGGGGTGTCACAAGCATTTAGGCCCATGCCAAAGGGCGCCTTCTTTGTCTGCACAGCTGCCCAAACTCTCACCTTTCCACTCAGGCCGACCTCTTACTTGAAGTGTGTGTGGAACCTGTCCGCACAGTACACCTCGCTGCTCAGCTAACCATAGGTCTGGGCATCATAGCTTCCTGCAAGGTGACCGAAGTTCGCAGGCAGATGGGTCCCTGGGACACATGCAGAGAGGCTTCTGCCTGGGCCACAGGCCGCCCACTGCCCCTGCCCCAGATCGGGTGCCGCCAAGCAGCCCTGTCGGAGTCCCCTGCCTATTGAGGGAGTATTGGACCAACACTTGTAGAAAACGGGGTTCTCGTGGGCAACTCATTGGAGGGACACAAATAAATCTTTGCCGACTTTCTGCTGAAGCTTACGAGCGTTCACACCTAAGCGTCTTACAAGGTCAGCTGTTTAGCTAAACATGAGCTCATGATCTAAATATACACAATCATGAAGAAATCAGCTACAAGGGGAGACAATCAGCAAAAACTATCAATACCAGAATTAGATTCCCAAGGCCATCCATCAATTGTAGGAATAGTCAGGTGCAAGGCAGAAAATATACATAAAACTGGAACTGAAACAAGGAACAAGGATGTTTTCAAAGACTGGTAGGATCTCTAAAACATTTTTAAAGTACATGTCATTGATAAAGCTAAATACTCAAAGGTTGTGTAATACAACAGATTAAGCATTGAGAAGAGTGAAATTATGCTGATTTGAAAACTATGGCAGGTGAGATTTTCTGCCTAATTATAGAAGAAGATTTCTCTAAAAAATACACATTATTTCAATGACTTATTGGCTGTGAAATAAGTTAAGGGTATTTCAAATGGCTTGTCTGCCAAGAAAGGTGAGATGTAGGGAATCACAGAAAGTCGAGGGAAAAAGAGGTCAATATATACATTGCTATATGTTGAACTAAACCTTAGGCCAGCAACAATGGAGAGGACCTGACCCTTAGAAACTTACAAGTAAGCTGGAATCTTCAAAAGTTCAAATCTTTATAAGTAAAATATTTATTAAAATGAATAACCAAGTGTTTTAATTGACATCAGAAGATCAAAACAATAAGCCCTGAGAACATAGAAAAAAGATAAATAAAGATATGAGCCGAACTTAATACAACAGAAAACGTATAAAATTGAGGTGATTTAGTAAGTCCAAAGAATCTTCTTTGAAAAGATTGAAAAGACACACTTTGATTAAGGAAAACAAAAACATAAGTAAAGAATATACAGAAAGAATGAGGACAATGTTATAGCAGAGAATATATGAAATGCCAGTAAATTTGAACATTTCTGTAAAGTGGACCATTTCCTAGCTCCTAAAGTTTACCAAACCTGACACAAGAGGAAATCATTTAAGGTCATCATGTCTGCCCTTGGCATTCTCGGAACGCCCTGGCCTCAGAATGCAGCATCTGTAGTCCATGGTAACCTGCGGAGAGGGGGCGGGTCTGAGGGAGGTTGGAACACTGCCCTCACTGAGGGAGTGGGTGTGGCCATCTCTGCTGTGACTGAACAAAGGGCAGGGGAGCAGGGGGCCCAGGGCAGGGCCCTCAGAGCCCGGCAGGTCCAGTGGGGTGTCACAAGCATTTAGGCCCAGGCCAAAGGGCGCCTTCTTTGTATGCACAGCTGCCCAAACTCTCACCTTTCCACTCAGGCCGACCTCGTACTTGAAGTGTGTGTGGAACCTGTCCGCAGAGTACACCTCGCTGCTCAGCTAACCATAGGTCTGGGCATCATAGCTTCCTGCCAGGTGACCGAAGTTCGCAGGCAGATGGGTCCCTGGGACACATGCAGAGAGGCTTCTGCCTGGGCCACAGGCCGCCCACTGCCCCTGCCCCAGATCGGGCGCCGCCAAGCAGCCCTGTCGGAGTCCCCTGCCTATTGAGGGAGTATTGGACCAACACTTGTAGAAAACGGGGTTCTCGCGGGCAACTCATTGGAGGGACACAAATAAATCTTTGCCGACTTTCTGCTGAAGCTTACGAGCGTTCACACCTAAGCGTCTTACAAGGTCAGCTGTTTAGCTAAACATGAGCTCATGATCTAAATTTACACAATAATGAAGAAATCAGCTACAAGGGGAGACAATCAGCAAAAACTATCAATACCAGAATTAGATTCCCAAGGCCATCCAATAATTGTTGGAATAGTCAGGTGCAAGGCAGAAATTATACATAAAACTGGAACTGAAACCAGGAACAAGGATGTTTTCAAAGACTGGTAGGATCTCTAAAACATTTTTAAAGTACATGTCATTGATAAAGCTAAATACTCAAAGGTTGTGTAATACAACAGATTAAGCATTGAGAAGAGTGAAATTATGCTGTTTTGAAAACTATGGCAGGTGAGATTTTCTGCCTAATTATAGAAGAAGATTTCTCTAAAAAATACACATTATTTCAATGACTTATTGGCTGTGAAATAAGTTAAGGGTATTTCAAATGGCTTGTCTGCCAAGAAAGGTGAGATGTAGGGAATCACAGAAAGTCGAGGGGAAAAGAGGTCAATATATACATTGCTATATGGTGAACTAAACCTTAGTCCAGCAACAATGGAGAGGACCTGACCCTTAGAAACTTACAAGTAAGCTGGAATCTTCAAAAGTTCAAATCTTTATAAGTAAAATATTTATTAAAATGAATAACCAAGTGTTTTAATTGACATCAGAAGATCAAAACAATAAACCCTGAGAACATAGAAAAAAGATAAATAAAGATATGAGCAGAACTTAATACAACAGAAAACGTATAAAATTGAGGTGATTTAGTAAGTCCAAAGAATCTTCTTTGAAAAGATTGAAAAGACACACTTTGATTAAGGAAAACAAAAACATAAGTAAAGAATATACAGAAAGAATCAGGACAATGTTATAGCAGAGAATATATGAAATGCCAGTAAATTTGAACATTTCTGTAAAGTGGACCATTTCCTAGCTCCTAAAGTTTACCAAACCTGACACAAGAGGAAATCATTTAAGGTCATCATGTCTGCCCTTGGCATTCTCGGAACGCCCTGGCCTCAGAATGCAGCATCTGTAGTCCATGGTAAACTGCGGAGAGGGGGCGGGGCTGACGGAGGTTGGAACACTGCCCTCACTGAGGGAGTGGGTGTGGCCATCTCTGCTGTGACTTAACAAAGGGCAGGGGAGCAGGGGGCCCAGGGCAGGGCCCTCAGAGCCCGGCAGGTCCAGTGGGGTGTCACAAGCATTTAGGCCCAGGCCAAAGGGCGCCTTCTTTGTCTGCACAGCTGCCCAAACTCTCACCTTTCCACTCAGGCCGACCTCTTACTTGAAGTGTGTGTGGAACCTGTCCGCACAGTACACCTCACTGCTCAGCTAACCATAGGTATGGGCATCATAGCTTCCTGGCAGGTGACCGAAGTTCGCAGGCAGATGGGTCCCTGGGACACATGCAGCGAGGCTTCTGCCTGGGCCACAGGCCGCCAACAGCACCTGCCCCAGATCGGGGGCCGCCAAGCAGCCCTGTCGGAGTCCCCTGCCTCTTGAGGGAGTATTGGACCAACACTTGTAGAAAACGGGGTTCTCGTGGGCAACACATTGGAGGGACACAAAAAATCTTTGCCGACTTTCTGCTGAAGCTTACGAGCGTTCACACCTACGCGTCTTACAAGGTCAGCTGTTTAGCAAAACATGAGCTCATGATCTAAATATACACAATCATGAAGAAATCAGCTACAAGGGGAGACAATCAGCAAAAACTATCAATACCAGTATTAGATTCCCAAGGCCATCCATCAATTGTAGGAATAGTCAGGTGCAAGGCAGAAAATATACATAAAACTGGAACTGAAACCAGGAACAAGGATGTTTTCAAAGACTGGTAGGATCTCTAAAACATTTTTAAAGTACATGTCATTGATAAAGCTAAATACTCAAAGGTTGTGTAATACAACAGATTAAGCATTGAGAAGAGTGAAATTATGCTGTTTTGAAAACTATGGCAGGTGAGATTTTCTGCCTAATTATAGAAGAAGATTTCTCTAAAAAATACACATTATTTCAATGACTTATTGGCTGTGAAATAAGTTAAGGGTATTTCAAATGGCTTGTCTGCCAAGAAAGGTGAGATGTAGGGAATCACAGAAAGTCGAGGGGAAAATAGGTCAATATATACATTGCTATATGGTGAACTAAACCTTAGTCCAGGAACAATGGAGAGGACCTGACCCTTAGAAACTTACAAGTAAGCTGGAATCTTCAAAAGTTCAAATCTTTATAAGTAAAATATTTATTAAAATGAATAACCAAGTGTTTTAATTGACATCAGAAGATCAAAACAATAAACCCTGAGAACATAGAAAAAAGATAAATAAAGATATGAGCAGAACTTAATACAACAGAAAACGTATAAAATTGAGGTGATTTAGTAAGTCCAAAGAATCTTCTTTGAAAAGATAGAAAAGACACACTTTGATTAAGGAAAACAAAAACATAAGTAAAGAATATACAGAAAGAATCAGGACAATGTTATAGCAGAGAATATATGAAATGCCAGTAAATTTGAACATTTCTGTAAAGTGGACCATTTCCTAGCTCCTAAAGTTTACCAAACCTGACACAAGAGGAAATCATTTAAGGTCATCATGTCTGCCCTTGGCATTCTCGGAACGCCCTGGCCTCAGAATGCAGCATCTGTAGTCCATGGTAACCTGCGGAGAGGGGGCGGGGCTGACGGAGGTTGGAACACTGCCCTCACTGAGGGAGTGGGTGTGGCCATCTCTGCTGTGACTGAACAAAGGGCAGGGGAGCAGGGGGCCCAGGGCAGGACCCTCAGAGCCCGGCAGGTCCAGTGGGGTGTCACAAGCATTTAGGCCCAGGCCAAAGGGCGCCTTCTTTGTCTGCACAGCTGCCCAAACTCTCACCTTTCCACTCAGGCCGACCTCTTACTTGAAGTGTGTGTGGAACCTGTCCGCACAGTACACCTCGATGCTCAGCTAACCATAGGTCTGGGCATCATAGCTTCCTGCCAGGTGACCGAAGTTCGCAGGCAGATGGGTCCCTGGGACACATGCAGAGAGGCTTCTGCCTGGGCCACAGGCCGCCCACTGCCCCTGCCCCAGATCGGGTGCCGCCAAGCAGCCCTGTCGGAGTCCCCTGCCTATTGAGGGAGTATTGGACCAACACTTGTAGAAAACGGGGTTCTCGTGGGCAACTCATTGGAGGGACACAAATAAATCTTTGCCGACTTTCTGCTGAAGCTTACGAGCGTTCACACCTAAGCGTCTTACAAGGTCAGCTGTTTAGCTAAACATGAGCTCATGATCTAAATATACACAATCATGAAGAAATCAGCTACAAGGGGAGACAATCAGCAAAAACTATCAATACCAGAATTAGATTCCCAAGGCCATCCATCAATTGTAGGAATAGTCAGGTGCAAGGCAGAAAATATACATAAAACTGGAACTGAAACCAGGAACAAGGATGTTTTCAAAGACTGGTAGGATCTCTAAAACATTTTTAAAGTACATGTCATTGATAAAGCTAAATACTCAAAGGTTGTGTAATACAACAGATTAAGCATTGAGAAGAGTGAAATTATGCTGATTTGAAAACTATGGCAGGTGAGATTTTCTGCCTAATTATAGAAGAAGATTTCTCTAAAAAATACACATTATTTCAATGACTTATTGGCTGTGAAATAAGTTAAGGGTATTTCAAATGGCTTGTCTGCCAAGAAAGGTGAGATGTAGGGAATCACAGAAAGTCGAGGGAAAAAGAGGTCAATATATACATTGCTATATGGTGAACTAAACCTTAGGCCAGCAACAATGGAGAGGACCTGACCCTTAGAAACTTACAAGTAAGCTGGAATCTTCAAAAGTTCAAATCTTTATAAGTAAAATATTTATTAAAATGAATAACCAAGTGTTTTAATTGACATCAGAAGATCAAAACAATAAACCCTGAGAACATAGAAAAAAGATAAATAAAGATATGAGCAGAACTTAATACAACAGAAAACGTATAAAATTGAGGTGATTTAGTAAGTCCAAAGAATCTTCTTTGAAAAGATTGAAAAGACACACTTTGATTAAGGAAAACAAAAACATAAGTAAAGAATATACAGAAAGAATGAGGACAATGTTAGAGCAGAGAATATATGAAATGCCAGTAAATTTGAACATTTCTGTAAAGTGGACCATTTCCTAGCTCCTAAAGTTTACCAAACCTGACACAAGAGGAAATCATTTAAGGTCATCATGTCTGCCCTTGGCATTCTCGGAACGCCCTGGCCTCAGAATGCAGCATCTGTAGTCCATGGTAACCTGCGGAGAGGGGGCGGGTCTGAGGGAGGTTGGAACACTGCCCTCACTGAGGGAGTGGGTGTGGCCATCTCTGCTGTGACTGAACAAAGGGCAGGGGAGCAGGGGGCCCAGGGCAGGGCCCTCAGAGCCCGGCAGGTCCAGTGGGGTGTCACAAGCATTTAGGCCCAGGCCAAAGGGCGCCTTCTTTGTGTGCACAGCTGCCCAAACTCTCACCTTTCCACTCAGGCCGACCTCGTACTTGAAGTGTGTGTGGAACCTGTCCGCACAGTACACCTCGCTGCTCAGCTAACCATAGGTCTGGGCATCATAGCTTCCTGCCAGGTGACCGAAGTTCGCAGGCAGATGGGTCCCTGGGACACGTGCAGAGAGGCTTCTGCCTGGGCCACAGGCCGCCCACTGCCCCTGCCCCAGATCGGGCGCCGCCAAGCAGCCCTGTCGGAGTCCCCTGCCTATTGAGGGAGTATTGGACCAACACTTGTAGAAAACGGGGTTCTCGCGGGCAACTCATTGGAGGGACACAAATAAATCTTTGCCGACTTTCTGCTGAAGCTTACGAGCGTTCACACCTAAGCGTCTTACAAGGTCAGCTGTTTAGCTAAACATGAGCTCATGATCTAAATTTACACAATAATGAAGAAATCAGCTACAAGGGGAGACAATCAGCAAAAACTATCAATACCAGAATTAGATTCCCAAGGCCATCCATCAATTGTAGGAATAGTCAGGTGCAAGGCAGAAAATATACATAAAACTGGAACTGAAACCAGGAACAAGGATGTTTTCAAAGACTGGTAGGATCTCTAAAACATTTTTAAAGTACATGTCATTGATAAAGCTAAATACTCAAAGGTTGTGTAATACAACAGATTAAGCATTGAGAAGAGTGAAATTATGCTGTTTTGAAAACTATGGCAGGTGAGATTTTCTGCCTAATTATAGAAGATTTCTCTAAAAAATACACATTATTTCAATGACTTATTGGCTGTGAAATAAGTTAAGGGTATTTCAAATGGCTTGTCTGCCAAGAAAGGTGAGATGTAGGGAATCACAGAAAGTCGAGGGAAAAAGAGGTCAATATATACATTGCTATATGGTGAACTAAACCTTAGGCCAGCAACAATGGAGAGGACCTGACCCTTAGAAACTTACAAGTAAGCTGGAATCTTCAAAAGTTCAAATCTTTATAAGTAAAATATTTATTAAAATGAATAACCAAGTGTTTTAATTGACATCAGAAGATCAAAACAATAAACCCTGAGAACATAGAAAAAAGATAAATAAAGATATGAGCAGAACTTAATACAACAGAAAACGTATAAAATTGAGGTGATTTAGTAAGTCCAAAGAATCTTCTTTGAAAAGATTGAAAAGACACACTTTGATTAAGGAAAACAAAAACATAAGTAAAGAATATACAGAAAGAATGAGGACAATGTTAGAGCAGAGAATATATGAAATGCCAGTAAATTTGAACATTTCTGTAAAGTGGACCATTTCCTAGCTCCTAAAGTTTACCAAACCTGACACAAGAGGAAATCATTTAAGGTCATCATGTCTGCCCTTGGCATTCTCGGAACGCCCTGGCCTCAGAATGCAGCATCTGTAGTCCATGGTAACCTGCGGAGAGGGGGCGGGTCTGAGGGAGGTTGGAACACTGCCCTCACTGAGGGAGTGGGTGTGGCCATCTCTGCTGTGACTGAACAAAGGGCAGGGGAGCAGGGGGCCCAGGGCAGGGCCCTCAGAGCCCGGCAGGTCCAGTGGGGTGTCACAAGCATTTAGGCCCAGGCCAAAGGGCGCCTTCTTTGTGTGCACAGCTGCCCAAACTCTCACCTTTCCACTCAGGCCGACCTCGTACTTGAAGTGTGTGTGGAACCTGTCCGCACAGTACACCTCGCTGCTCAGCTAACCATAGGTCTGGGCATCATAGCTTCCTGCCAGGTGACCGAAGTTCGCAGCCAGATGGGTCCCTGGGACACATGCAGAGAGGCTTCTGCCTGGGCCACAGGCCGCCCACTGCCCCTGCCCCAGATCGGGCGCCGCCAAGCAGCCCTGTCGGAGTCCCCTGCCTATTGAGGGAGTATTGGACCAACACTTGTAGAAAACGGGGTTCTCGCGGGCAACTCATTGGAGGGACACAAATAAATCTTTGCCGACTTTCTGCTGAAGCTTACGAGCGTTCACACCTAAGCGTCTTACAAGGTCAGCTGTTTAGCTAAACATGAGCTCATGATCTAAATTTACACAATAATGAAGAAATCAGCTACAAGGGGAGACAATCAGCAAAAACTATCAATACCAGAATTAGATTCCCAAGGCCATCCAATAATTGTTGGAATAGTCAGGTGCAAGGCAGAAATTATACATAAAACTGGAACTGAAACCAGGAACAAGGATGTTTTCAAAGACTGGTAGGATCTCTAAAACATTTTTAAAGTACATGTCATTGATAAAGCTAAATACTCAAAGGTTGTGTAATACAACAGATTAAGCATTGAGAAGAGTGAAATTATGCTGTTTTGAAAACTATGGCAGGTGAGATTTTCTGCCTAATTATAGAAGAAGATTTCTCTAAAAAATACACATAATTTCAATGACTTATTGGCTGTGAAATAAGTTAAGGGTATTTCAAATGGCTTGTCTGCAAAGAAAGGTGAGATGTAGGGAATCACAGAAAGTCGAGGGGAAAATAGGTCAATATATACATTGCTATATGGTGAACTAAACCTTAGGCCAGCAACAATGGAGAGGACCTGACCCTTAGAAACTTACAAGTAAGCTGGAATCTTCAAAAGTTCCAATCTTTATAAGTAAAATATTTATTAAAATGAATAACCAAGTGTTTTAATTGACATCAGAAGATCAAAACAATAAACCCTGAGAACATAGAAAAAAGATAAATAAAGATATGAGCAGAACTTAATACAACAGAAAACGTATAAAACTGAGGTGATTTAGTAAGTCCAAAGAATCTTCTTTGAAAAGATTGAAAAGACACACTTTGATTAAGGAAAACAAAAACATAAGTAAAGAATATACAGAAAGAATCAGGACAATGTTATAGCAGAGAATATATGAAATGCCAGTAAATTTGAACATTTCTGTAAAGTGGACCATTTCCTAGCTCCTAAAGTTTACCAAACCTGACACAAGAGGAAATCATTTAAGGTCATCATGTCTGCCCTTGGCATTCTCGGAACGCCCTGGCCTCAGAATGCAGCATCTGTAGTCCATGGTAACCTGCGGAGAGGGGGCGGGGCTGAGGGAGGTTGGAACACTGCCCTCACTGAGGGAGTGGGTGTGGCCATCTCTGCTGTGACTGAACAAAGGGCAGGGGAGCAGGGGGCCCAGGGCAGGGCCCTCAGAGCCCGGCAGGTCCAGTGGGGTGTCACAAGCATTTAGGCCCAGGCCAAAGGGCGCCTTCTTTGTCTGCACAGCTGCCAAACTCTCACCTTTCCACTCAGGCCGACCTCTTACTTGAAGTGTGTGTGGAACCTGTCCGCACAGTACACCTCGCTGCTCAGCTAACCATAGGTCTGGGCATCATAGCTTCCTGGCAGGTGACCGAAGTTCGCAGCCAGATGGGTCCCTGGGACACATGCAGAGAGGCTTCTGCCTGGGCCACAGGCCGCCCACTGCCCCTGCCCCAGATCGGGGGCCGCCAAGCAGCCCTGTCGGAGTCCCCTGCCTATTGAGGGAGTATTGGACCAACACTTGTAGAAATCGGGGTTCTCCCGGGCAACTCATTGGAGGGACACAAATAAATCTTTGCCGACTTTCTGCTGAAGCTTACGAGCGTTCACACCTAAGCGTCTTACAAGGTCAGCTGTTTAGCTAAACATGAGCTCATGATCTAAATTTACACAATACTGAAGAAATCAGCTACAAGGGGAGACAATCAGCAAAAACTATCAATACCAGAATTAGATTCCCAAGGCCATCCATCAATTGTAGGAATAGTCAGGTGCAAGGCAGAAAATATACATAAAACTGGAACTGAAACCAGGAACAAGGATGTTTTCAAAGACTGGTAGGATCTCTAAAACATTTTTAAAGTACATGTCATTGATAAAGCTAAATACTCAAAGGTTGTGTAATACAACAGATTAAGCATTGAGAAGTGTGAAATTATGCTGTTTTGAAAACTATGGCAGGTGAGATTTTCTGCCTAATTATAGAAGAAGATTTCTCTAAAAAATACACATTATTTCAATGACTTATTGGCTGTGAAATAAGTTAAGGGTATTTCAAATGGCTTGTCTGCAAAGAAAGGTGAGATGTAGGGAATCACAGAAAGTCGAGGTGAAAATAGGTCAATATATACATTGCTATATGGTGAACTAAACCTTAGGCCAGCAACAATGGAGAGGACCTGACCCTTAGAAACTTACAAGTAAGCTGGAATCTTCAAAAGTTCCAATCTTTATAAGTAAAATATTTATTAAAATGAATAACCAAGTGTTTTAATTGACATCAGAAGATCAAAACAATAAACCCTGAGAACATAGAAAAAAGATAAAGATATGAGCAGAACTTAATACAACAGAAAACTTATAAAATTGAGGTGATTTAGTAAGTCCAAAGAATCTTCTTTGAAAAGATTGAAAAGACACACTTTGATTAAGGAAAACAAAAACATAAGTAAAGAATATACAGAAAGAATCAGGACAATGTTATAGCAGAGAATATATGAAATGCCAGTAAATTTGAACATTTCTGTAAAGTGGACCATTTCCTAGCTCCTAAAGTTTACCAAACCTGACACAAGAGGAAATCATTTAAGGTCATCATGTCTGGCCTTGGCATTCTCGGAACGCCCTGGCCTCAGAATGCAGCATCTGTAGTCCATGGTAACCTGCAGAGAGGGGGCGGGTCTGAGGGAGGTTGGAACACTGCCCTCACTGAGGGAGTGGGTGTGGCCAACTCTGCTGTGACTGAACAAAGGGCAGGGGAGCAGGGGGCCCAGGGCAGGGCCCTCAGAGCCCGGCAGGTCCAGTGGGGTGTCACAAGCATTTAGGCCCAAGCCAAAGGGCGCCTTCTTTGTCTGCACAGCTGCCCAAACTCTCACCTTTCCACTCAGGCCGACCTCTTACTTGAAGTGTGTGTGGAACCTGTCCGCACAGTACACCTCGCTGCTCAGCTAACCATAGGTCTGGGCATCATAGCTTCCTGCCAGGTGACCGAAGTTCGCAGGCAGATGGGTCCCTGGGACACATGCAGAGAGGCTTCTGCCTGGGCCACAGGCCGCCCACTGCCCCTGCCCCAGATCGGGGGCCGCCAAGCAGCCCTGTCGGAGTCCCCTGCCTATTGAGGGAGTATTGGACCATCACTTGTAGAAATCGGGGTTCTCCCGGGCAACTCATTGGAGGGACACAAATAAATCTTTGCCGACTTTCTGCTGAAGCTTACGAGCGTTCACACCTAAGCGTCTTACAAGGTCAGCTGTTTAGCTAAACATGAGCTCATGATCTAAATTTACACAATACTGAAGAAATCAGCTACAAGGGGAGACAATCAGCAGAAACTATCAATACCAGAATTAGATTCCCAAGGCCATCCATCAATTGTAGGAATAGTCAGGTGCAAGGCAGAAAATATACATAAAACTGGAACTGAAACCAGGAACAAGGATGTTTTCAAAGACTGGTAGGATCTCTAAAACATTTTTAAAGTACATGTCATTGATAAAGCTAAATACTCAAAGGTTGTGTAATACAACAGATTAAGCATTGAGAAGAGTGAAATTATGCTGTTTTGAAAACTATGGCAGGTGAGATTTTCTGCCTAATTATAGAAGAAGATTTCTCTAAAAAATACACATTATTTCAATGACTTATTGGCTGTGAAATAAGTTAAGGGTATTTCAAATGGCTTGTCTGCAAAGAAAGGTGAGATGTAGGGAATCACAGAAAGTCGAGGGGAAAATAGGTCAATATATACATTGCTATATGGTGAACTAAACCTTAGGCCAGCAACAATGGAGAGGACCTGACCCTTAGAAACTTACAAGTAAGCTGGAATCTTCAAAAGTTCCAATCTTTATAAGTAAAATATTTATTAAAATGAATAACCAAGTGTTTTAATTGACATCAGAAGATCAAAACAATAAACCCTGAGAACATAGAAAAAAGATAAATAAAGATATGAGCAGAACTTAATACAACAGAAAACGTATAAAATTCAGGTGATTTAGTAAGTCCAAAGAATCTTCTTTGAAAAGATTGAAAAGACACACTTTGATTAAGGAAAACAAAAACATAAGTAAAGAATATACAGAAAGAATGAGGACAATGTTATAGCAGAGAATATATGAAATGCCAGTAAATTTGAACATTTCTGTAAAGTGGACCATTTCCTAGCTCCTAAAGTTTACCAAACCTGACACAAGAGGAAATCATTTAAGGTCATCATGTCTGCCCTTGGCATTCTCGGAACGCCCTGGCCTCAGAATGCAGCATCTGTAGTCCATGGTAACCTGCGGAGATGGGGCGGGTCTGAGGGAGGTTGGAACACTGCCCTCACTGAGGGAGTGGGTGTGGCCATCTCTGCTGTGACTGAACAAAGGGCAGGGGAGCAGGGGGCCCAGGGCAGGGCCCTCAGAGCCCGGCAGGTCCAGTGGGGTGTCACAAGCATTTAGGCCCAGGCCAAAGGGCGCCTTCTTTGTCTGCACAGCTGCCCAAACTCTCACCTTTCCACTCAGGCCGACCTCTTACTTGAAGTGTGTGTGGAACCTGTCCGCACAGTACACCTCGCTGCTCAGCTAACCATAGGTCTGGGCATCATAGCTTCCTGCCAGGTGACCGAAGTTCGCAGCCAGATGGGTCCCTGGGACACATGCAGAGAGGCTTCTGCCTGGGCCACAGGCCGCACACTGCCCCTGCCCCAGATCGGGGGCCGCCAAGCAGCCCTGTCGGAGTCCCCTGCCTATTGAGGGAGTATTGGACCAACACTTGTAGAAAACGCGGTTCTCGCGGGCAACTCATTGGAGGGACACAAATAAATCTTTGCCGACTTTCTGCTGAAGCTTACGAGCGTTCACACCTAAGCGTCTTACAAGGTCAGCTGTTTAGCTAAACATGAGCTCATGATCTAAATTTACACAATAATGAAGAAATCAGCTACAAGGGGAGACAATCAGCAAAAACTATCAATACCAGAATTAGATTCCCAAGGCTATCCATCAATTGTAGGAATAGTCTGGTGCAAGGCAGAAAATATACACAAAACTGGAACTGAAACCAGGAACAAGGATGTTTTCAAAGACTGGTAGGATCTCTAAAACATTTTTAAAGTACATGTCATTGATAAAGCTAAATACTCAAAGGTTGTGTAATACAACAGATTAAGCATTGAGAAGAGTGAAATTATGCTGTTTTGAAAACTATGGCAGGTGAGATTTTCTGCCTAATTATAGAAGAAGATTTCTCTAAAAAATACACATTATTTCAATGACTTATTGGCTGTGAAATAAGTTAGGGGTATTTCAAATGTCTTGTCTGCAAAGAAAGGTGAGATGTAGGGAATCACAGAAAGTCGAGGGGAAAAGAGGTAAATATATACATTGCTATATGGTGAACTAAACCTTAGGCCAGCAACAATGGAGAGGACCTGACCCTTAGAAACTTACAAGTAAGCTGGAATCTTCAAAAGTTCCAATCTTTATAAGTAAAATATTTATTAAAATGAATAACCAAGTGTTTTAATTGACATCAGAAGATCAAAACAATAAACCCTGAGAACATAGAAAAAAGATAAATAAAGATATGAGCAGAACTTAATACAACAGAAAACGTATAAAATTGAGGTGATTTAGTAAGTCCAAAGAATCTTCTTTGAAAAGATTGAAAAGACACACTTTGATTAAGGAAAACAAAAACATAAGTAAAGAATATACAGAAAGAATCAGGACAATGTTATAGCAGAGAATATATGAAATGCCAGTAAATTTGAACATTTCTGTAAAGTGGACCATTTCCTAGCTCCTAAAGTTTACCAAACCTGACACAAGAGGAAATCATTTAAGGTCATCATGTCTGCCCTTGGCATTCTCGGAACGCCCTGGCCTCAGAATGCAGCATCTGTAGTCCATGGTAACCTGGGGAGAGGGGGCGGGGCTGACGGAGGTTGGAACACTGCCCTCACTGAGGGAGTGGGTGTGGCCATCTCTGCTGTGACTGAACAAAGGGCAGGGGAGCAGGGGGCCCAGGGCAGGGCCCTCAGAGCCCGGCAGGTCCAGTGGGGTGTCACAAGCATTTAGGCCCAGGCCAAAGGGCGCCTTCTTTGTCTGCACAGCTGCCCAAACTCTCACCTTTCCACTCAGGCCGACCTCTTACTTGAAGTGTGTGTGGAACCTGTCCGCACAGTACACCTCGCTGCTCAGCTAACCATAGGTCTGGGCATCATAGCTTCCTGCCAGGTGACCGAAGTTCGCAGGCAGATGGGTCCCTGGGACACATGCAGAGAGGCTTCTGCCTGGGCCACAGGCCGCCCACTGCCCCTGCCCCAGATCGGGGGCCGCCAAGCAGCCCTGTCGGAGTCCCCTGCCTATTGAGGGAGTATTGGACCAACACTTGTAGAAAACGCGGTTCTCGCGGGCAACTCTTTGGAGGGACACAAATAAATCTTTGCCGACTTTCTGCTGAAGCTTACGAGCGTTCACACCTAAGCGTCTTACAAGGTCAGCTGTTTAGCTAAACATGAGCTCATGATCTAAATTTACACAATACTGAAGAAATCAGCTACAAGGGGAGACAATCAGCAAAAACTATCAATACCAGAATTAGATTCCCAAGGCTATCCATCAGTTGTAGGAATAGTCTGGTGCAAGGCAGAAAATATACACAAAACTGGAACTGAAACCAGGAACAAGGATGTTTTCAAAGACTGGTAGGATCTCTAAAACATTTTTAAAGTACATGTCATTGATAAAGCTAAATACTCAAAGGTTGTGTAATACAACAGATTAAGCATTGAGAAGAGTGAAATTATGCTGTTTTGAAAACTATGGCAGGTGAGATTTTCTGCCTAATTATAGAAGAAGATTTCTCTAAAAAATACACATTATTTCAATGACTTATTGGCTGTGAAATAAGTTAAGGGTATTTCAAATGGCTTGTCTGCAAAGAAAGGTGAGATGTAGGGAATCACAGAAAGTCGAGGGGAAAAGAGGTCAATATATACATTGCTATATGGTGAACTAAACCTTAGGCCAGCAACAATGGAGAGGACCTGACCCTTAGAAACTTACAAGTAAGCTGGAATCTTCAAAAGTTCCAATCTTTATAAGTAAAATATTTATTAAAATGAATAACCAAGTGTTTTAATTGACATCAGAAGATCAAAACAATAAACCCTGAGAACATAGAAAAAAGATAAATAAAGATATGAGCAGAACTTAATACAACAGAAAACGTATAAAATTGAGGTGATTTAGTAAGTCCAAAGAATCTTCTTTGAAAAGATTGAAAAGACACACTTTGATTAAGGAAAACAAAAACATAAGTAAAGAATATACAGAAAGAATCAGGACAATGTTATAGCAGAGAATATATGAAATGCCAGTAAATTTGAACATTTCTGTAAAGTGGACCATTTCCTAGCTCCTAAAGTTTACCAAACCTGACACAAGAGGAAATCATTTAAGGTCATCATGTCTGCCCTTGGCATTCTCGGAACGCCCTGGCCTCAGAATGCAGCATCTGTAGTCCATGGTAACCTGGGGAGAGGGGGCGGGGCTGACGGAGGTTGGAACACTGCCCTCACTGAGGGAGTGGGTGTGGCCATCTCTGCTGTGACTGAACAAAGGGCAGGGGAGCAGGGGGCCCAGGGCAGGGCCCTCAGAGCCCGGCAGGTCCAGTGGGGTGTCACAAGGATTTAGGCCCAGGCCAAAGGGCGCCTTCTTTGTCTGCACAGCTGCCCAAACTCTCACCTTTCCACTCAGGCCGACCTCTTACTTGAAGTGTGTGTGGAACCTGTCCGCACAGTACACCTCGCTGCTCAGCTAACCATAGGTCTGGGCATCATAGCTTCCTGGCAGGTGACCGAAGTTCGCAGCCAGATGGGTCCCTGGGACACATGCAGAGAGGCTTCTGCCTGGGCCACAGGCCGCCCACTGCCCCTGCCCCATATCGGGGGCCGCCAAGCAGCCCTGTCGGAGTCCCCTGCCTATTGAGGGAGTATTGGACCAACACTTGTAGAAATCGGGGTTCTCCCGGGCAACTCATTGGAGGGACACAAATAAATCTTTGCCGACTTTCTGCTGAAGCTTACGAGCGTTCACACCTAAGCGTCTTACAAGGTCAGCAGTTTAGCTAAACATGAGCTCATGATCTAAATATACACAATCATGAAGAAATCAGCTACAAGGGGAGACAATCAGCAAAAACTATCAATACCAGAATTAGATTCCCAAGGCCATCCATCAATTGTAGGAATAGTCAGGTGCAAGGCAGAAAATATACATAAAACTGGAACTGAAACCAGGAACAAGGATGTTTTCAAAGACTGGTAGGATCTCTAAAACATTTTTAAAGTACATGTCATTGATAAAGCTAAATACTCAAAGGTTGTGTAATACAACAGATTAAGCATTGAGAAGTGTGAAATTATGCTGTTTTGAAAACTATGGCAGGTGAGATTTTCTGCCTAATTATAGAAGAAGATTTCTCTAAAAAATACACATTATTTCAATGAATTATTGGCTGTGAAATAAGTTAAGGGTATTTCAAATGGCTTGTCTGCAAAGAAAGGTGAGATGTAGGGAATCACAGAAAGTCGAGGGGAAAAGAGGTCAATATATACATTGCTATATGGTGAACTAGACCTTAGGCCAGCAACAATGGAGAGGACCTGACCCTTAGAAACTTACAAGTAAGCTGGAATCTTCAAAAGTTCCAATCTTTATAAGTAAAATATTTATTAAAATGAATAACCAAGTGTTTTAATTGACATCAGAAGATCAAAACAATAAACCCTGAGAACATAGAAAAAAGATAAATAAAGATATGAGCAGAACTTAATACAACAGAAAACGCATAAAATTGAGGTGATTTAGTAAGTCCAAAGAATCTTCTTTGAAAAGATTGAAAAGACACACTTTGATTAAGGAAAACAAAAACATAAGTAAAGAATATACAGAAAGAATCAGGACAATGTTATAGCAGAGAATATATGAAATGCCAGTAAATTTGAACATTTCTGTAAAGTGGACCATTTCCTAGCTCCTAAAGTTTACCAAACCTGACACAAGAGGAAATCATTTAAGGTCATCATGTCTGGCCTTGGCATTCTCGGAACGCCCTGGCCTCAGAATGCAGCATCTGTAGTCCATGGTAACCTGCAGAGAGGGGGCGGGTCTGAGGGAGGTTGGAACACTGCCCTCACTGAGGGAGTGGGTGTGGCCATCTCTGCTGTGACTGAACAAAGGGCAGGGGAGCAGGGGGCCCAGGGCAGGGCCCTCAGAGCCCGGCAGGTCCAGTGGGGTGTCACAAGGATTTAGGCCCAGGCCAAAGGGCGCCTTCTTTGTCTGCACAGCTGCCCAAACTCTCACCTTTCCACTCAGGCCGACCTCTTACTTGAAGTGTGTGTGGAACCTGTCCGCACAGTACACCTCGCTGCTCAGCTAACCATAGGTCTGGGCATCATAGCTTCCTGCCAGGTGACCGAAGTTCGCAGGCAGATGGGTCCCTGGGACACATGCAGAGAGGCTTCTGCCTGGGCCACAGGCCGCCCACTGCCCCTGCCCCAGATCGCGGGCCGCCAAGCAGCCCTGTCGGAGTCCCCTGCCTATTGAGGGAGTATTGGACCATCACTTGTAGAAATCGGGGTTCTCCCGGGCAACTCATTGGAGGGACACAAATAAATCTTTGCCGACTTTCTGCTGAAGCTTACGAGCGTTCACACCTAAGCGTCTTACAAGGTCAGCTGTTTAGCTAAACATGAGCTCATGATCTAAATTTACACAATACTGAAGAAGTCAGCTACAAGGGGAGACAATCAGCAAAAACTATCAATACCAGAATTAGATTCCCAAGGCCATCCATCAATTGTAGGAATAGTCAGGTGCAAGGCAGAAAATATACACAAAACTGGAACTGAAACCAGGAACAAGGATGTTTTCAAAGACTGGTAGGATCTCTAAAACATTTTTAAAGTACATGTCATTGATAAAGCTAAATACTCAAAGGTTGTGTAATACAACAGATTAAGCATTGAGAAGAGTGAAATTATGCTGTTTTGAAAACTATGGCAGGTGAGATTTTCTGCCTAATTATAGAAGAAGATTTCTCTAAAAAATACACATTATTTCAAAGACTTATTGGCTGTGAAATAAGTTAAGGGTATTTCAAATGGCTTGTCTGCAAAGAAAGGTGAGATGTAGGGAATCACAGAAAGTCGAGGGGAAAAGAGGTCAATATATACATTGCTATATGGTGAACTAGACCTTAGGCCAGCAACAATGGAGAGGACCTGACCCTTAGAAACTTACAAGTAAGCTGGAATCTTCAAAAGTTCCAATCTTTATAAGTAAAATATTTATTAAAATGAATAACCAAGTGTTTTAATTGACATCAGAAGATCAAAACAATAAACCCTGAGAACATAGAAAAAAGATAAATAAAGATATGAGCAGAACTTAATACAACAGAAAACGTATAAAATTGAGGTGATTTAGTAAGTCCAAAGAATCTTCTTTGAAAAGATTGAAAAGACACACTTTGATTAAGGAAAACAAAAACATAAGTAAAGAATATACAGAAAGAATGAGGACAATGTTATAGCAGAGAATATATGAAATGCCAGTAAATTTGAACATTTCTGTAAAGTGGACCATTTCCTAGCTCCTAAAGTTTACCAAACCTGACACAAGAGGAAATCATTTAAGGTCATCATGTCTGCCCTTGGCATTCTCGGAACGCCCTGGCCTCAGAATGCAGCATCTGTAGTCCATGGTAACCTGCGGAGAGGGGGCGGGGCTGAGGGAGTTTGGAACACTGCCCTCACTGAGGGAGTGGGTGTGGCCATCTCTGCTGTGACTGAACAAAGGGCAGGGGAGCAGGGGGCCCAGGGCAGGGCCCTCAGAGCCCGGCAGGTCCAGTGGGGTGTCACAAGCATTTAGGCCCAGGCCAAAGGGCGCCTTCTTTGTCTGCACAGCTGCCCAAACTCTCACCTTTCCACTCAGGCCGACCTCTTACTTGAAGTGTGTGTGGAACCTGTCCGCACAGTACACCTCGCTGCTCAGCTAACCATAGGTCTGGGCATCATAGCTTCCTGGCAGGTGACCGAAGTTCGCAGCCAGATGGGTCCCTGGGACACATGCAGAGAGGCTTCTGCCTGGGCCACAGGCCGCCCACTGCCCCTGCCCCAGATCGGGGGCCGCCAAGCAGCCCTGTCGGAGTCCCCTGCCTATTGAGGGAGTATTGGACCAACACTTGTAGAAATCGGGGTTCTCCCGGGCAACTCATTGGAGGGACACAAATAAATCTTTGCCGACTTTCTGCTGAAGCTTACGAGCGTTCACACCTAAGCGTCTTACAAGGTCAGCTGTTTAGCTAAACATGAGCTCATGATCTAAATTTACACAATACTGAAGAAATCAGCTACAAGGGGAGACAATCAGCAAAAACTATCAATACCAGAATTAGATTCCCAAGGCCATCCATCAATTGTAGGAATAGTCAGGTGCAAGGCAGAAAATATACATAAAACTGGAACTGAAACCAGGAACAAGGATGTTTTCAAAGACTGGTAGGATCTCTAAAACATTTTTAAAGTACATGTCATTGATAAAGCTAAATACTCAAAGGTTGTGTAATACAACAGATTAAGCATTGAGAAGTGTGAAATTATGCTGTTTTGAAAACTATGGCAGGTGAGATTTTCTGCCTAATTATAGAAGAAGATTTCTCTAAAAAATACACATTATTTCAATGACTTATTGGCTGTGAAATAAGTTAAGGGTATTTCAAATGGCTTGTCTGCAAAGAAAGGTGAGATGTAGGGAATCACAGAAAGTCGAGGGGAAAATAGGTCAATATATACATTGCTATATGGTGAACTAAACCTTAGGCCAGCAACAATGGAGAGGACCTGACCCTTAGAAACTTACAAGTAAGCTGGAATCTTCAAAAGTTCAAATCTTTATAAGTAAAATATTTATTAAAATGAATAACCAAGTGTTTTAATTGACATCAGAAGATCAAAACAATAAACCCTGAGAACATAGAAAAAAGATAAATAAAGATATGAGCAGAACTTAATACAACAGAAAACGTATAAAATTGAGGTGATTTAGTAAGTCCAAAGAATCTTCTTTGAAAAGATTGAAAAGACACACTTTGATTAAGGAAAACAAAAACATAAGTAAAGAATATACAGAAAGAATCAGGACAATGTTATAGCAGAGAATATATGAAATGCCAGTAAATTTGAACATTTCTGTAAAGTGGACCATTTCCTAGCTCCTAAAGTTTACCAAACCTGACACAAGAGGAAATCATTTAAGGTCATCATGTCTGGCCTTGGCATTCTCGGAACGCCCTGGCCTCAGAATGCAGCATCTGTAGTCCATGGTAACCTGCGGAGAGGGGGCGGGGCTGAGGGAGGTTGGAACACTGCCCTCACTGAGGGAGTGGGTGTGGCCATCTCTGCTGTGACTGAACAAAGGCAGGGGAGCAGGGGGCCCAGGGCAGGGCCCTCAGAGCCCGGCAGGTCCAGTGGGGTGTCACAAGCATTTAGGCCCAGGCCAAACGGCTCCTTCTTTGTCTGCACAGCTGCCCAAACTCTCACCTTTCCACTCAGGCCGACCTCTTACTTGAAGTGTGTGTGGAACCTGTCCGCACAGTACACCTCGCTGCTCAGCTAACCATAGGTCTGGGCATCATAGCTTCCTGCCAGGTGACCGAAGTTCGCAGGCAGATGGGTCCCTGGGACACATGCAGAGAGGCTTCTGCCTGGGCCACAGGCCGCCCACTGCCCCTGCCCCAGATCGGGGGCCGCCAAGCAGCCCTGTCGGAGTCCCCTGCCTATTGAGGGAGTATTGGACCATCACTTGTAGAAATCGGGGTTCTCCCGGGCAACTCATTGGAGGGACACAAATAAATCTTTGCCGACTTTCTGCTGAAGCTTACGAGCGTTCACACCTAAGCGTCTTACAAGGTCAGCTGTTTAGCTAAACATGAGCTCATGATCTAAATTTACACAATAATGAAGAAATCAGCTACAAGGGGAGACAATCAGCAGAAACTATCAATACCAGAATTAGATTCCCAAGGCCATCCATCAATTGTAGGAATAGTCAGGTGCAAGGCAGAAAATATACATAAAACTGGAACTGAAACCAGGAACAAGGATGTTTTCAAAGACTGGTAGGATCTCTAAAACATTTTTAAAGTACATGTCATTGATAAAGCTAAATACTCAAAGGTTGTGTAATACAACAGATTAAGCACTGAGAAGAGTGAAATTATGCTGTTTTGAAAACTATGGCAGGTGAGATTTTCTGCCTAATTATAGAAGAAGAATTCTCTAAAAAATACACATTATTTCAATGACTTATTGGCTGTGAAATAAGTTAAGGGTATTTCAAATGGCTTGTCTGCAAAGAAAGGTGAGATGTAGGGAATCACAGAAAGTCGAGGGGAAAAGAGGTCAATATATACATTGCTATATGGTGAACTAAACCTTAGGCCAGCAACAATGGAGAGGACCTGACCCTTAGAAACTTACAAGTAAGCTGGAATCTTCAAAAGTTCAAATCTTTATAAGTAAAATATTTATTAAAATGAATAACCAAGTGTTTTAATTGACATCAGAAGATCAAAACAATAAACCCTGAGAACATAGAAAAAAGATAAATAAAGATATGAGCAGAACTTAATACAACAGAAAACGTATAAAATTGAGGTGATTTAGTAAGTCCAAAGAATCTTCTTTGAAAAGATTGAAAAGACACACTTTGATTAAGGAAAACAAAAACATAAGTAAAGAATATACAGAAAGAATCAGGACAATGTTATAGCAGAGAATATATGAAATGCCAGTAAATTTGAACATTTCTGTAAAGTGGACCATTTCCTAGCTCCTAAAGTTTACCAAACCTGACACAAGAGGAAATCATTTAAGGTCATCATGTCTGCCCTTAGCATTCTCGGAACGCCCTGGCCTCAGAATGCAGCATCTGTAGTCCATGGTAACCTGCGGAGAGGGGGCGGGGCTGAGGGAGGTTGGAACACTGCCCTCACTGAGGGAGTGGGTGTGGCCATCTCTGCTGTGACTGAACAAAGGGCAGGGGAGCAGGGGTCCCAGGACAGGGCCCTCAGAGCCCGGCAGGTCCAGTGGGGTGTCACAAGCATTTAGGCCCAGGCCAAAGGGCGCCTTCTTTGTCTGCACAGCTGCCCAAACTCTCACCTTTCCACTCAGGCCGACCTCGTAATTGAAGTGTGTGTGGAACCTGTCCGCACAGTACACCTCGCTGCTCAGCTAACCATAGGTCTGTGCATCATAGCTTCCTGCCATGTGACCGAAGTTCGCAGGCAGATGGGTCCCTGGGACACATGCAGAGAGGCTTCTGCCTGGGCCACAGGCCGCCCACTGCCCCTGCCCCAGATCGGGGGCCGCCAAGCAGCCCTGTCGGAGTCCCCTGCCTATTGAGGGAGTATTGGACCAACACTTGTAGAAAACGGGGTTCTCGCGGGCAACTCATTGGAGGGACACAAATAAATCTTTGCCGACTTTCTGCTGAAGCTTATGAGCGTTCACACCTAAGCGTCTTACAAGGTCAGCTGTTTAGCTAAACATGAGCTCATGATCTAAATTTACACAATAATGAAGAAATCAGCTACAAGGGGAGACAATCAGCAAAAACTATCAATACCAGAATTAGATTCCGAAGGCCATCCATCAATTGTAGGAATAGTCAGGTGCAAGGCAGAAAATATACATAAAACTGGAACTGAAACCAGGAACAAGGATGTTTTCAAAGACTGGTAGGATCTCTAAAACATTTTTAAAGTACATGTCATTGATAAAGCTAAATACTCAAAGGTTGTGTAATACAACAGATTAAGCATTGAGAAGAGTGAAATTATGCTGTTTTGAAAACTATGGCAGGTGAGATTTTCTGCCTAATTATAGAAGAAGATTTCTCTAAAAAATACACATTATTTCAATGACTTATTGGCTGTGAAATAAGTTAAGGGTATTTCAAATGGCTTGTCTGCAAAGAAAGGTGAGATGTAGGGAATCACAGAAAGTCGAGGGGAAAAGAGGTCAATATATACATTGCTATATGGTGAACTAAACCTTAGGCCAGCAACAATGGAGAGGACCTGACCCTTAGAAACTTACAAGTAAGCTGGAATCTTCAAAAGTTCAAATCTTTATAAGTAAAATATTTATTAAAATGAATAACCAAGTGTTTTAATTGACATCAGAAGATCAAAACAATAAACCCTGAGAACATAGAAAAAAGATAAATAAAGATATGAGCAGAACTTAATACAACAGAAAACGTATAAAATTGAGGTGATTTAGTAAGTCCAAAGAATCTTCTTTGAAAAGATTGAAAAGACACACTTTGATTAAGGAAAACAAAAACATAAGTAAAGAATATACAGAAAGAATCAGGACAATGTTATAGCAGAGAATATATGAAATGCCAGTAAATTTGAACATTTCTGTAAAGTGGACCATTTCCTAGCTCCTAAAGTTTACCAAACCTGACACAAGAGGAAATCATTTAAGGTCATCATGTCTGCCCTTGGCATTCTCGGAACGCCCTGGCCTCAGAATGCAGCATCTGTAGTCCATGGTAACCTGCGGAGAGGGGGCGGGGCTGAGGGAGGTTGGAACACTGCCCTCACTGAGGGAGTGGGTGTGGCCATCTCTGCTGTGACTGAACAAAGGGCAGGGGAGCAGGGGGCCCAGGGCAGGGCCCTCAGAGCCCGGCAGGTCCAGTGGGGTGTCACAAGCATTTAGGCCCAGGCCAAAGGGCGCCTTCTTTGTCTGCACAGCTGCCCAAACTCTCACCTTTCCACTCAGGCCGACCTCTTACTTGAAGTGTGTGTGGAACCTGTCCGCACAGTACACCTCGCTGCTCAGCTAACCATAGGTCTGGGCATCATAGCTTCCTGGCAGGTGACCGAAGTTCGCAGCCAGATGGGTCCCTGGGACACATGCAGAGAGGCTTCTGCCTGGGCCACAGGCCGCCCACTGCCCCTGCCCCAGATCGGGGGCCGCCAAGCAGCCCTGTCGGAGTCCCCTGCCTATTGAGGGAGTATTGGACCAACACTTGTAGAAATCGGGGTTCTCCCGGGCAACTCATTGGAGGGACACAAATAAATCTTTGCCGACTTTCTGCTGAAGCTTACGAGCGTTCACACCTAAGCGTCTTACAAGGTCAGCTGTTTAGCTAAACATGAGCTCATGATCTAAATTTACACAATACTGAAGAAATCAGCTACAAGGGGAGACAATCAGCAAAAACTATCAATACCAGAATTAGATTCCCAAGGCCATCCATCAATTGTAGGAATAGTCAGGTGCAAGGCAGAAAATATACATAAAACTGGAACTGAAACCAGGAACAAGGATGTTTGCAAAGACTGGTAGGATCTCTAAAACATTTTTAAAGTACATGTCATTGATAAAGCTAAATACTCAAAGGTTGTGTAATACAACAGATTAAGCATTGAGAAGTGTGAAATTATGCTGTTTTGAAAACTATGGCAGGTGAGATTTTCTGCCTAATTATAGAAGAAGATTTCTCTAAAAAATACACATTATTTCAATGACTTATTGGCTGTGAAATAAGTTAAGGGTATTTCAAATGGCTTGTCTGCAAAGAAAGGTGAGATGTAGGGAATCACAGAAAGTCGAGGGGAAAATACGTCAATATATACATTGCTATATGGTGAACTAAACCTTAGGCCAGCAACAATGGAGAGGACCTGACCCTTAGAAACTTACAAGTAAGCTGGAATCTTCAAAAGTTCCAATCTTTATAAGTAAAATATTTATTAAAATGAATAACCAAGTGTTTTAATTGACATCAGAAGATCAAAACAATAAACCCTGAGAACATAGAAAAAAGATAAATAAAGATATGAGCAGAACTTAATACAACAGAAAACGTATAAAATTGAGGTGATTTAGTAAGTCCAAAGAATCTTCTTTGAAAAGATTGAAAAGACACACTTTGATTAAGGAAAACAAAAACATAAGTAAAGAATATACAGAAAGAATGAGGACAATGTTATAGCAGAGAATATATGAAATGCCAGTAAATTTGAACATTTCTGTAAAGTGGACCATTTCCTAGCTCCTAAAGTTTACCAAACCTGACACAAGAGGAAATCATTTAAGGTCATCATGTCTGCCCTTGGCATTCTCGGAACGCCCTGGCCTCAGAATGCAGCATCTGTAGTCCATGGTAACCTGCGGAGAGGGGGCGGGGCTGAGGGAGGTTGGAACACTGCCCTCACTGAGGGAGTGGGTGTGGCCATCTCTGCTGTGACTGAACAAAGGGCAGGGGAGCAGGGGGCCCAGGGCAGGGCCCTCAGAGCCCGGCAGGTCCAGTGGGGTGTCACAAGCATTTAGGCCCAGGCCAAAGGGCGCCTTCTTTGTCTGCACAGCTGCCCAAACTCTCACCTTTCCACTCAGGCCGACCTCTTACTTGAAGTGTGTGTGGAACCTGTCCGCACAGTACACCTCGCTGCTCAGCTAACCATAGGTCTGGGCATCATAGCTTCCTGGCAGGTGACCGAAGTTCGCAGCCAGATGGGTCCCTGGGACACATGCAGAGAGGCTTCTGCCTGGGCCACAGGCCGCCCACTGCCCCTGCCCCAGATCGGGGGCCGCCAAGCAGCCCTGTCGGAGTCCCCTGCCTATTGAGGGAGTATTGGACCAACACTTGTAGAAATCGGGGTTCTCCCGGGCAACTCATTGGAGGGACACAAATAAATCTTTGCCGACTTTCTGCTGAAGCTTACGAGCGTTCACACCTAAGCGTCTTACAAGGTCAGCTGTTTAGCTAAACATGAGCTCATGATCTAAATTTACACAATACTGAAGAAATCAGCTACAAGGGGAGACAATCAGAAAAAACTATCAATACCAGAATTAGATTCCCAAGGCCATCCATCAATTGTAGGAATAGTCAGGTGCAAGGCAGAAAATATACATAAAACTGGAACTGAAACCAGGAACAAGGATGTTTTCAAAGACTGGTAGGATCTCTAAAACATTTTTAAAGTACATGTCATTGATAAAGCTAAATACTCAAAGGTTGTGTAATACAACAGATTAAGCATTGAGAAGTGTGAAATTATGCTGTTTTGAAAACTATGGCAGGTGAGATTTTCTGCCTAATTATAGAAGAAGATTTCTCTAAAAAATACACATTATTTCAATGACTTATTGGCTGTGAAATAAGTTAAGGGTATTTCAAATGGCTTGTCTGCAAAGAAAGGTGAGATGTAGGGAATCACAGAAAGTCGAGGGGAAAATAGGTCAATATATACATTGCTATATGGTGAACTAAACCTTAGGCCAGCAACAATGGAGAGGACCTGACCCTTAGAAACTTACAAGTAAGCTGGAATCTTCAAAAGTTCAAATCTTTATAAGTAAAATATTTATTAAAATGAATAACCAAGTGTTTTAATTGACATCAGAAGATCAAAACAATAAACCCTGAGAACATAGAAAAAAGATAAATAAAGATATGAGCAGAACTTAATACAACAGAAAACGTATAAAATTGAGGTGATTTAGTAAGTCCAAAGAATCTTCTTTGAAAAGATTGAAAAGACACACTTTGATTAAGGAAAACAAAAACATAAGTAAAGAATATACAGAAAGAATCAGGACAATGTTATAGCAGAGAATATATGAAATGCCAGTAAATTTGAACATTTCTGTAAAGTGGACCATTTCCTAGCTCCTAAAGTTTACCAAACCTGACACAAGAGGAAATCATTTAAGGTCATCATGTCTGGCCTTGGCATTCTCGGAACGCCCTGGCCTCAGAATGCAGCATCTGTAGTCCATGGTAACCTGCGGAGAGGGGGCGGGTCTGAGGGAGGTTGGAACACTGCCCTCACTGAGGGAGTGGGTGTGGCCATCTCTGCTGTGACTGAACAAAGGCAGGGGAGCAGGGGGCCCAGGGCAGGGCCCTCAGAGCCCGGCAGGTCCAGTGGGGTGTCACAAGCATTTAGGCCCAGGCCAAACGGCTCCTTCTTTGTCTGCACAGCTGCCCAAACTCTCACCTTTCCACTCAGGCCGACCTCTTACTTGAAGTGTGTGTGGAACCTGTCCGCACAGTACACCTCGCTGCTCAGCTAACCATAGGTCTGGGCATCATAGCTTCCTGCCAGGTGACCGAAGTTCGCAGGCAGATGGGTCCCTGGGACACATGCAGAGAGGCTTCTGCCTGGGCCACAGGCCGCCCACTGCCCCTGCCCCAGATCGGGGGCCGCCAAGCAGCCCTGTCGGAGTCCCCTGCCTATTGAGGGAGTATTGGACCATCACTTGTAGAAATCGGGGTTCTCCCGGGCAACTCATTGGAGGGACACAAATAAATCTTTGCCGACTTTCTGCTGAAGCTTACGAGCGTTCACACCTAAGCGTCTTACAAGGTCAGCTGTTTAGCTAAACATGAGCTCATGATCTAAATTTACACAATAATGAAGAAATCAGCTACAAGGGGAGACAATCAGCAGAAACTATCAATACCAGAATTAGATTCCCAAGGCCATCCATCAATTGTAGGAATAGTCAGGTGCAAGGCAGAAAATATACATAAAACTGGAACTGAAACCAGGAACAAGGATGTTTTCAAAGACTGGTAGGATCTCTAAAACATTTTTAAAGTACATGTCATTGATAAAGCTAAATACTCAAAGGTTGTGTAATACAACAGATTAAGCACTGAGAAGAGTGAAATTATGCTGTTTTGAAAACTATGGCAGGTGAGATTTTCTGCCTAATTATAGAAGAAGAATTCTCTAAAAAATACACATTATTTCAATGACTTATTGGCTGTGAAATAAGTTAAGGGTATTTCAAATGGCTTGTCTGCAAAGAAAGGTGAGATGTAGGGAATCACAGAAAGTCGAGGGGAAAATAGGTCAATATATACATTGCTATATGGTGAACTAAACCTTAGGCCAGCAACAATGGAGAGGACCTGACCCTTAGAAACTTACAAGTAAGCTGGAATCTTCAAAAGTTCAAATCTTTATAAGTAAAATATTTATTAAAATGAATAACCAAGTGTTTTAATTGACATCAGAAGATCAAAACAATAAACCCTGAGAACATAGAAAAAAGATAAATAAAGATATGAGCAGAACTTAATACAACAGAAAACGTATAAAATTGAGGTGATTTAGTAAGTCCAAAGAATCTTCTTTGAAAAGATTGAAAAGACACACTTTGATTAAGGAAAACAAAAACATAAGTAAAGAATATACAGAAAGAATCAGGACAATGTTATAGCAGAGAATATATGAAATGCCAGTAAATTTGAACATTTCTGTAAAGTGGACCATTTCCTAGCTCCTAAAGTTTACCAAACCTGACACAAGAGGAAATCATTTAAGGTCATCATGTCTGCCCTTAGCATTCTCGGAACGCCCTGGCCTCAGAATGCAGCATCTGTAGTCCATGGTAACCTGCGGAGAGGGGGCGGGGCTGAGGGAGGTTGGAACACTGCCCTCACTGAGGGAGTGGGTGTGGCCATCTCTGCTGTGACTGAACAAAGGGCAGGGGAGCAGGGGTCCCAGGACAGGGCCCTCAGAGCCCGGCAGGTCCAGTGGGGTGTCACAAGCATTTAGGCCCAGGCCAAAGGGCGCCTTCTTTGTCTGCACAGCTGCCCAAACTCTCACCTTTCCACTCAGGCCGACCTCGTAATTGAAGTGTGTGTGGAACCTGTCCGCACAGTACACCTCGCTGCTCAGCTAACCATAGGTCTGTGCATCATAGCTTCCTGCCATGTGACCGAAGTTCGCAGGCAGATGGGTCCCTGGGACACATGCAGAGAGGCTTCTGCCTGGGCCACAGGCCGCCCACTGCCCCTGCCCCAGATCGGGGGCCGCCAAGCAGCCCTGTCGGAGTCCCCTGCCTATTGAGGGAGTATTGGACCAACACTTGTAGAAAACGGGGTTCTCGCGGGCAACTCATTGGAGGGACACAAATAAATCTTTGCCGACTTTCTGCTGAAGCTTATGAGCGTTCACACCTAAGCGTCTTACAAGGTCAGCTGTTTAGCTAAACATGAGCTCATGATCTAAATTTACACAATACTGAAGAAATCAGCTACAAGGGGAGACAATCAGCAAAAACTATCAATACCAGAATTAGATTCCGAAGGCCATCCATCAATTGTAGGAATAGTCAGGTGCAAGGCAGAAAATATACATAAAACTGGAACTGAAACCAGGAACAAGGATGTTTTCAAAGACTGGTAGGATCTCTAAAACATTTTTAAAGTACATGTCATTGATAAAGCTAAATACTCAAAGGTTGTGTAATACAACAGATTAAGCATTGAGAAGAGTGAAATTATGCTGTTTTGAAAACTATGGCAGGTGAGATTTTCTGCCTAATTATAGAAGAAGATTTCTCTAAAAAATACACATTATTTCAATGACTTATTGGCTGTGAAATAAGTTAAGGGTATTTCAAATGGCTTGTCTGCAAAGAAAGGTGAGATGTAGGGAATCACAGAAAGTCGAGGGGAAAAGAGGTCAATATATACATTGCTATATGGTGAACTAAACCTTAGGCCAGCAACAATGGAGAGGACCTGACCCTTAGAAACTTACAAGTAAGCTGGAATCTTCAAAAGTTCAAATCTTTATAAGTAAAATATTTATTAAAATGAATAACCAAGTGTTTTAATTGACATCAGAAGATCAAAACAATAAACCCTGAGAACATAGAAAAAAGATAAATAAAGATATGAGCAGAACTTAATACAACAGAAAACGTATAAAATTGAGGTGATTTAGTAAGTCCAAAGAATCTTCTTTGAAAAGATTGAAAAGACACACTTTGATTAAGGAAAACAAAAACATAAGTAAAGAATATACAGAAAGAATCAGGACAATGTTATAGCAGAGAATATATGAAATGCCAGTAAATTTGAACATTTCTGTAAAGTGGACCATTTCCTAGCTCCTAAAGTTTACCAAACCTGACACAAGAGGAAATCATTTAAGGTCATCATGTCTGGCCTTGGCATTCTCGGAACGCCCTGGCCTCAGAATGCAGCCTCTGTAGTCCATGGTAACCTGCGGAGAGGGGGCGGGGCTGAGGGAGGTTGGAACACTGCCCTCACTGAGGGAGTGGGTGTGGCCATCTCTGCTGTGACTGAACAAAGGGCAGGGGAGCAGGGGGCCCAGGGCAGGGCCCTCAGAGCCCGGCAGGTCCAGTGGGGTGTCACAAGCATTTAGGCCCAGTCCAAAGGGCGCCTTCATTGTCTGCACAGCTGCCCAAACTCTCACCTTTCCAATCAGGCCGACCTCTTACTTGAAGTGTGTGTGGAACCTGTCCGCACAGTACACCTCGCTGCTCAGCTAACCATAGGTCTGGGCATCATAGCTTCCTGCCAGGTGACCGAAGTTCGCAGGCAGATGGGTCCCTGGGACACATGCAGAGAGGCTTCTGCCTGGGCCACAGGCCGCCCACTGCCCCTGCCCCAGATCGGGGGCCGCCAAGCAGCCCTGTCGGAGTCCCCTGCCTATTGAGGGAGTATTGGACCAACACTTGTAGAAAACGGGGTTCTCCCGGGCAACTCATTGGAGGGACACAAATAAATCTTTGCCGACTTTCTGCTGAAGCTTACGAGCGTTCACACCTAAGCGTCTTACAAGGTCAGCTGTTTAGCTAAACATGAGCTCATGATCTAAATTTACACAATACTGAATAAATCAGCTACAAGGGGAGACAATCAGCAAAAACTATCAATACCAGAATTAGATTCCCAAGGCCATCCATCAATTGTAGGAATAGTCAGGTGCAAGGCAGAAAATATACATAAAACTGGAACTGAAACCAGGAACAAGGATGTTTTCAAAGACTGGTAGGATCTCTAAAACATTTTTAAAGTACATGTCATTGATAAAGCTAAATACTCAAAGGTTGTGTAATACAACAGATTAAGCATTGAGAAGAGTGAAATTATGCTGTTTTGAAAACTATGGCAGGTGAGATTTTCTGCCTAATTATAGAAGAAGATTTCTCTAAAAAATACACATTATTTCAATGACTTATTGGCTGTGAAATAAGTTAAGGGTATTTCAAATGGCTTGTCTGCAAAGAAAGGTGAGATGTAGGGAATCACAGAAAGTCGAGGGGAAAATAGGTCAATATATACATTGCTATATGGTGAACTAAACCTTAGGCCAGCAACAATGGAGAGGACCTGACCCTTAGAAACTTACAAGTAAGCTGGAATCTTCAAAAGTTCAAATCTTTATAAGTAAAATATTTATTAAAATGAATAACCAAGTGTTTTAATTGACATCAGAAGATCAAAACAATAAACCCTGAGAACATAGAAAAAAGATAAATAAAGATATGAGCAGAACTTAATACAACAGAAAACGTATAAAATTGAGGTGATTTAGTAAGTCCAAAGAATCTTCTTTGAAAAGATTGAAAAGACACACTTTGATTAAGGAAAACAAAAACATAAGTAAAGAATATACAGAAAGAATCAGGACAATGTTATAGCAGAGAATATATGAAATGCCAGTAAATTTGAACATTTCTGTAAAGTGGACCATTTCCTAGCTCCTAAAGTTTACCAAACCTGACACAAGAGGAAATCATTTAAGGTCATCATGTCTGGCCTTGGCATTCTCGGAACGCCCTGGCCTCAGAATGCAGCCTCTGTAGTCCATGGTAACCTGCGGAGAGGGGGCGGGGCTGAGGGAGGTTGGAACACTGCCCTCACTGAGGGAGTGGGTGTGGCCATCTCTGCTGTGACTGAACAAAGGGCAGGGGAGCAGGGGGCCCAGGGCAGGGCCCTCAGAGCCCGGCAGGTCCAGTGGGGTGTCACAAGCATTTAGGCCCAGTCCAAAGGGCGCCTTCATTGTCTGCACAGCTGCCCAAACTCTCACCTTTCCAATCAGGCCGACCTCTTACTTGAAGTGTGTGTGGAACCTGTCCGCACAGTACACCTCGCTGCTCAGCTAACCATAGGTCTGGGCATCATAGCTTCCTGCCAGGTGACCGAAGTTCGCAGGCAGATGGGTCCCTGGGACACATGCAGAGAGGCTTCTGCCTGGGCCACAGGCCGCCCACTGCCCCTGCCCCAGATCGGGGGCCGCCAAGCAGCCCTGTCGGAGTCCCCTGCCTATTGAGGGAGTATTGGACCAACACTTGTAGAAAACCGGGTTCTCCCGGGCAACTCATTGGAGGGACACAAATAAATCTTTGCCGACTTTCTGCTGAAGCTTACGAGCGTTCACACCTAAGCGTCTTACAAGGACAGCTGTTTAGCTAAACATGAGCTCATGATCTAAATTTACACAATAATGAAGAAATCAGCTACAAGGGGAGACAATCAGCAAAAACTATCAATACCAGAATTAGATTCCCAAGGCCATCCATCAATTGTAGGAATAGTCAGGTGCAAGGCAGAAAATATACATAAAACTGGAACTGAAACCAGGAACAAGGATGTTTTCAAAGACTGGTAGGATCTCTAAAACATTTTTAAAGTACATGTCATTGATAAAGCTAAATACTCAAAGGTTGTGTAATACAACAGATTAAGCACTGAGAAGAGTGAAATTATGCTGTTTTGAAAACTATGGCAGGTGAGATTTTCTGCCTAATTATAGAAGAAGAATTCTCTAAAAAATACACATTATTTCAATGACTTATTGGCTGTGAAATAAGTTAAGGGTATTTCAAATGGCTTGTCTGCAAAGAAAGGTGAGATGTAGGGAATCACAGAAAGTCGAGGGGAAAATAGGTCAATATATACATTGCTATATGGTGAACTAAACCTTAGGCCAGCAACAATGGAGAGGACCTGACCCTTAGAAACTTACAAGTAAGCTGGAATCTTCAAAAGTTCACATCTTTATAAGTAAAATATTTATTAAAATGAATAACCAAGTGTTTTAATTGACATCAGAAGATCAAAACAATAAACCCTGAGAACATAGAAAAAAGATAAATAAAGATATGAGCAGAACTTAATACAACAGAAAACGTATAAAATTGAGGTGATTTAGTAAGTCCAAAGAATCTTCTTTGAAAAGATTGAGAAGACACACTTTGATTAAGGAAAACAAAAACATAAGTAAAGAATATACAGAAAGAATCAGGACAATGTTATAGCAGAGAATATATGAAATGCCAGTAAATTTGAACATTTCTGTAAAGTGGACCATTTCCTAGCTCCTAAAGTTTACCAAACCTGACACAAGAGGAAATCATTTAAGGTCATCATGTCTGCCCTTAGCATTCTCGGAACGCCCTGGCCTCAGAATGCAGCATCTGTAGTCCATGGTAACCTGCGGAGAGGGGGCGGGGCTGACGGAGGTTGGAACACTGCCCTCACTGAGGGAGTGGGTGTGGCCATCTCTGCTGTGACTGAACAAAGGGCAGGGGAGCAGGGGGCCCAGGACAGGGCCCTCAGAGCCCGGCAGGTCCAGTGGGGTGTCACAAGCATTTAGGCCCAGGCCAAAGGGCGCCTTCTTTGTCTGCACAGCTGCCCAAACTCTCACCTTTCCACTCAGGCCGACGTCGTACTTGAAGTGTGTGTGGAACCTGTCCGCACAGTACACCTCGCTGCTCAGCTAACCATAGGTCTGTGCATCATAGCTTCCTGCCAGGTGACCGAAGTTCGCAGGCAGATGGGTCCCTGGGACACATGCAGAGAGGCTTCTGCCTGGGCCACAGGCCGCCCACTGCCCCTGCCCCAGATCGGGGGCCGCCAAGCAGCCCTGTCGGAGTCCCCTGCCTATTGAGGGAGTATTGGACCAACACTTGTAGAAAACGGGGTTCTCGCGGGCAACTCATTGGAGGGACACAAATAAATCTTTGCCGACTTTCTGCTGAAGCTTATGAGCGTTCACACCTAAGCGTCTTACAAGGTCAGCTGTTTAGCTAAACATGAGCTCATGATCTAAATTTACACAATAATGAAGAAATCAGCTACAAGGGGAGACAATCAGCAAAAACTATCAATACCAGAATTAGATTCCGAAGGCCATCCATCAATTGTAGGAATACTCAGGTGCAAGGCAGAAAATATACATAAAACTGGAACTGAAACCAGGAACAAGGATGTTTTCAAAGACTGGTAGGATCTCTAAAACATTTTTAAAGTACATGTCATTGATAAAGCTAAATACTCAAAGGTTGTGTAATACAACAGATTAAGCATTGAGAAGAGTGAAATTATGCTGTTTTGAAAACTATGGCAGGTGAGATTTTCTGCCTAATTATAGAAGAAGATTTCTCTAAAAAATACACATTATTTCAATGACTTATTGGCTGTGAAATAAGTTAAGGGTATTTCAAATGGCTTGTCTGCAAAGAAAGGTGAGATGTAGGGAATCACAGAAAGTCGAGGGGAAAAGAGGTCAATATATACATTGCTATATGGTGAACTAAACCTTAGGCCAGCAACAATGGAGAGGACCTGACCCTTAGAAACTTACAAGTAAGCTGGAATCTTCAAAAGTTCCAATCTTTATAAGTAAAATATTTATTAAAATGAATAACCAAGTGTTTTAATTGACATCAGAAGATCAAAACAATAAACCCTGAGAACATAGAAAAAAGATAAATAAAGATATGAGCAGAACTTAATACAACAGAAAACGTATAAAATTGAGGTGATTTAGTAAGTCCAAAGAATCTTCTTTGAAAAGATTGAAAAGACACACTTTGATTAAGGAAAACAAAAACATAAGTAAAGAATATACAGAAAGAATCAGGACAATGTTATAGCAGAGAATATAAGAAATGCCAGTAAATTTGAACATTTCTGTAAAGTGGACCATTTCCTAGCTCCTAAAGTTTACCAAACCTGACACAAGAGGAAATCATTTAAGGTCATCATGTCTGCCCTTGGCATTCTCGGAACGCCCTGGCCTCAGAATGCAGCCTCTGTAGTCCATGGTAACCTGCGGAGAGGGGGCGGGACTGAGGGAGGTTGGAACACTGCCCTCACTGAGGGAGTGGGTGTGGCCATCTCTGCTGTTACTGAACAAAGGGCAGGGGAGCAGGGGGCCCAGGGCAGGGCCCTCAGAGCCCGGCAGGTCCAGTGGGGTGTCACAAGCATTTAGGCCCAGTCCAAAGGGCGCCTTCATTGTCTGCACAGCTGCCCAAACTCTCACCTTTCCACTCAGGCCGACCTCGTACTTGAAGTGTGTGTGGAACCTGTCCGCACAGTACACCTCGCTGCTCAGCTAACCATAGGTCTGGGCATCATAGCTTCCTGCCAGGTGACCGAAGTTCGCAGGCAGATGGGTCCCTGGGACACATGCAGAGAGGCTTCTGCCTGGGCCACAGGCCGCCCACTGCCCCTGCCCCAGATCGGGGGCCGCCAAGCAGCCCTGTCGGAGTCCCCTGCCTATTGAGGGAGTATTGGACCAACACTTGTAGAAAACGGGGTTCTCGCGGGCAACTCATTGGAGGGACACAAATAAATCTTTGCCGACTTTCTGCTGAAGTTACGAGCGTTCACACCTAAGCGTCTTACAAGGTCAGCTGTTTAGCTAAACATGAGCTCATGATCTAAATTTACACAATAATGAAGAAATCAGCTACAAGGGGAGACAATCAGCAAAAACTATCAATACCAGAATTAGATTCCCAAGGCCATCCATCAATTGTAGGAATACTCAGGTGCAAGGCAGAAAATATACATAAAACTGGAACTGAAACCAGGAACAAGGATGTTTTCAAAGACTGGTAGGATCTCTAAAACATTTTTAAAGTACATGTCATTGATAAAGCTAAATACTCAAAGGTTGTGTAATACAACAGATTAAGCACTGAGAAGAGTGAAATTATGCTGTTTTGAAAACTATGGCAGGTGAGATTTTCTGCCTAATTATAGAAGAAGAATTCTCTAAAAAATACACATTATTTCAATGACTTATTGGCTGTGAAATAAGTTAAGGGTATTTCAAATGGCTTGTCTGCAAAGAAAGGTGAGATGTAGGGAATCACAGAAAGTCGAGGGGAAAATAGGTCAATATATACATTGCTATATGGTGAACTAAACCTTAGGCCAGCAACAATGGAGAGGACCTGACCCTTAGAAACTTACAAGTAAGCTGGAATCTTCAAAAGTTCACATCTTTATAAGTAAAATATTTATTAAAATGAATAACCAAGTGTTTTAATTGACATCAGAAGATCAAAACAATAAACCCTGAGAACATAGAAAAAAGATAAATAAAGATATGAGCAGAACTTAATACAACAGAAAACGTATAAAATTGAGGTGATTTAGTAAGTCCAAAGAATCTTCTTTGAAAAGATTGAAAAGACACACTTTGATTAAGGAAAACAAAAACATAAGTAAAGAATATACAGAAAGAATCAGGACAATGTTATAGCAGAGACTATAAGAAATGCCAGTAAATTTGAACATTTCTGTAAAGTGGACCATTTCCTAGCTCCTAAAGTTTACCAAACCTGACACAAGAGGAAATCATTTAAGGTCATCATGTCTGCCCTTGGCATTCTCGGAACGCCCTGGCCTCAGAATGCAGCCTCTGTAGTCCATGGAAACCTGTGGAGAGGGGGCAGGGCTGACGGAGGTTGGAACACTGCCCTCACTGAGGGAGTGGGTGTGGCCATCTCTGCTGTGACTGAACAAAGGGCAGGGGAGCAGGGGGCCCAGGGCAGGGCCCTCAGAGCCCGGCAGGTCCAGTGGGGTGTCACAAGCATTTAGGCCCAGGCCAAAGGGCGCCTTCTTTGTCTGCACAGCTGCCCAAACTCTCACCTTTCCACTCAGGCCGACCTCTTACTTGAAGTGTGTGTGGAACCTGTCCGCACAGTACACCTCGCTGCTCAGCTAACCATAGGTCTGGGCATCATAGCTTCCTGCCAGGTGACCGATGTTCGCAGGCAGATGGGTCCCTGGGACACATGCAGAGAGGCTTCTGCCTGGGCCACAGGCCGCCCACTGCCCCTGCCCCAGATCGGGGGCCGCCAAGCAGCCCTGTCGGAGTCCCCTGCCTATTGAGGGAGTATTGGACCAACACTTGTAGAAAACGGGGTTCTCCCGGGCAACTCATTGGAGGGACACAAATAAATCTTTGCCGACTTTCTGCTGAAGCTTACGAGCGTTCACACCTAAGCGTCTTACAAGGTCAGCTGTTTAGCTAAACATGAGCTCATGATCTAAATTTACACAATACTGAAGAAATCAGCTACAAGGGGAGACAATCAGCAAAAACTATCAATACCAGAATTAGATTCCCAAGGCCATCCATCAATTGTAGGAATAGTCAGGTGCAAGGCAGAAAATATACATAAAACTGGAACTGAAACCAGGAACAAGGATGTTTTCAAAGACTGGTAGGATCTCTAAAACATTTTTAAAGTACATGTCATTGATAAAGCTAAATACTCAAAGGTTGTGTAATACAACAGATTAAGCATTGAGAAGAGTGAAATTATGCTGTTTTGAAAACTATGGCAGGTGAGATTTTCTGCCTAATTATAGAAGAAGATTTCTCTAAAAAATACACATTATTTCAATGACTTATGGGCTGTGAAATAAGTTAAGGGTATTTCAAATGGCTTGTCTGCCAAGAAAGGTGAGATGTAGGGAATCACAGAAAGTCGAGGGGAAAAGAGGTCAATATATACATTGCTATATGGTGAACTAAACCTTAGGCCAGCAACAATGGAGAGGACCTGACCCTTAGAAACTTACAAGTAAGCTGGAATCTTCAAAAGTTCCAATCTTTATAAGTAAAATATTTATTAAAATGAATAACCAAGTGTTTTAATTGACATCAGAAGATCAAAACAATAAACCCTGAGAACATAGAAAAAAGATAAATAAAGATATGAGCAGAACTTAATACAACAGAAAACGTATAAAATTGAGGTGATTTAGTAAGTCCAAAGAATCTTCTTTGAAAAGATTGAAAAGACACACTTTGATTAAGGAAAACAAAAACATAAGTAAAGAATATACAGAAAGAATCAGGACAATGTTATAGCAGAGACTATAAGAAATGCCAGTAAATTTGAACATTTCTGTAAAGTGGACCATTTCCTAGCTCCTAAAGTTTACCAAACCTGACACAAGAGGAAATCATTTAAGGTCATCATGTCTGCCCTTGGCATTCTCGGAACGCCCTGGCCTCAGAATGCAGCCTCTGTAGTCCATGGTAACCTGCGGAGAGGGGGCGGGACTGAGGGAGGTTGGAACACTGCCCTCACTGAGGGAGTGGGTGTGGCCATCTCTGCTGTTACTGAACAAAGGGCAGGGGAGCAGGGGGCCCAGGGCAGGGCCCTCAGAGCCCGGCAGGTCCAGTGGGGTGTCACAAGCATTTAGGCCCAGTCCAAAGGGCGCCTTCATTGTCTGCACAGCTGCCCAAACTCTCACCTTTCCACTCAGGCCGACCTCGTACTTGAAGTGTGTGTGGAACCTGTCCGCACAGTACACCTCGCTGCTCAGCTAACCATAGGTCTGGGCATCATAGCTTCCTGCCAGGTGACCGAAGTTCGCAGGCAGATGGGTCCCTGGGACACATGCAGAGAGGCTTCTGCCTGGGCCACAGGCCGCCCACTGCCCCTGCCCCAGATCGGGGGCCGCCAAGCAGCCCTGTCGGAGTCCCCTGCCTATTGAGGGAGTATTGGACCAACACTTGTAGAAAACGGGGTTCTCGCGGGCAACTCATTGGAGGGACACAAATAAATCTTTGCCGACTTTCTGCTGAAGCTTACGAGCGTTCACACCTAAGCGTCTTACAAGGTCAGCTGTTTAGCTAAACATGAGCTCATGATCTAAATTTACACAATAATGAAGAAATCAGCTACAAGGGGAGACAATCAGCAAAAACTATCAATACCAGAATTAGATTCCCAAGGCCATCCATCAATTGTAGGAATACTCAGGTGCAAGGCAGAAAATATACATAAAACTGGAACTGAAACCAGGAACAAGGATGTTTTCAAAGACTGGTAGGATCTCTAAAACATTTTTAAAGTACATGTCATTGATAAAGCTAAATACTCAAAGGTTGTGTAATACAACAGATTAAGCACTGAGAAGAGTGAAATTATGCTGTTTTGAAAACTATGGCAGGTGAGATTTTCTGCCTAATTATAGAAGAAGAATTCTCTAAAAAATACACATTATTTCAATGACTTATTGGCTGTGAAATAAGTTAAGGGTATTTCAAATGGCTTGTCTGCAAAGAAAGGTGAGATGTAGGGAATCACAGAAAGTCGAGGGGAAAATAGGTCAATATATACATTGCTATATGGTGAACTAAACCTTAGGCCAGCAACAATGGAGAGGACCTGACCCTTAGAAACTTACAAGTAAGCTGGAATCTTCAAAAGTTCACATCTTTATAAGTAAAATATTTATTAAAATGAATAACCAAGTGTTTTAATTGACATCAGAAGATCAAAACAATAAACCCTGAGAACATAGAAAAAAGATAAATAAAGATATGAGCAGAACTTAATACAACAGAAAACGTATAAAATTGAGGTGATTTAGTAAGTCCAAAGAATCTTCTTTGAAAAGATTGAAAAGACACACTTTGATTAAGGAAAACAAAAACATAAGTAAAGAATATACAGAAAGAATGAGGACAATGTTATAGCAGAGAATATATGAAATGCCAGTAAATTTGAACATTTCTGTAAAGTGGACCATTTCCTAGCTCCTAAAGTTTACCAAACCTGACACAAGAGGAAATCATTTAAGGTCATCATGTCTGCCCTTGGCATTCTCGGAACGCCCTGGCCTCAGAATGCAGCCTCTGTAGTCCATGGTAACCTGCGGAGAGGGGGCGGGGCTGAGGGAGGTTGGAACACTGCCCTCACTGAGGGAGTGGGTGTGGCCATCTCTGCTGTGACTGAACAAAGGGCAGGGGAGCAGGGGGCCCAGGGCAGGGCCCTCAGAGCCCGGCAGGTCCAGTGGGGTGTCACAAGCATTTAGGCCCAGGCCAAAGGGCGCCTTCTTTGTCTGCACAGCTGCCCAAACTCTCACCTTTCCACTCAGGCCGACCTCTTACTTGAAGTGTGTGTGGAACCTGTCCGCACAGTACACCTCGCTGCTCAGCTAACCATAGGTCTGGGCATCATAGCTTCCTGGCAGGTGACCGAAGTTCGCAGCCAGATGGGTCCCTGGGACACATGCAGAGAGGCTTCTGCCTGGGCCACAGGCCGCCCACTGCCCCTGCCCCAGATCGGGGGCCGCCAAGCAGCCCTGTCGGAGTCCCCTGCCTATTGAGGGAGTATTGGACCAACACTTGTAGAAATCGGGGTTCTCCCGGGCAACTCATTGGAGGGACACAAATAAATCTTTGCCGACTTTCTGCTGAAGCTTACGAGCGTTCACACCTAAGCGTCTTACAAGGTCAGCTGTTTAGCTAAACATGAGCTCATGATCTAAATTTACACAATACTGAAGAAATCAGCTACAAGGGGAGACAATCAGAAAAAACTATCAATACCAGAATTAGATTCCCAAGGCCATCCATCAATTGTAGGAATAGTCAGGTGCAAGGCAGAAAATATACATAAAACTGGAACTGAAACCAGGAACAAGGATGTTTTCAAAGACTGGTAGGATCTCTAAAACATTTTTAAAGTACATGTCATTGATAAAGCTAAATACTCAAAGGTTGTGTAATACAACAGATTAAGCATTGAGAAGTGTGAAATTATGCTGTTTTGAAAACTATGGCAGGTGAGATTTTCTGCCTAATTATAGAAGAAGATTTCTCTAAAAAATACACATTATTTCAATGACTTATTGGCTGTGAAATAAGTTAAGGGTATTTCAAATGGCTTGTCTGCAAAGAAAGGTGAGATGTAGGGAATCACAGAAAGTCGAGGGGAAAATAGGTCAATATATACATTGCTATATGGTGAACTAAACCTTAGGCCAGCAACAATGGAGAGGACCTGACCCTTAGAAACTTACAAGTAAGCTGGAATCTTCAAAAGTTCAAATCTTTATAAGTAAAATATTTATTAAAATGAATAACCAAGTGTTTTAATTGACATCAGAAGATCAAAACAATAAACCCTGAGAACATAGAAAAAAGATAAATAAAGATATGAGCAGAACTTAATACAACAGAAAACGTATAAAATTGAGGTGATTTAGTAAGTCCAAAGAATCTTCTTTGAAAAGATTGAAAAGACACACTTTGATTAAGGAAAACAAAAACATAAGTAAAGAATATACAGAAAGAATCAGGACAATGTTATAGCAGAGAATATATGAAATGCCAGTAAATTTGAACATTTCTGTAAAGTGGACCATTTCCTAGCTCCTAAAGTTTACCAAACCTGACACAAGAGGAAATCATTTAAGGTCATCATGTCTGGCCTTGGCATTCTCGGAACGCCCTGGCCTCAGAATGCAGCATCTGTAGTCCATGGTAACCTGCGGAGAGGGGGCGGGTCTGAGGGAGGTTGGAACACTGCCCTCACTGAGGGAGTGGGTGTGGCCATCTCTGCTGTGACTGAACAAAGGCAGGGGAGCAGGGGGCCCAGGGCAGGGCCCTCAGAGCCCGGCAGGTCCAGTGGGGTGTCACAAGCATTTAGGCCCAGGCCAAACGGCTCCTTCTTTGTCTGCACAGCTGCCCAAACTCTCACCTTTCCACTCAGGCCGACCTCTTACTTGAAGTGTGTGTGGAACCTGTCCGCACAGTACACCTCGCTGCTCAGCTAACCATAGGTCTGGGCATCATAGCTTCCTGCCAGGTGACCGAAGTTCGCAGGCAGATGGGTCCCTGGGACACATGCAGAGAGGCTTCTGCCTGGGCCACAGGCCGCCCACTGCCCCTGCCCCAGATCGGGGGCCGCCAAGCAGCCCTGTCGGAGTCCCCTGCCTATTGAGGGAGTATTGGACCATCACTTGTAGAAATCGGGGTTCTCCCGGGCAACTCATTGGAGGGACACAAATAAATCTTTGCCGACTTTCTGCTGAAGCTTACGAGCGTTCACACCTAAGCGTCTTACAAGGTCAGCTGTTTAGCTAAACATGAGCTCATGATCTAAATTTACACAATAATGAAGAAATCAGCTACAAGGGGAGACAATCAGCAGAAACTATCAATACCAGAATTAGATTCCCAAGGCCATCCATCAATTGTAGGAATAGTCAGGTGCAAGGCAGAAAATATACATAAAACTGGAACTGAAACCAGGAACAAGGATGTTTTCAAAGACTGGTAGGATCTCTAAAACATTTTTAAAGTACATGTCATTGATAAAGCTAAATACTCAAAGGTTGTGTAATACAACAGATTAAGCACTGAGAAGAGTGAAATTATGCTGTTTTGAAAACTATGGCAGGTGAGATTTTCTGCCTAATTATAGAAGAAGAATTCTCTAAAAAATACACATTATTTCAATGACTTATTGGCTGTGAAATAAGTTAAGGGTATTTCAAATGGCTTGTCTGCAAAGAAAGGTGAGATGTAGGGAATCACAGAAAGTCGAGGGGAAAATAGGTCAATATATACATTGCTATATGGTGAACTAAACCTTAGGCCAGCAACAATGGAGAGGACCTGACCCTTAGAAACTTACAAGTAAGCTGGAATCTTCAAAAGTTCAAATCTTTATAAGTAAAATATTTATTAAAATGAATAACCAAGTGTTTTAATTGACATCAGAAGATCAAAACAATAAACCCTGAGAACATAGAAAAAAGATAAATAAAGATATGAGCAGAACTTAATACAACAGAAAACGTATAAAATTGAGGTGATTTAGTAAGTCCAAAGAATCTTCTTTGAAAAGATTGAAAAGACACACTTTGATTAAGGAAAACAAAAACATAAGTAAAGAATATACAGAAAGAATCAGGACAATGTTATAGCAGAGAATATAAGAAATGCCAGTAAATTTGAACATTTCTGTAAAGTGGACCATTTCCTAGCTCCTAAAGTTTACCAAACCTGACACAAGAGGAAATCATTTAAGGTCATCATGTCTGCCCTTAGCATTCTCGGAACGCCCTGGCCTCAGAATGCAGCATCTGTAGTCCATGGTAACCTGCGGAGAGGGGGCGGGGCTGAGGGAGGTTGGAACACTGCCCTCACTGAGGGAGTGGGTGTGGCCATCTCTGCTGTGACTGAACAAAGGGCAGGGGAGCAGGGGTCCCAGGACAGGGCCCTCAGAGCCCGGCAGGTCCAGTGGGGTGTCACAAGCATTTAGGCCCAGGCCAAAGGGCGCCTTCTTTGTCTGCACAGCTGCCCAAACTCTCACCTTTCCACTCAGGCCGACCTCGTAATTGAAGTGTGTGTGGAACCTGTCCGCACAGTACACCTCGCTGCTCAGCTAACCATAGGTCTGTGCATCATAGCTTCCTGCCATGTGACCGAAGTTCGCAGGCAGATGGGTCCCTGGGACACATGCAGAGAGGCTTCTGCCTGGGCCACAGGCCGCCCACTGCCCCTGCCCCAGATCGGGGGCCGCCAAGCAGCCCTGTCGGAGTCCCCTGCCTATTGAGGGAGTATTGGACCAACACTTGTAGAAAACGGGGTTCTCGCGGGCAACTCATTGGAGGGACACAAATAAATCTTTGCCGACTTTCTGCTGAAGCTTATGAGCGTTCACACCTAAGCGTCTTACAAGGTCAGCTGTTTAGCTAAACATGAGCTCATGATCTAAATTTACACAATAATGAAGAAATCAGCTACAAGGGGAGACAATCAGCAAAAACTATCAATACCAGAATTAGATTCCGAAGGCCATCCATCAATTGTAGGAATAGTCAGGTGCAAGGCAGAAAATATACATAAAACTGGAACTGAAACCAGGAACAAGGATGTTTTCAAAGACTGGTAGGATCTCTAAAACATTTTTAAAGTACATGTCATTGATAAAGCTAAATACTCAAAGGTTGTGTAATACAACAGATTAAGCATTGAGAAGAGTGAAATTATGCTGTTTTGAAAACTATGGCAGGTGAGATTTTCTGCCTAATTATAGAAGAAGATTTCTCTAAAAAATACACATTATTTCAATGACTTATTGGCTGTGAAATAAGTTAAGGGTATTTCAAATGGCTTGTCTGCAAAGAAAGGTGAGATGTAGGGAATCACAGAAAGTCGAGGGGAAAAGAGGTCAATATATACATTGCTATATGGTGAACTAAACCTTAGGCCAGCAACAATGGAGAGGACCTGACCCTTAGAAACTTACAAGTAAGCTGGAATCTTCAAAAGTTCAAATCTTTATAAGTAAAATATTTATTAAAATGAATAACCAAGTGTTTTAATTGACATCAGAAGATCAAAACAATAAACCCTGAGAACATAGAAAAAAGATAAATAAAGATATGAGCAGAACTTAATACAACAGAAAACGTATAAAATTGAGGTGATTTAGTAAGTCCAAAGAATCTTCTTTGAAAAGATTGAAAAGACACACTTTGATTAAGGAAAACAAAAACATAAGTAAAGAATATACAGAAAGAATCAGGACAATGTTATAGCAGAGAATATATGAAATGCCAGTAAATTTGAACATTTCTGTAAAGTGGACCATTTCCTAGCTCCTAAAGTTTACCAAACCTGACACAAGAGGAAATCATTTAAGGTCATCATGTCTGGCCTTGGCATTCTCGGAACGCCCTGGCCTCAGAATGCAGCCTCTGTAGTCCATGGTAACCTGCGGAGAGGGGGCGGGGCTGAGGGAGGTTGGAACACTGCCCTCACTGAGGGAGTGGGTGTGGCCATCTCTGCTGTGACTGAACAAAGGGCAGGGGAGCAGGGGGCCCAGGGCAGGGCCCTCAGAGCCCGGCAGGTCCAGTGGGGTGTCACAAGCATTTAGGCCCAGTCCAAAGGGCGCCTTCATTGTCTGCACAGCTGCCCAAACTCTCACCTTTCCAATCAGGCCGACCTCTTACTTGAAGTGTGTGTGGAACCTGTCCGCACAGTACACCTCGCTGCTCAGCTAACCATAGGTCTGGGCATCATAGCTTCCTGCCAGGTGACCGAAGTTCGCAGGCAGATGGGTCCCTGGGACACATGCAGAGAGGCTTCTGCCTGGGCCACAGGCCGCCCACTGCCCCTGCCCCAGATCGGGGGCCGCCAAGCAGCCCTGTCGGAGTCCCCTGCCTATTGAGGGAGTATTGGACCAACACTTGTAGAAAACCGGGTTCTCCCGGGCAACTCATTGGAGGGACACAAATAAATCTTTGCCGACTTTCTGCTGAAGCTTACGAGCGTTCACACCTAAGCGTCTTACAAGGTCAGCTGTTTAGCTAAACATGAGCTCATGATCTAAATTTACACAATACTGAAGAAATCAGCTACAAGGGGAGACAATCAGCAAAAACTATCAATACCAGAATTAGATTCCCAAGGCCATCCATCAATTGTAGGAATAGTCAGGTGCAAGGCAGAAAATATACATAAAACTGGAACTGAAACCAGGAACAAGGATGTTTTCAAAGACTGGTAGGATCTCTAAAACATTTTTAAAGTACATGTCATTGATAAAGCTAAATACTCAAAGGTTGTGTAATACAACAGATTAAGCATTGAGAAGAGTGAAATTATGCTGTTTTGAAAACTATGGCAGGTGAGATTTTCTGCCTAATTATAGAAGAAGATTTCTCTAAAAAATACACATTATTTCAATGACTTATTGGCTGTGAAATAAGTTAAGGGTATTTCAAATGGCTTGTCTGCAAAGAAAGGTGAGATGTAGGGAATCACAGAAAGTCGAGGGGAAAATAGGTCAATATATACATTGCTATATGGTGAACTAAACCTTAGGCCAGCAACAATGGAGAGGACCTGACCCTTAGAAACTTACAAGTAAGCTGGAATCTTCAAAAGTTCAAATCTTTATAAGTAAAATATTTATTAAAATGAATAACCAAGTGTTTTAATTGACATCAGAAGATCAAAACAATAAACCCTGAGAACATAGAAAAAAGATAAATAAAGATATGAGCAGAACTTAATACAACAGAAAACGTATAAAATTGAGGTGATTTAGTAAGTCCAAAGAATCTTCTTTGAAAAGATTGAAAAGACACACTTTGATTAAGGAAAACAAAAACATAAGTAAAGAATATACAGAAAGAATCAGGACAATGTTATAGCAGAGAATATATGAAATGCCAGTAAATTTGAACATTTCTGTAAAGTGGACCATTTCCTAGCTCCTAAAGTTTACCAAACCTGACACAAGAGGAAATCATTTAAGGTCATCATGTCTGGCCTTGGCATTCTCGGAACGCCCTGGCCTCAGAATGCAGCCTCTGTAGTCCATGGTAACCTGCGGAGAGGGGGCGGGGCTGAGGGAGGTTGGAACACTGCCCTCACTGAGGGAGTGGGTGTGGCCATCTCTGCTGTGACTGAACAAAGGGCAGGGGAGCAGGGGGCCCAGGGCAGGGCCCTCAGAGCCCGGCAGGTCCAGTGGGGTGTCACAAGCATTTAGGCCCAGGCCAAAGGGCGCCTTCTTTGTCTGCACAGCTGCCCAAACTCTCACCTTTCCAATCAGGCCGACCTCTTACTTGAAGTGTGTGTGGAACCTGTCCGCACAGTACACCTCGATGCTCAGCTAACCATAGGTCTGGGCATCATAGTTTCCTGCCAGGTGACCGAAGTTCGCAGGCAGATGGGTCCCTGGGACACATGCAGAGAGGCTTCTGCCTGGGCCACAGGCCGCCCACTGCCCCTGCCCCAGATCGGGGGCCGCCAAGCAGCCCTGTCGGAGTCCCCTGCCTATTGAGGGAGTATTGGACCAACACTTGTAGAAAACGGGGTTCTTCCGGGCAACTCATTGGAGGGACACAAATAAATCTTTGCCGACTTTCTGCTGAAGCTTACGAGCGTTCACACCTAAGCGTCTTACAAGGTCAGCTGTTTAGCTAAACATGAGCTCATGATCTAAATTTACACAATAATGAAGAAATCAGCTACAAGGGGAGACAATCAGCAAAAACTATCAATACCAGAATTAGATTCCCAAGGCCATCCATCAATTGTAGGAATAGTCAGGTGCAAGGCAGAAAATATACATAAAACTGGAACTGAAACCAGGAACAAGGATGTTTTCAAAGACCGGTAGGATCTCTAAAATATTTTTAAAGTACATGTCATTGATAAAGCTAAATACTCAAAGGTTGTGTAATACAACAGATTAAGCATTGAGAAGTGTGAAATTATGCTGTTTTGAAAACTATGGCAGGTGAGATTTTCTGCCTAATTATAGAAGAAGATTTCTCTAAAAAATACACATTATTTCAATGACTTATTGGCTGTGAAATAAGTTAAGGGTATTTCAAATGGCTTGTCTGCAAAGAAAGGTGAGATGTAGGGAATCACAGAAAGTCGAGGGGAAAAGAGGTCAATATATACATTGCTATATGGTGAACTAAACCTTAGGCCAGCAACAATGGAGAGGACCTGACCCTTAGAAACTTACAAGTAAGCTGGAATCTTCAAAAGTTCCAATCTTTATAAGTAAAATATTTATTAAAATGAATAACCAAGTGTTTTAATTGACATCAGAAGATCAAAACAATAAACCCTGAGAACATAGAAAAAAGATAAATAAAGATATGAGCAGAACTTAATACAAAAGAAAACGTATAAAATTGAGGTGATTTAGTAAGTCCAAAGAATCTTCTTTGAAAAGATTGAAAAGACACACTTTGATTAAGGAAAACAAAAACATAAGTAAAGAATATACAGAAAGAATCAGGACAATGTTATAACAGAGAATATATGAAATGCCAGTAAATTTGAACATTTCTGTAAAGTGGACCATTTCCTAGCTCCTAAAGTTTACCAAATCTGACACAAGAGGAAATCATTTAAGGTCATCATGTCTGCCCTTGGCATTCTCGGAACGCCCTGGCCTCAGAATGCAGCATCTGTAGTCCATGGTAACCTGCGGAGAGGGGGCGGGGCTGAGGGAGGTTGGAACACTGCCCTCACTGAGGGAGTGGGTGTGGCCATCTCTGCTGTGACTGAACAAAGGGCAGGGGAGCAGGGGGCCCAGGGCAGGGCCCTCAGAGCCCGGCAGGTCCAGTGGGGTGTCACAAGCATTTAGGCCCAGTCCAAAGGGCGCCTTCATTGTCTGCACAGCTGCCCAAACTCTCACCTTTCCAATCAGGCCGACCTCTTACTTGAAGTGTGTGTGGAACCTGTCCGCACAGTACACCTCGCTGCTCAGCTAACCATAGGTCTGGGCATCATAGCTTCCTGCCAGGTGACCGAAGTTCGCAGGCAGATGGGTCCCTGGGACACATGCAGAGAGGCTTCTGCCTGGGCCACAGGCCGCCCACTGCCCCTGCCCCAGATCGGGGGCCGCCAAGCAGCCCTGTCGGAGTCCCCTGCCTATTGAGGGAGTATTGGACCAACACTTGTAGAAAACCGGGTTCTCCCGGGCAACTCATTGGAGGGACACAAATAAATCTTTGCCGACTTTCTGCTGAAGCTTACGAGCGTTCACACCTAAGCGTCTTACAAGGACAGCTGTTTAGCTAAACATGAGCTCATGATCTAAATTTACACAATAATGAAGAAATCAGCTACAAGGGGAGACAATCAGCAAAAACTATCAATACCAGAATTAGATTCCCAAGGCCATCCATCAATTGTAGGAATAGTCAGGTGCAAGGCAGAAAATATACATAAAACTGGAACTGAAACCAGGAACAAGGATGTTTTCAAAGACTGGTAGGATCTCTAAAACATTTTTAAAGTACATGTCATTGATAAAGCTAAATACTCAAAGGTTGTGTAATACAACAGATTAAGCACTGAGAAGAGTGAAATTATGCTGTTTTGAAAACTATGGCAGGTGAGATTTTCTGCCTAATTATAGAAGAAGAATTCTCTAAAAAATACACATTATTTCAATGACTTATTGGCTGTGAAATAAGTTAAGGGTATTTCAAATGGCTTGTCTGCAAAGAAAGGTGAGATGTAGGGAATCACAGAAAGTCGAGGGGAAAATAGGTCAATATATACATTGCTATATGGTGAACTAAACCTTAGGCCAGCAACAATGGAGAGGACCTGACCCTTAGAAACTTACAAGTAAGCTGGAATCTTCAAAAGTTCACATCTTTATAAGTAAAATATTTATTAAAATGAATAACCAAGTGTTTTAATTGACATCAGAAGATCAAAACAATAAACCCTGAGAACATAGAAAAAAGATAAATAAAGATATGAGCAGAACTTAATACAACAGAAAACGTATAAAATTGAGGTGATTTAGTAAGTCCAAAGAATCTTCTTTGAAAAGATTGAGAAGACACACTTTGATTAAGGAAAACAAAAACATAAGTAAAGAATATACAGAAAGAATCAGGACAATGTTATAGCAGAGAATATATGAAATGCCAGTAAATTTGAACATTTCTGTAAAGTGGACCATTTCCTAGCTCCTAAAGTTTACCAAACCTGACACAAGAGGAAATCATTTAAGGTCATCATGTCTGCCCTTAGCATTCTCGGAACGCCCTGGCCTCAGAATGCAGCATCTGTAGTCCATGGTAACCTGCGGAGAGGGGGCGGGGCTGACGGAGGTTGGAACACTGCCCTCACTGAGGGAGTGGGTGTGGCCATCTCTGCTGTGACTGAACAAAGGGCAGGGGAGCAGGGGGCCCAGGACAGGGCCCTCAGAGCCCGGCAGGTCCAGTGGGGTGTCACAAGCATTTAGGCCCAGGCCAAAGGGCGCCTTCTTTGTCTGCACAGCTGCCCAAACTCTCACCTTTCCACTCAGGCCGACGTCGTACTTGAAGTGTGTGTGGAACCTGTCCGCACAGTACACCTCGCTGCTCAGCTAACCATAGGTCTGTGCATCATAGCTTCCTGCCAGGTGACCGAAGTTCGCAGGCAGATGGGTCCCTGGGACACATGCAGAGAGGCTTCTGCCTGGGCCACAGGCCGCCCACTGCCCCTGCCCCAGATCGGGGGCCGCCAAGCAGCCCTGTCGGAGTCCCCTGCCTATTGAGGGAGTATTGGACCAACACTTGTAGAAAACGGGGTTCTCGCGGGCAACTCATTGGAGGGACACAAATAAATCTTTGCCGACTTTCTGCTGAAGCTTACGAGCGTTCACACCTAAGCGTCTTACAAGGTCAGCTGTTTAGCTAAACATGAGCTCATGATCTAAATTTACACAATAATGAAGAAATCAGCTACAAGGGGAGACAATCAGCAAAAACTATCAATACCAGAATTAGATTCCGAAGGCCATCCATCAATTGTAGGAATACTCAGGTGCAAGGCAGAAAATATACATAAAACTGGAACTGAAACCAGGAACAAGGATGTTTTCAAAGACTGGTAGGATCTCTAAAACATTTTTAAAGTACATGTCATTGATAAAGCTAAATACTCAAAGGTTGTGTAATACAACAGATTAAGCATTGAGAAGAGTGAAATTATGCTGTTTTGAAAACTATGGCAGGTGAGATTTTCTGCCTAATTATAGAAGAAGATTTCTCTAAAAAATACACATTATTTCAATGACTTATTGGCTGTGAAATAAGTTAAGGGTATTTCAAATGGCTTGTCTGCAAAGAAAGGTGAGATGTAGGGAATCACAGAAAGTCGAGGGGAAAAGAGGTCAATATATACATTGCTATATGGTGAACTAAACCTTAGGCCAGCAACAATGGAGAGGACCTGACCCTTAGAAACTTACAAGTAAGCTGGAATCTTCAAAAGTTCCAATCTTTATAAGTAAAATATTTATTAAAATGAATAACCAAGTGTTTTAATTGACATCAGAAGATCAAAACAATAAACCCTGAGAACATAGAAAAAAGATAAATAAAGATATGAGCAGAACTTAATACAACAGAAAACGTATAAAATTGAGGTGATTTAGTAAGTCCAAAGAATCTTCTTTGAAAAGATTGAAAAGACACACTTTGATTAAGGAAAACAAAAACATAAGTAAAGAATATACAGAAAGAATCAGGACAATGTTATAGCAGAGACTATAAGAAATGCCAGTAAATTTGAACATTTCTGTAAAGTGGACCATTTCCTAGCTCCTAAAGTTTACCAAACCTGACACAAGAGGAAATCATTTAAGGTCATCATGTCTGCCCTTGGCATTCTCGGAACGCCCTGGCCTCAGAATGCAGCCTCTGTAGTCCATGGAAACCTGTGGAGAGGGGGCAGGGCTGACGGAGGTTGGAACACTGCCCTCACTGAGGGAGTGGGTGTGGCCATCTCTGCTGTGACTGAACAAAGGGCAGGGGAGCAGGGGGCCCAGGGCAGGGCCCTCAGAGCCCGGCAGGTCCAGTGGGGTGTCACAAGCATTTAGGCCCAGGCCAAAGGGCGCCTTCTTTGTCTGCACAGCTGCCCAAACTCTCACCTTTCCACTCAGGCCGACCTCTTACTTGAAGTGTGTGTGGAACCTGTCCGCACAGTACACCTCGCTGCTCAGCTAACCATAGGTCTGGGCATCATAGCTTCCTGCCAGGTGACCGATGTTCGCAGGCAGATGGGTCCCTGGGACACATGCAGAGAGGCTTCTGCCTGGGCCACAGGCCGCCCACTGCCCCTGCCCCAGATCGGGGGCCGCCAAGCAGCCCTGTCGGAGTCCCCTGCCTATTGAGGGAGTATTGGACCAACACTTGTAGAAAACGGGGTTCTCCCGGGCAACTCATTGGAGGGACACAAATAAATCTTTGCCGACTTTCTGCTGAAGCTTACGAGCGTTCACACCTAAGCGTCTTACAAGGTCAGCTGTTTAGCTAAACATGAGCTCATGATCTAAATTTACACAATACTGAAGAAATCAGCTACAAGGGGAGACAATCAGCAAAAACTATCAATACCAGAATTAGATTCCCAAGGCCATCCATCAATTGTAGGAATAGTCAGGTGCAAGGCAGAAAATATACATAAAACTGGAACTGAAACCAGGAACAAGGATGTTTTCAAAGACTGGTAGGATCTCTAAAACATTTTTAAAGTACATGTCATTGATAAAGCTAAATACTCAAAGGTTGTGTAATACAACAGATTAAGCATTGAGAAGAGTGAAATTATGCTGTTTTGAAAACTATGGCAGGTGAGATTTTCTGCCTAATTATAGAAGAAGATTTCTCTAAAAAATACACATTATTTCAATGACTTATGGGCTGTGAAATAAGTTAAGGGTATTTCAAATGGCTTGTCTGCCAAGAAAGGTGAGATGTAGGGAATCACAGAAAGTCGAGGGGAAAAGAGGTCAATATATACATTGCTATATGGTGAACTAAACCTTAGGCCAGCAACAATGGAGAGGACCTGACCCTTAGAAACTTACAAGTAAGCTGGAATCTTCAAAAGTTCCAATCTTTATAAGTAAAATATTTATTAAAATGAATAACCAAGTGTTTTAATTGACATCAGAAGATCAAAACAATAAACCCTGAGAACATAGAAAAAAGATAAATAAAGATATGAGCAGAACTTAATACAACAGAAAACGTATAAAATTGAGGTGATTTAGTAAGTCCAAAGAATCTTCTTTGAAAAGATTGAAAAGACACACTTTGATTAAGGAAAACAAAAACATAAGTAAAGAATATACAGAAAGAATCAGGACAATGTTATAGCAGAGAATATAAGAAATGCCAGTAAATTTGAACATTTCTGTAAAGTGGACCATTTCCTAGCTCCTAAAGTTTACCAAACCTGACACAAGAGGAAATCATTTAAGGTCATCATGTCTGCCCTTGGCATTCTCGGAACGCCCTGGCCTCAGAATGCAGCCTCTGTAGTCCATGGTAACCTGCGGAGAGGGGGCGGGACTGAGGGAGGTTGGAACACTGCCCTCACTGAGGGAGTGGGTGTGGCCATCTCTGCTGTTACTGAACAAAGGGCAGGGGAGCAGGGGGCCCAGGGCAGGGCCCTCAGAGCCCGGCAGGTCCAGTGGGGTGTCACAAGCATTTAGGCCCAGTCCAAAGGGCGCCTTCATTGTCTGCACAGCTGCCCAAACTCTCACCTTTCCACTCAGGCCGACCTCGTACTTGAAGTGTGTTTGGAACCTGTCCGCACAGTACACCTCGCTGCTCAGCTAACCATAGGTCTGGGCATCATAGCTTCCTGCCAGGTGACCGAAGTTCGCAGGCAGATGGGTCCCTGGGACACATGCAGAGAGGCTTCTGCCTGGGCCACAGGCCGCCCACTGCCCCTGCCCCAGATCGGGGGCCGCCAAGCAGCCCTGTCGGAGTCCCCTGCCTATTGAGGGAGTATTGGACCAACACTTGTAGAAAACGGGGTTCTCGCGGGCAACTCATTGGAGGGACACAAATAAATCTTTGCCGACTTTCTGCTGAAGCTTACGAGCGTTCACACCTAAGCGTCTTACAAGGTCAGCTGTTTAGCTAAACATGAGCTCATGATCTAAATTTACACAATAATGAAGAAATCAGCTACAAGGGGAGACAATCAGCAAAAACTATCAATACCAGAATTAGATTCCCAAGGCCATCCATCAATTGTAGGAATACTCAGGTGCAAGGCAGAAAATATACATAAAACTGGAACTGAAACCAGGAACAAGGATGTTTTCAAAGACTGGTAGGATCTCTAAAACATTTTTAAAGTACATGTCTTTGATAAAGCTAAATACTCAAAGGTTGTGTAATACAACAGATTAAGCACTGAGAAGAGTGAAATTATGCTGTTTTGAAAACTATGGCAGGTGAGATTTTCTGCCTAATTATAGAAGAAGAATTCTCTAAAAAATACACATTATTTCAATGACTTATTGGCTGTGAAATAAGTTAAGGGTATTTCAAATGGCTTGTCTGCAAAGAAAGGTGAGATGTAGGGAATCACAGAAAGTCGAGGGGAAAATAGGTCAATATATACATTGCTATATGGTGAATTAAACCTTAGGCCAGCAACAATGGAGAGGACCTGACCCTTAGAAACTTACAAGTAAGCTGGAATCTTCAAAAGTTCACATCTTTATAAGTAAAATATTTATTAAATTGAATAACCAAGTGTTTTAATTGACATCAGAAGATCAAAACAATAAACCCTGAGAACATAGAAAAAAGATAAATAAAGATATGAGCAGAACTTAATACAACAGAAAACGTATAAAATTGAGGTGATTTAGTAAGTCCAAAGAATCTTCTTTGAAAAGATTGAAAAGACACACTTTGATTAAGGAAAACAAAAACATAAGTAAAGAATATACAAAAAGAATCAGGACAATGTTATAGCAGAGACTATAAGAAATGCCAGTAAATTTGAACATTTCTGTAAAGTGGACCATTTCCTAGCTCCTAAAGTTTACCAAACCTGACACAAGAGGAAATCATTTAAGGTCATCATGTCTGCCCTTGGCATTCTCGGAACGCCCTGGCCTCAGAATGCAGCCTCTGTAGTCCATGGTAACCTGTGGAGAGGGGGCAGGGCTGACGGAGGTTGGAACACTGCCCTCACTGAGGGAGTGGGTGTGGCCATCTCTGCTGTGACTGAACAAAGGGCAGGGGAGCAGGGGGCCCAGGGCAGGGCCCTCAGAGCCCGGCAGGTCCAGTGGGGTGTCACAAGCATTTAGGCCCAGGCCAAAGGGCGCCTTCTTTGTCTGCACAGCTGCCCAAACTCTCACCTTTCCACTCAGGCCGACCTCTTACTTGAAGTGTGTGTGGAACCTGTCCGCACAGTACACCTCGCTGCTCAGCTAACCATAGGTCTGGGCATCATAGCTTCCTGCCAGGTGACCGATGTTCGCAGGCAGATGGGTCCCTGGGACACATGCAGAGAGGCTTCTGCCTGGGCCACAGGCCGCCCACTGCCCCTGCCCCAGATCGGGGGCCGCCAAGCAGCCCTGTCGGAGTCCCCTGCCTATTGAGGGAGTATTGGACCAACACTTGTAGAAAACGGGGTTCTCCCGGGCAACTCATTGGAGGGACACAAATAAATCTTTGCCGACTTTCTGCTGAAGCTTACGAGCGTTCACACCTAAGCGTCTTACAAGGTCAGCTGTTTAGCTAAACATGAGCTCATGATCTAAATTTACACAATACTGAAGAAATCAGCTACAAGGGGAGACAATCAGCAAAAACTATCAATACCAGAATTAGATTCCCAAGGCCATCCATCAATTGTAGGAATAGTCAGGTGCAAGGCAGAAAATATACATAAAACTGGAACTGAAACCAGGAACAAGGATGTTTTCAAAGACTGGTAGGATCTCTAAAACATTTTTAAAGTACATGTCATTGATAAAGCTAAATACTCAAAGGTTGTGTAATACAACAGATTAAGCATTGAGAAGAGTGAAATTATGCTGTTTTGAAAACTATGGCAGGTGAGATTTTCTGCCTAATTATAGAAGAAGATTTCTCTAAAAAATACACATTATTTCAATGACTTATTGGCTGTGAAATAAGTTAAGGGTATTTCAAATGGCTTGTCTGCCAAGAAAGGTGAGATGTAGGGAATCACAGAAAGTCGAGGGGAAAAGAGGTCAATATATACATTGCTATATGGTGAACTAAACCTTAGGCCAGCAACAATGGAGAGGACCTGACCCTTAGAAACTTACAAGTAAGCTGGAATCTTCAAAAGTTCACATCTTTATAAGTAAAATATTTATTAAAATGAATAACCAAGTGTTTTAATTGACATCAGAAGATCAAAACAATAAACCCTGAGAACATAGAAAAAAGATAAATAAAGATATGAGCAGAACTTAATACAACAGAAAACGTATAAAATTGAGGTGATTTAGTAAGTCCAAAGAATCTTCTTTGAAAAGATTGAAAAGACACACTTTGATTAAGGAAAACAAAAACATAAGTAAAGAATATACAGAAAGAATCAGGACAATGTTATAGCAGAGAATATATGAAATGCCAGTAAATTTGAACATTTCTGTAAAGTGGACCATTTCCTAGCTCCTAAAGTTTACCAAACCTGACACAAGAGGAAATCATTTAAGGTCATCATGTCTGCCCTTGGCATTCTCGGAACGCCCTGGCCTCAGAATGCAGCCTCTGTAGTCCATGGTAACCTGCGGAGAGGGGGCGGGACTGAGGGAGGTTGGAACACTGCCCTCACTGAGGGAGTGGGTGTGGCCATCTCTGCTGTTACTGAACAAAGGGCAGGGGAGCAGGGGGCCCAGGGCAGGGCCCTCAGAGCCCGGCAGGTCCAGTGGGGTGTCACAAGCATTTAGGCCCAGTCCAAAGGGCGCCTTCATTGTCTGCACAGCTGCCCAAACTCTCACCTTTCCACTCAGGCCGACCTCGTACTTGAAGTGTGTGTGGAACCTGTCCGCACAGTACACCTCGCTGCTCAGCTAACCATAGGTCTGGGCATCATAGCTTCCTGCCAGGTGACCGAAGTTCGCAGGCAGATGGGTCCCTGGGACACATGCAGAGAGGCTTCTGCCTGGGCCACAGGCCGCCCACTGCCCCTGCCCCAGATCGGGGGCCGCCAAGCAGCCCTGTCGGAGTCCCCTGCCTATTGAGGGAGTATTGGACCAACACTTGTAGAAAACGGGGTTCTCGCGGGCAACTCATTGGAGGGACACAAATAAATCTTTGCCGACTTTCTGCTGAAGCTTACGAGCGTTCACACCTAAGCGTCTTACAAGGTCAGCTGTTTAGCTAAACATGAGCTCATGATCTAAATTTACACAATAATGAAGAAATCAGCTACAAGGGGAGACAATCAGCAAAAACTATCAATACCAGAATTAGATTCCCAAGGCCATCCATCAATTGTAGGAATACTCAGGTGCAAGGCAGAAAATATACATAAAACTGGAACTGAAACCAGGAACAAGGATGTTTTCAAAGACTGGTAGGATCTCTAAAACATTTTTAAAGTACATGTCATTGATAAAGCTAAATACTCAAAGGTTGTGTAATACAACAGATTAAGCACTGAGAAGAGTGAAATTATGCTGTTTTGAAAACTATGGCAGGTGAGATTTTCTGCCTAATTATAGAAGAAGAATTCTCTAAAAAATACACATTATTTCAATGACTTATTGGCTGTGAAATAAGTTAAGGGTATTTCAAATGGCTTGTCTGCAAAGAAAGGTGAGATGTAGGGAATCACAGAAAGTCGAGGGGAAAATAGGTCAATATATACATTGCTATATGGTGAACTAAACCTTAGGCCAGCAACAATGGAGAGGACCTGACCCTTAGAAACTTACAAGTAAGCTGGAATCTTCAAAAGTTCACATCTTTATAAGTAAAATATTTATTAAAATGAATAACCAAGTGTTTTAATTGACATCAGAAGATCAAAACAATAAACCCTGAGAACATAGAAAAAAGATAAATAAAGATATGAGCAGAACTTAATACAACAGAAAACGTATAAAATTGAGGTGATTTAGTAAGTCCAAAGAATCTTCTTTGAAAAGATTGAAAAGACACACTTTGATTAAGGAAAACAAAAACATAAGTAAAGAATATACAGAAAGAATCAGGACAATGTTATAGCAGAGAATATATGAAATGCCAGTAAATTTGAACATTTCTGTAAAGTGGACCATTTCCTAGCTCCTAAAGTTTACCAAACCTGACACAAGAGGAAATCATTTAAGGTCATCATGTCTGCCCTTGGCATTCTCGGAACGCCCTGGCCTCAGAATGCAGCCTCTGTAGTCCATGGTAACCTGCGGAGAGGGGGCGGGACTGAGGGAGGTTGGAACACTGCCCTCACTGAGGGAGTGGGTGTGGCCATCTCTGCTGTTACTGAACAAAGGGCAGGGGAGCAGGGGGCCCAGGGCAGGGCCCTCAGAGCCCGGCAGGTCCAGTGGGGTGTCACAAGCATTTAGGCCCAGTCCAAAGGGCGCCTTCATTGTCTGCACAGCTGCCCAAACTCTCACCTTTCCACTCAGGCCGACCTCGTACTTGAAGTGTGTGTGGAACCTGTCCGCACAGTACACCTCGCTGCTCAGCTAACCATAGGTCTGGGCATCATAGCTTCCTGCCAGGTGACCGAAGTTCGCAGGCAGATGGGTCCCTGGGACACATGCAGAGAGGCTTCTGCCTGGGCCACAGGCCGCCCACTGCCCCTGCCCCAGATCGGGGGCCGCCAAGCAGCCCTGTCGGAGTCCCCTGCCTATTGAGGGAGTATTGGACCAACACTTGTAGAAAACGGGGTTCTCGCGGGCAACTCATTGGAGGGACACAAATAAATCTTTGCCGACTTTCTGCTGAAGCTTACGAGCGTTCACACCTAAGCGTCTTACAAGGTCAGCTGTTTAGCTAAACATGAGCTCATGATCTAAATTTACACAATAATGAAGAAATCAGCTACAAGGGGAGACAATCAGCAAAAACTATCAATACCAGAATTAGATTCCCAAGGCCATCCATCAATTGTAGGAATACTCAGGTGCAAGGCAGAAAATATACATAAAACTGGAACTGAAACCAGGAACAAGGATGTTTTCAAAGACTGGTAGGATCTCTAAAACATTTTTAAAGTACATGTCATTGATAAAGCTAAATACTCAAAGGTTGTGTAATACAACAGATTAAGCACTGAGAAGAGTGAAATTATGCTGTTTTGAAAACTATGGCAGGTGAGATTTTCTGCCTAATTATAGAAGAAGAATTCTCTAAAAAATACACATTATTTCAATGACTTATTGGCTGTGAAATAAGTTAAGGGTATTTCAAATGGCTTGTCTGCAAAGAAAGGTGAGATGTAGGGAATCACAGAAAGTCGAGGGGAAAATAGGTCAATATATACATTGCTATATGGTGAACTAAACCTTAGGCCAGCAACAATGGAGAGGACCTGACCCTTAGAAACTTACAAGTAAGCTGGAATCTTCAAAAGTTCACATCTTTATAAGTAAAATATTTATTAAAATGAATAACCAAGTGTTTTAATTGACATCAGAAGATCAAAACAATAAACCCTGAGAACATAGAAAAAAGATAAATAAAGATATGAGCAGAACTTAATACAACAGAAAACGTATAAAATTGAGGTGATTTAGTAAGTCCAAAGAATCTTCTTTGAAAAGATTGAAAAGACACACTTTGATTAAGGAAAACAAAAACATAAGTAAAGAATATACAGAAAGAATCAGGACAATGTTATAGCAGAGAATATATGAAATGCCAGTAAATTTGAACATTTCTGTAAAGTGGACCATTTCCTAGCTCCTAAAGTTTACCAAACCTGACACAAGAGGAAATCATTTAAGGTCATCATGTCTGCCCTTGGCATTCTCGGAACGCCCTGGCCTCAGAATGCAGCCTCTGTAGTCCATGGTAACCTGCGGAGAGGGGGCGGGACTGAGGGAGGTTGGAACACTGCCCTCACTGAGGGAGTGGGTGTGGCCATCTCTGCTGTTACTGAACAAAGGGCAGGGGAGCAGGGGGCCCAGGGCAGGGCCCTCAGAGCCCGGCAGGTCCAGTGGGGTGTCACAAGCATTTAGGCCCAGTCCAAAGGGCGCCTTCATTGTCTGCACAGCTGCCCAAACTCTCACCTTTCCACTCAGGCCGACCTCGTACTTGAAGTGTGTGTGGAACCTGTCCGCACAGTACACCTCGCTGCTCAGCTAACCATAGGTCTGGGCATCATAGCTTCCTGCCAGGTGACCGAAGTTCGCAGGCAGATGGGTCCCTGGGACACATGCAGAGAGGCTTCTGCCTGGGCCACAGGCCGCCCACTGCCCCTGCCCCAGATCGGGGGCCGCCAAGCAGCCCTGTCGGAGTCCCCTGCCTATTGAGGGAGTATTGGACCAACACTTGTAGAAAACGGGGTTCTCGCGGGCAACTCATTGGAGGGACACAAATAAATCTTTGCCGACTTTCTGCTGAAGCTTACGAGCGTTCACACCTAAGCGTCTTACAAGGTCAGCTGTTTAGCTAAACATGAGCTCATGATCTAAATTTACACAATAATGAAGAAATCAGCTACAAGGGGAGACAATCAGCAAAAACTATCAATACCAGAATTAGATTCCCAAGGCCATCCATCAATTGTAGGAATACTCAGGTGCAAGGCAGAAAATATACATAAAACTGGAACTGAAACCAGGAACAAGGATGTTTTCAAAGACTGGTAGGATCTCTAAAACATTTTTAAAGTACATGTCATTGATAAAGCTAAATACTCAAAGGTTGTGTAATACAACAGATTAAGCACTGAGAAGAGTGAAATTATGCTGTTTTGAAAACTATGGCAGGTGAGATTTTCTGCCTAATTATAGAAGAAGAATTCTCTAAAAAATACACATTATTTCAATGACTTATTGGCTGTGAAATAAGTTAAGGGTATTTCAAATGGCTTGTCTGCAAAGAAAGGTGAGATGTAGGGAATCACAGAAAGTCGAGGGGAAAATAGGTCAATATATACATTGCTATATGGTGAACTAAACCTTAGGCCAGCAACAATGGAGAGGACCTGACCCTTAGAAACTTACAAGTAAGCTGGAATCTTCAAAAGTTCACATCTTTATAAGTAAAATATTTATTAAAATGAATAACCAAGTGTTTTAATTGACATCAGAAGATCAAAACAATAAACCCTGAGAACATAGAAAAAAGATAAATAAAGATATGAGCAGAACTTAATACAACAGAAAACGTATAAAATTGAGGTGATTTAGTAAGTCCAAAGAATCTTCTTTGAAAAGATTGAAAAGACACACTTTGATTAAGGAAAACAAAAACATAAGTAAAGAATATACAGAAAGAATCAGGACAATGTTATAGCAGAGACTATAAGAAATGCCAGTAAATTTGAACATTTCTGTAAAGTGGACCATTTCCTAGCTCCTAAAGTTTACCAAACCTGACACAAGAGGAAATCATTTAAGGTCATCATGTCTGCCCTTGGCATTCTCGGAACGCCCTGGCCTCAGAATGCAGCCTCTGTAGTCCATGGTAACCTGTGGAGAGGGGGCAGGGCTGACGGAGGTTGGAACACTGCCCTCACTGAGGGAGTGGGTGTGGCCATCTCTGCTGTGACTGAACAAAGGGCAGGGGAGCAGGGGGCCCAGGGCAGGGCCCTCAGAGCCCGGCAGGTCCAGTGGGGTGTCACAAGCATTTAGGCCCAGGCCAAAGGGCGCCTTCTTTGTCTGCACAGCTGCCCAAACTCTCACCTTTCCACTCAGGCCGACCTCTTACTTGAAGTGTGTGTGGAACCTGTCCGCACAGTACACCTCGCTGCTCAGCTAACCATAGGTCTGGGCATCATAGCTTCCTGCCAGGTGACCGATGTTCGCAGGCAGATGGGTCCCTGGGACACATGCAGAGAGGCTTCTGCCTGGGCCACAGGCCGCCCACTGCCCCTGCCCCAGATCGGGGGCCGCCAAGCAGCCCTGTCGGAGTCCCCTGCCTATTGAGGGAGTATTGGACCAACACTTGTAGAAAACGGGGTTCTCCCGGGCAACTCATTGGAGGGACACAAATAAATCTTTGCCGACTTTCTGCTGAAGCTTACGAGCGTTCACACCTAAGCGTCTTACAAGGTCAGCTGTTTAGCTAAACATGAGCTCATGATCTAAATTTACACAATACTGAAGAAATCAGCTACAAGGGGAGACAATCAGCAAAAACTATCAATACCAGAATTAGATTCCCAAGGCCATCCATCAATTGTAGGAATAGTCAGGTGCAAGGCAGAAAATATACATAAAACTGGAACTGAAACCAGGAACAAGGATGTTTTCAAAGACTGGTAGGATCTCTAAAACATTTTTAAAGTACATGTCATTGATAAAGCTAAATACTCAAAGGTTGTGTAATACAACAGATTAAGCATTGAGAAGAGTGAAATTATGCTGTTTTGAAAACTATGGCAGGTGAGATTTTCTGCCTAATTATAGAAGAAGATTTCTCTAAAAAATACACATTATTTCAATGACTTATTGGCTGTGAAATAAGTTAAGGGTATTTCAAATGGCTTGTCTGCCAAGAAAGGTGAGATGTAGGGAATCACAGAAAGTCGAGGGGAAAAGAGGTCAATATATACATTGCTATATGGTGAACTAAACCTTAGGCCAGCAACAATGGAGAGGACCTGACCCTTAGAAACTTACAAGTAAGCTGGAATCTTCAAAAGTTCCAATCTTTATAAGTAAAATATTTATTAAAATGAATAACCAAGTGTTTTAATTGACATCAGAAGATCAAAACAATAAACCCTGAGAACATAGAAAAAAGATAAATAAAGATATGAGCAGAACTTAATACAACAGAAAACGTATAAAATTGAGGTGATTTAGTAAGTCCAAAGAATCTTCTTTGAAAAGATTGAAAAGACACACTTTGATTAAGGAAAACAAAAACATAAGTAAAGAATATACAGAAAGAATCAGGACAATGTTATAGCAGAGACTATAAGAAATGCCAGTAAATTTGAACATTTCTGTAAAGTGGACCATTTCCTAGCTCCTAAAGTTTACCAAACCTGACACAAGAGGAAATCATTTAAGGTCATCATGTCTGCCCTTGGCATTCTCGGAACGCCCTGGCCTCAGAATGCAGCCTCTGTAGTCCATGGTAACCTGTGGAGAGGGGGCAGGGCTGACGGAGGTTGGAACACTGCCCTCACTGAGGGAGTGGGTGTGGCCATCTCTGCTGTGACTGAACAAAGGGCAGGGGAGCAGGGGGCCCAGGGCAGGGCCCTCAGAGCCCGGCAGGTCCAGTGGGGTGTCACAAGCATTTAGGCCCAGGCCAAAGGGCGCCTTCTTTGTCTGCACAGCTGCCCAAACTCTCACCTTTCCACTCAGGCCGACCTCTTACTTGAAGTGTGTGTGGAACCTGTCCGCACAGTACACCTCGCTGCTCAGCTAACCATAGGTCTGGGCATCATAGCTTCCTGCCAGGTGACCGATGTTCGCAGGCAGATGGGTCCCTGGGACACATGCAGAGAGGCTTCTGCCTGGGCCACAGGCCGCCCACTGCCCCTGCCCCAGATCGGGGGCCGCCAAGCAGCCCTGTCGGAGTCCCCTGCCTATTGAGGGAGTATTGGACCAACACTTGTAGAAAACGGGGTTCTCGCGGGCAACTCATTGGAGGGACACAAATAAATCTTTGCCGACTTTCTGCTGAAGCTTACGAGCGTTCACACCTAAGCGTCTTACAAGGTCAGCTGTTTAGCTAAACATGAGCTCATGATCTAAATTTACACAATAATGAAGAAATCAGCTACAAGGGGAGACAATCAGCAAAAACTATCAATACCAGAATTAGATTCCCAAGGCCATCCATCAATTGTAGGAATAGTCAGGTGCAAGGCAGAAAATATACATAAAACTGGAACTGAAAACAGGAACAAGGATGTTTTCAAAGACTGGTAGGATCTCTAAAACATTTTTAAAGTACATGTCATTGATAAAGCTAAATACTCAAAGGTTGTGTAATACAACAGATTAAGCATTGAGAAGAGTGAAATTATGCTGTTTTGAAAACTATGGCAGGTGAGATTTTCTGCCTAATTATAGAAGAAGATTTCTCTAAAAAATACACATTATTTCAATGACTTATTGGCTGTGAAATAAGTTAAGGGTATTTCAAATGGCTTGTCTGCAAAGAAAGGTGAGATGTAGGGAATCACAGAAAGTCGAGGGGAAAATAGGTCAATATATACATTGCTATATGGTGAACTAAACCTTAGGCCAGCAACAATGGAGAGGACCTGACCCTTAGAAATTTACAAGTAAGCTGGAATCTTCAAAAGTTCAAATCTTTATAAGTAAAATATTTATTAAAATGAATAACCAAGTGTTTTAATTGACATCAGAAGATCAAAACAATAAACCCTGAGAACATAGAAAAAAGATAAATAAAGATATGAGCAGAACTTAATACAACAGAAAACGTATAAAATTGAGGTGATTTAGTAAGTCCAAAGAATCTTCTTTGAAAAGATTGAAAAGACACACTTTGATTAAGGAAAACAAAAACATAAGTAAAGAATATACAGAAAGAATCAGGAAAATGTTATATCAGAGAATATAAGAAATGCCAGTAAATTTGAACATTTCTGTAAAGTGGACCATTTCCTAGCTCCTAAAGTTTACCAAACCTGACACAAGAGGAAATCATTTAAGGTCATCATGTCTGCCCTTGGCATTCTCGGAACGCCCTGGCCTCAGAATGCAACCTCTGTAGTCCATGGTAACCTGCGGAGAGGGGGCGGGGCTGAGGGAGGTTTGAACACTGCCCTCACTGATGGAGTGGGTGTGGCCATCTCTGCTGTGACTGAACGAAGGGCAGGGGAGCAGGGGGCCAAGGGCAGGGCCCTCAGAGCCCGGCAGGTCCAGTGGGGTGTCACAAGCATTTAGGCCCAGGCCAAAGGGTGCCTTCTTTGTCTGCACAGCTGCCCAAACTCTCACCTTTCCACTCAGGCCGACCTCTTACTTGAAGTGTGTGTGGAACCTGTCTGCGCAGTACATCTCGCTGCACAGCTAACCATAGGTCTGGGCATCGTAGCTTCCTGCCAGGTGACCGAAGTTCGCAGGCAGTTGGGTCTCTGGGACAAATGCAGAGAGGATCCTGCCTGGGCCACAGGCCACCCAATGCCCCTGCCCCATATCGGTGGCCGCCAAGCAGCCCTGTCGGAGTCCCCTGCCTCTTGAGGGAGTATTGGACCAACACTTGTAGAAAACGGGGTTCTCGTGGGCAACTCATTGGAGGGACACAAATAAATCTTTGCCGACTTTCTGCTGAAGCTTACGAGCGTTCACACCTAAGCGTCTGACAAGGTCAGCTGTTTAGCTAAACATGAGCTCATGATCTAAATTTACACAATAATGAAGAAATCAGCTACAAGGGGAGACAATCAGCAAAAACTCTCAATACCAGAATTAGATTCCCAAGGCCATCCATCAATTGTTGGAATAATCAGGTGCAAGGCAGAAAATATACATAAAACTGGAACTGAAACAAGGAACAAGGATGTTTTCAAAGACTGGTAGGATCTCTAAAACAGTTTTAAAGTACATGTAATTGATAAAGCTAAATACTCAAAGGTTGTGTAATACAACAGATTAAGCATTGAGAAGAGTGAAATTATGCTGTTTTGAAAACTATGGCAGGTGAGATTTTCTGCCTAATTATATAAGAAGATTTCTCTAAAAAATACACATTATTTCAATGACTTATTGGCTGTGAAATAAGTTAAGGGTATTTCAAATGGCTTGTCTGCAAAGAAAGGTGAGATGTAGGGAATCACAGAAAGTCGAGGGGAAAATAGGTCTATATATACATTGCTATATGGTGAACTAAACCTTAGGCCAGCAACAATGGAGAGGACCTGACCCTTAGAAACTTACAAGTAAGCTGGAATCTTCAAAAGTTCAAATCTTTATAAGTAAAATATTTATTAAAATGAATAACCAAGTGTTTTAATTGACATCAGAAGATCAAAACAATAAACCCTGAGAACATAGAAAAAAGATAAATAAAGATATGAGCAGAACTTAATACAACAGAAAACGTATAAAATTGAGGTGATTTAGTAAGTCCAAAGAATCTTCTTTGAAAAGATTGAAAAGACACACTTTGATTAAGGAAAACAAAAACATAAGTAGAGAATATACAGAAAGAATCAGGACAATGTTATAGCAGAGAATATAAGAAATGCCAGTAAATTTGAACATTTCTGTAAAGTGGACCATTTCCTAGCTCCTAAAGTTTACCAAACCTGACACAAGAGGAAATCATTTAAGGTCATCATGTCTGCCCTTGGCATTCTCGGAACACCCTGGCCTCAGAATGCAGCCTCTGTAGCTCATGGTAACCTGCGGAGAGGGGGCGGGGCTGAGGGAGGTTGGAACACTGCCCTCACTGAGGGAGTGGGTGTGGTCATCTCTGCTGTGACTGAACAAAGGGCAGGGGAGCCGGGGGCCCAGGGCAGGGCCCTCAGAGCCCGGCATGTCCAGTGTGGTTTCACAAGCATTTAGGCCCAGGACAAAGGGCGCCTTCTTTGTCTGCACAGCTGCCCAAACTCTCACCTTTCCACTCAGGCCGACCTCTTACTTGAAGTGTGTGTGGAAGCTGTCCGTGCAGTATACCTCGCTGTACAGCTAACCATAGGCCTTGGCATCGCAGCTTCCTGCCAGGTGACCGAAGTTCGCAGGCAGATGGGTCTCTGGGACACATGCAGAGAGGCTTCTGCCTGGGCCACAGGCCACCCACTGCCCCTGCCCCAGATCGTGGCCGCGAAGCCGCCCTGTTGGAGTCCCCTGCCTCTTGAGGGAGTATTGGACCAACACTTGTAGAAAACGGCGTTCTCGCAGGCAACTCATTGGAGGGACACAATTAAATCTTTGCCGACTTTCTGCTGAAGCTTACGAGCGTTCACACCTAAACGTCTGACAAGGTCAGCTGTTTAGCTAAACATGAGCTCATGATCTAAATTTACACAATAATGAAGAAATCAGCTACAAGGGGAGACATCCAGCAAAAACTATCAATACCAGAATTAGATTCCCAAGGCCATCCATCAATTGTTGGAATAATCAGGTGCAAGGCTGACAATATACATAAAACTGGAACTGAAACAAGGAACAAGGATGTTTTCAAAGACTGGTAGGATCTCTAAAACATTTTTAAAGTACATATCATTGATAAAGCTAAATACTCAAAGGTTGTGTAATACAACAGATTAAGCATTGAGAAGAGTGAAATTATGCTGTTTTGAAAACTATGGCAGGTGAGATTTTCTGCCTAATTATATAAGAAGATTTCTCTAAAAAATACACATTATTTCAATGACTTATTGGCTGTGAAATAACTTAAGGGTATTTCAAATGGCTTGTCTGCAAAGAAAGGTGAGATGTAGGGAATCACAGAAAGTCGAGGGGAAAATAGGTCAATATATACATTGCTATATTGTGAACTAAACCTTAGGCCAGCAACAATGGAGAGGACCACCCTTAGAAACTTACAAGTAAGCTGGAATCTTCAAAAGTTCAAATGTTTATAAGTAAAATATTTATTAAAATGAATAACCAAGTGTTTTAATTGACATCAGAAGATCAAAACAATAAACCCTGAGAACATAGAAAAAAGATAAATAAAGATATGAGCAGAACTTAATACAACAGAAAACGTATAAAATTGAGGTGATTTAGTAAGTCCAAAGAATCTTCTTTGAAAAGATTGAAAAGACACACTTTGATTAAGGAAAACAAAAACATATGTAGAGAATATACAGAAAGAATCAGGACAATGTTATAGCAGAGAATATAAGAAATGCCAGTAAATTTGAACATTTCTGTAAATTGGACCATTTCCTAGCTCCTAAAGTTTACCAAACCTGACACAAGAGGAAATCATTTAAGGTCATCATGTCTGCCCTTGGCATTCTCGGAACACCCTGGCCTCAGAATGCAGCCTCTGTAGTCCATGGTAACCTGCGGAGAGGGGGCAGGGCTGAGGGAGGTTGGAACACTGCCCTCACTGAGGGAGTGGGTGTGGTCATCTCTGCTGTGACTGAACAAAGGGCAGGGGAGCAGGGGGCCAAGGGCAGGGCCCTCAGAGCCCGGCAGGTCCAGTGGGGTTTCACAAGCATTTAGGCCCAGGACAAAGGGCGCTTTCTTTGTCTGCACAGCTGCCCAAACTCTCACCTTTCCACTCAGGCCGACCTCTTACTTGAAGTGTGTGTGGTAGCTGTCCGTGCAGTACACCTCGCTGCACAGCTAACCATAGGTCTTGGCATCGTAGCTTCCTGCCAGGTGACCGAAGTTCGCAGGCAGATGGGTCTCTGGGACACATGCAGAGAGGCTTCTGCCTGGGCCACAGGCCGCCCACTGCCCCTGCCCCAGATCGTGGCCGCGAAGCCGCCCTGTTGGAGTCCCCTGCCTCTTGAGGGAGTATTGGACCAACACTTGTAGAAAACGGCGTTCTCGCAGGCAACTCATGGGAGGGACACAAATAAATCTTTGCCGACTTTCTGCTGAAGCTTACGAGCGTTCACACCTAAACTTCTGACAAGGTCAGCTGTTTAGCTAAACATGAGCTCATGATCTAAATTTACACAATAATGAAGAAATCAGCTACAAGGGGAGACATCCAGCAAAAACTATCAATACCAGAATTAGATTCCCAAGGCCATCCATCAATTGTTGGAATAATCAGGTGCAAGGCAGACAATATACATAAAACTGGAACTGAAACAAGGAACAAGGATGTTTTCAAAGACTGGTAGGATCTCTAAAACATTTTTAAAGTACATGTCATTGATAAAGCTAAATACTCAAAGGTTGTGTAATACAACAGATTAAGCATTGAGAAGAGTGAAATTATGCTGTTTTGAAAACTATGGCAGGTGAGATTTTCTGCCTAATTATAGAAGAAGATTTCTCTAAAAAATACACATTATTTCAATGACTTATTGGCTGTGAAATAAGTTAAGGGTATTTCAAATGGCTTGTCTGCAAAGACAGGTGAGATATAGGGAATCACAGAAAGTCGAGGGGAAAATAGGTCTATATATACATTGCTATATGGTGAACTAAACCTTAGGCCAGCAACAATGGAGAGGACCTGACCCTTAGAAACTTACAAGTAAGCTGGAATCTTCAAAAGTTCAAATCTTTATAAGTAAAATATTTATTAAAATGAATAACCAAGTGTTTTAATTGACATCAGAAGATCAAAACAATAAACCCTGAGAACATAGAAAAAAGATAAATAAAGATATGAGCAGAACTTAATACAACAGAAAACGTATAAAATTGAGGTGATTTAGTAAGTCCAAAGAATCTTCTTTGAAAAGATTGAAAAAACACACTTTGATTAAGGAAAACAAAAACATAAGTAGAGAATATACAGAAAGAATCAGGACAATGTTATAGCAGAGAATATAAGAAATGCCAGTAAATTTGAACATTTCTGTAAATTGGACCATTTCCTAGCTCCTAAAGTTTACCAAACCTGACACAAGAGGAAATCATTTAAGGTCATCATGTCTGCCCTTGGCATTCTCGGAACACCCTGGCCTCAGAATGCAGCCTCTGTAGCCCATGGTAACCTGCGGAGAGGGGGCGGGGCTGAGGGAGGTTGGAACACTGCCCTCACTGAGGGAGTGGGTGTGGTCATCTCTGCTGTGACTGAACAAAGGGCAGGGGAGCAGGGGGCCAAGGGCAGGGCCCTCAGAGCCCGGCATGTCCAGTGGGGTTTCACAAGCATTTAGGCCCAGGACAAAGGGCGCCTTCTTTGTCTGCACAGCTGCCCAAACTCTCACCTTTCCACTCAGGCCGACCTCTTACTTGAAGTGTGTGTGGAAGCTGTCCGTGCAGTACACCTCGCTGTACAGCTACCCATAGGTCTTGGCATCGTAGCTTCCTGCCAGGTGACCGAAGTTCGCAGGCAGATGGGTCTCTGGGACACATGCAGAGAGGCTTCTGCCTGGGCCACAGGCCGCCCACTGCCCCTGCCCCAGATCGGGGGCCGCAAAGCCGCCCTGTTGGAGTCCCCTGCCTCTTGAGGGAGTATTGGACCAACACTTGTAGAAAACGGCGTTCTCGCAGGCAACTCATTGGAGGGACACAAATAAATCTTTGCCGACTTTCTGCTGAAGCTTACGAGCGTTCACACCTAAACGTCTGACAAGGTCAGCTGTTTAGCTAAACATGAGCTCATGATCTAAATTTACACAATAATGAAGAAATCAGCTACAAGGGGAGACATCCAGCAAAAACTATCAATACCAGAATTAGATTCCCAAGGCCATCTATCAATTGTTGGAATAATCAGGTGCAAGGCAGACAATATACATAAAACTGGAACTGAAACAAGGAACAAGGATGTTTTCAAAGACTGGTAGGATCTCTAAAACATTTTTAAAGTACATGTCATTGATAAAGCTAAATACTCAAAGGTTGTGTAATACAACAGATTAAGCATTGAGAAGAGTGAAATTATGCTGTTTTGAAAACTATGGCAGGTGAGATTTTCTGCCTAATTATATAAGAAGATTTCTCTAAAAAATACACATTATTTCAATGACTTATGGGCTGTGAAATAAGTTAAGGGTATTTCAAATGGCTTGTCTGCAAAGAAAGGTGAGATGTAGGGAATCACAGAAAGTCGAGGGGAAAAGAGGTCAATATATACATTGCTATATGGTGAACTAAACCTTAGGCCAGCAACAATGGAGAGGACCTGACCCTTAGAAACTTACAAGTAAGCTGGAATCTTCAAAAGTTCACATCTTTATAAGTAAAATATTTATTAAAATGAATAACCAAGTGTTTTAATTGACATCAGAAGATCAAAACAATAAACCCTGAGAACATAGAAAAAAGATAAATAAAGATATGAGCAGAACTTAATACAACAGAAAACGTATAAAATTGAGGTGATTTAGTAAGTCCAAAGAATCTTCTTTGAAAAGATTGAAAAGACACACTTTGATTAAGGAAAACAAAAACATAAGTAAAGAATATACAGAAAGAATCAGGACAATGTTATAGCAGAGAATATATGAAATGCCAGTAAATTTGAACATTTCTGTAAAGTGGACCATTTCCTAGCTCCTAAAGTTTACCAAACCTGACACAAGAGGAAATCATTTAAGGTCATCATGTCTGCCCTTGGCATTCTCGGAACGCCCTGGCCTCAGAATGCAGCATCTGTAGTCCATGGTAACCTGCGGAGAGGGGGCGGGGCTGAGGGAGGTTGGAACACTGCCCTCACTGAGGGAGTGGGTGTGGCCATCTCTGCTGTGACTGAACAAAGGGCAGGGGAGCAGGGGGCCCAGGGCAGGGCCCTCAGAGCCCGGCAGGTCCAGTGGGGTGTCACAAGCATTTAGGCCCAGGCCAAAGGGCGCCTTCTTTGTCTGCACAGCTGCCCAGACTCTCACCTTTCCACTCAGGCCGACCTCGTACTTGAAGTGTGTGTGGAACTTGTCCGCACAGTACACCTCGCTGCTCAGCTAACCATAGGTCTGGGCATCATAGCTTCCTGCCAGGTGACCGAAGTTCGCAGGCAGATGGGTCCCTGGGACACATGCAGAGAGGCTTCTGCCTGGGCCACAGGCCGCCCATTGCCCGTGCCCCAGATCGGGGGCCGCCAAGCAGCCCTGTCGGAGTCCCCTGCCTATTGAGGGAGTATTGGACCAACACTTGTAGAAAACGGGGTTCTCGCGGGCAACTCATTGGAGGGACACAAATAAATCTTTGCCGACTTTCTGCTGAAGCTTACGAGCGTTCACACCTAAGCGTCTTACAAGGTCAGCTGTTTAGCTAAACATGAGCTCATGATCTAAATTTACACAATACTGAAGAAATCAGCTACAAGGGGAGACAATCAGCAAAAACTATCAATACCAGAATTAGATTCCCAAGGCCATCCATCAATTGTAGGAATAGTCAGGTGCAAGGCAGAAATTATACATAAAACTGGAACTGAAACCAGGAACAAGGATGTTTTCAAAGACTGGTAGGATCTCTAAAACATTTTTAAAGTACATGTCATTGATAAAGCTAAATACTCAAAGGTTGTGTAATACAACAGATTAAGCATTGAGAAGAGTGAAATTATGCTGTTTTGAAAACTATGGCAGGTGAGATTTTCTGCCTAATTATAGAAGAAGATTTCTCTAAAAAATACACATTATTTCAATGACTTATTGGCTGTGAAATAAGTTAAGGGTATTTCAAATGGCTTGTCTGCAAAGAAAGGTGAGATGTAGGGAATCACAGAAAGTCGAGGGGAAAATAGGTCAATATATACATTGCTATATGGTGAACTAAACCTTAGGCCAGCAACAATGGAGAGGACCTGACCCTTAGAAACTTACAAGTAAGCTGGAATCTTCAAAAGTTCAAATCTTTATAAGTAAAATATTTATTAAAATGAATAACCAAGTGTTTGAATTGACATCAGAAGATCAAAACAATAAACCCTGAGAACATAGAAAAAAGATAAATAAAGATATGAGCAGAACTTAATACAACAGAAAACGTATAAAATTGAGGTGATTTAGTAAGTCCAAAGAATCTTCTTTGAAAAGATTGAAAAGACACACTTTGATTAAGGAAAACAAAAACATAAGTAAAGAATATACAGAAAGAATCAGGACAAGGTTATAGCAGAGAATATATGAAATGCCAGTAAATTTGAACATTTCTGTAAAGTGGACCATTTCCTAGCTCCTAAAGTTTACCAAACCTGACACAAGAGGAAATCATTTAAGGTCATCATGTCTGCCCTTGGCATTCTCGGAACGCCCTGGCCTCAGAATGCAGCATCTGTAGTCCATGGTAACCTGCGGAGAGGGGGCGGGGCTGAGGGAGGTTGGAACACTGCCCTCACTGAGGGAGTGGGTGTGGCCATCTCTGCTGTGACTGAACAAAGGGCAGGGGAGCAGGGGGCCCAGGGCAGGGCCCTCAGAGCCCGGCAGGTCCAGTGGGGTGTCACAAGCATTTAGGCCCAGGCCAAAGGGCGCCTTCTTTGTCTGCACAGCTGCCCAAACTCTCACCTTTCCACTCAGGCCGACCTCCTACTTGAAGTGTGTGTGGAACCTGTCCGCACAGTACACCTCGCTGCTCAGCTAACCATAGGTCTGGGCATCATAGCTTCCTGCCAGGTGACCGAAGTTCGCAGGCAGATGGGTCCCTGGGACACATGCAGAGAGGCTTCTGCCTGGGCCACAGGCCGCCCACTGCCCCTGCCCCAGATCGGGGGCCGCCAAGCAGCCCTGTCGGAGTCCCCTGCCTCTTGAGGGAGTATTGGACCAACACTTGTAGAAAACGGGGTTCTCGCGGGCAACTCATTGGAGGGACACAAATAAATCTTTGCCGACTTTCTGCTGAAGCTTACGAGCGTTCACACCTAAGCGTCTTACAAGGTCAGCTGTTTAGCTAAACATGAGCTCATGATCTAAATTTACACAATACTGAAGAAATCAGCTACAAGGGGAGACAATCAGCAAAAACTATCAATACCAGAATTAGATTCCCAAGGCCATCCATCAATTGTAGGAATAGTCAGGTGCAAGGCAGAAAATATACATAAAACTGGAACTGAAACCAGGAACAAGGATGTTTTCAAAGACTGGTAGGATCTCTAAAACATTTTTAAAGTACATGTCATTGATAAAGCTAAATACTCAAAGGTTGTGTAATACAACAGATTAAGCATTGAGAAGAGTGACATTATGCTGTTTTGAAAACTATGGCAGGTGAGATTTTCTGCCTAATTATAGAAGAAGATTTCTCTAAAAAATACACATTATTTCAATGACTTATTGGCTGTGAAATAAGTTAAGGGTATTTCAAATGACTTGTCTGCAAAGAAAGGTGAGATGTAGGGAATCACAGAAAGTCGAGGGGAAAATAGGTCAATATATACATTGCTATATGGTGAACTAAACTTTAGGCCAGCAACAATGGAGAGGACCTGACCCTTAGAAACTTACAAGTAAGCTGGAATCATCAAAAGTTCAAATCTTTATAAGTAAAATATTTATTAAAATGAATAACCAAGTGTTTGAATTGACCTCAGAAGATCAAAACAATAAACCCTGAGAACATAGAAAAAAGATAAATAAAGATATGAGCAGAACTTAATACAACAGAAAACGTATAAAATTGAGGTGATTTAGTAAGTCCAAAGAATCTTCTTTGAAAAGATTGAAAGGACACACTTTGATTAAGGAAAACAAAAACATAAGTAAAGAATATACAGAAAGAATCAGGACAATGTTATAGCAGAGAATATATGAAATGCCAGTAAATTTGAACATTTCTGTAAAGTGGACCATTTCCTAGCTCCTAAAGTTTACCAAACCTGACACAAGAGGAAATCATTTAAGGTCATCATGTCTGGCCTTGGCATTCTCGGAACGCCCTGGCCTCAGAATGCAGCCTCTGTAGTCCATGGTAACCTGCGGAGAGGGGGCGGGGCTGAGGGAGGTTGGAACACTGCCCTCACTGAGGGAGTGGGTGTGGCCATCTCTGCTGTGACTGAACAAAGGGCAGGGGAGCAGGGGGCCCAGGGCAGGGCCCTCAGAGCCCGGCAGGTCCAGTGGGGTGTCACAAGCATTTAGGCCCAGGCCAAAGGGCGCCTTCTTTGTCTGCACAGCTGCCCAAACTCTCACCTTTCCACTCAGGCCGACCTCCTACTTGAAGTGTGTGTGGAACCTGTCCGCACAGTACACCTCGCTGCTCAGCTAACCATAGGTCTGGGCATCATAGCTTCCTGCCAGGTGACCGAAGTTCGCAGCCAGATGGGTCCCTGGGACACATGCAGAGAGGCTTCTGCCTGGGCCACAGGCCGCCCACTGCCCCTGCCCCAGATCGGGGGCCGCCAAGCAGCCCTGTCGGAGTCCCCTGCCTATTGAGGGAGTATTGGACCAACACTTGTAGAAATCGGGGTTCTCCCGGGCAACTCATTGGAGGGACACAAATAAATCTTTGCCGACTTTCTGCTGAAGCTTACGAGCGTTCACACCTAAGCGTCTTTCAAGGTCAGCTGTTTAGCTAAACATGAGCTCATGATCTAAATTTACACAATAATGAAGAAATCAGCTACAAGGGGAGACAATCAGCAAAAACTATCAATACCAGAATTAGATTCCCAAGGCCATCCATCAATTGTAGGAATAGTCAGGTGCAAGGCAGAAAATATACATAAAACTGGAACTGAAACCAGGAACAAGGATGTTTTCAAAGACTGGTCGGATCTCTAAAACATTTTTAAAGTACATGTCATTGATAAAGCTAAATACTCAAAGGTTGTGTAATACAACAGATTAAGCATTGAGAAGTGTGAAATTATGCTGTTTGGAAAACTATGGCAGGTGAGATTTTCTGCCTAATTATAGAAGAAGATTTCTCTAAAAAATACACATTATTTCAATGACTTATTGGCTGTGAAATAAGTTAAGGGTATTTCAAATGGCTTGTCTGCAACGAAAGGTGAGATGTAGGGAATCACAGAAAGTCGAGGGGAAAATAGGTCAATATATACATTGCTATATGGTGAACTAAACCTTAGGCCAGCAACAATGGAGAGGACCTGACCCTTAGAAACTTACAAGTAAGCTGGAATCTTCAAAAGTTCCAAACTTTATAAGTAAAATATTTATTAAAATGAATAACCAAGTGTTTGAATTGACATCAGAAGATCAAAACAATAAACCCTGAGAACATAGAAAAAAGATAAATAAAGATATGAGCAGAACTTAATACAACAGAAAACGTATAAAATTGAGGTGATTTAGTAAGTCCAAAGAATCTTCTTTGAAAAGATTGAAAAGACACACTTTGATTAAGGAAAACAAAAACATAAGTAAAGAATATACAGAAAGAATCAGGACAATGTTATAGCAGAGAATATATGAAATGCCAGTAAATTTGAACATTTCTGTAAAGTGGACCATTTCGTAGCTCCTAAAGTTTACCAAACCTGACACAAGAGGAAATCATTTAAGGTCATCATGTCTGCCCTTGGCATTCTCGGAACGCCCTGGCCTCAGAATGCAGCCTCTGTAGTCCATGGTAACCTGCGGAGAGGGGGCGGGGCTGAGGGAGGTTGGAACACTGCCCTCACTGAGGGAGTGGGTGTGGCCATCTCTGCTGTGACTGAACAAAGGGCAGGGGAGCAGGGGGCCCAGGGCAGGGCCCTCAGAGCCCGGCAGGTCCAGTGGGGTGTCACAAGCATTTAGGCCCAGGCCAAAGGGCGCCTTCTTTGTCTGCACAGCTGCCCAGACTCTCACCTTTCCACTCAGGCCGACCTCGTACTTGAAGTGTGTGTGGAACTTGTCCGCACAGTACACCTCGCTGCTCAGCTAACCATAGGTCTGGGCATCATAGCTTCCTGCCAGGTGACCGAAGTTCGCAGGCAGATGGGTCCCTGGGACACATGCAGAGAGGCTTCTGCCTGGGCCACAGGCCGCCCATTGCCCGTGCCCCAGATCGGGGGCCGCCAAGCAGCCCTGTCGGAGTCCCCTGCCTATTGAGGGAGTATTGGACCAACACTTGTAGAAAACGGGGTTCTCGCGGGCAACTCATTGGAGGGACACAAATAAATCTTTGCCGACTTTCTGCTGAAGCTTACGAGCGTTCACACCTAAGCGTCTTACAAGGTCAGCTGTTTAGCTAAACATGAGCTCATGATCTAAATTTACACAATAATGAAGAAATCAGCTACAAGGGGAGACAATCAGCAAAAACTATCAATACCAGAATTAGATTCCCAAGGCCATCCATCAATTGTAGGAATAGTCAGGTGCAAGGCAGAAATTATACATAAAACTGGAACTGAAACCAGGAACAAGGATGTTTTCAAAGACTGGTAGGATCTCTAAAACATTTTTAAAGTACATGTCATTGATAAAGCTAAATACTCAAAGGTTGTGTAATACAACAGATTAAGCATTGAGAAGAGTGAAATTATGCTGTTTTGAAAACTATGGCAGGTGAGATTTTCTGCCTAATTATAGAAGAAGATTTCTCTAAAAAATACACATTATTTCAATGACTTATTGGCTGTGAAATAAGTTAAGGGTATTTCAAATGGCTTGTCTGCAAAGAAAGGTGAGATGTAGGGAATCACAGAAAGTCGAGGGGAAAATAGGTCAATATATACATTGCTATATGGTGAACTAAACCTTAGGCCAGCAACAATGGAGAGGACCTGACCCTTAGAAACTTACAAGTAAGCTGGAATCTTCAAAAGTTCAAATCTTTATAAGTAAAATATTTATTAAAATGAATAACCAAGTGTTTGAATTGACATCAGAAGATCAAAACAATAAACCCTGAGAACATAGAAAAAAGATAAATAAAGATATGAGCAGAACTTAATACAACAGAAAACGTATAAAATTGAGGTGATTTAGTAAGTCCAAAGAATCTTCTTTGAAAAGATTGAAAAGACACACTTTGATTAAGGAAAACAAAAACATAAGTAAAGAATATACAGAAAGAATCAGGACAAGGTTATAGCAGAGAATATATGAAATGCCAGTAAATTTGAACATTTCTGTAAAGTGGACCATTTCCTAGCTCCTAAAGTTTACCAAACCTGACACAAGAGGAAATCATTTAAGGTCATCATGTCTGCCCTTGGCATTCTCGGAACGCCCTGGCCTCAGAATGCAGCATCTGTAGTCCATGGTAACCTGCGGAGAGGGGGCGGGGCTGAGGGAGGTTGGAACACTGCCCTCACTGAAGGAGTGGGTGTGGCCATCTCTGCTGTGACTGAACAAAGGGCAGGGGAGCAGGGGGCCCAGGGCAGGGCCCTCAGAGCCCGGCAGGTCCAGTGGGGTGTCACAAGCATTTAGGCCCAGGCCAAAGGGCGCCTTCTTTGTCTGCACAGCTGCCCAAACTCTCACGTTTCCACTCAGGCCGACCTCGTACTTGAAGTGTGTGTGGAACCTGTCCGCACAGTACACCTCGCTGCTCAGCTAACCATAGGTCTGGGCATCATAGCTTCCTGCCAGGTGACCGAAGTTCGCAGGCAGATGGGTCCCTGGGACACATGCAGAGAGGCTTCTGCCTGGGCCACAGGCCGCCCACTGCCCCTGCCCCAGATCGGGGGCCGCCAAGCAGCCCTGTCGGAGTCCCCTGCCTCTTGAGGGAGTATTGGACCAACACTTGTAGAAAACGGGGTTCTCGCGGGCAACTCATTGGAGGGACACAAATAAATCTTTGCCGACTTTCTGCTGAAGCTTACGAGCGTTCACACCTAAGCGTCTTACAAGGTCAGCTGTTTAGCTAAACATGAGCTCATGATCTAAATTTACACAATAATGAAGAAATCAGCTACAAGGGGAGACAATCAGCAAAAACTATCAATACCAGAATTAGATTCCCAAGGCCATCCATCAATTGTAGGAATAGTCAGGTGCAAGGCAGAAATTATACATAAAACTGGAACTGAAACCAGGAACAAGGATGTTTTCAAAGACTGGTAGGATCTCTAAAACATTTTTAAAGTACATGTCATTGATAAAGCTAAATACTCAAAGGTTGTGTAATACAACAGATTAAGCATTGAGAAGAGTGAAATTATGCTGTTTTGAAAACTATGGCAGGTGAGATTTTCTGCCTAATTATAGAAGAAGATTTCTCTAAAAAATACACATTATTTCAATGACTTATTGGCTGTGAAATAAGTTAAGGGTATTTCAAATGGCTTGTCTGCAAAGAAAGGTGAGATGTAGGGAATCACAGAAAGTCGAGGGGAAAATAGGTCAATATATACATTGCTATATGGTGAACTAAACCTTAGGCCAGCAACAATGGAGAGGACCTGACCCTTAGAAACTTACAAGTAAGCTGGAATCTTCAAAAGTTCAAATCTTTATAAGTAAAATATTTATTAAAATGAATAACCAAGTGTTTGAATTGACATCAGAAGATCAAAACAATAAACCCTGAGAACATAGAAAAAAGATAAATAAAGATATGAGCAGAACTTAATACAACAGAAAACGTATAAAATTGAGGTGATTTAGTAAGTCCAAAGAATCTTCTTTGAAAAGATTGAAAAGACACACTTTGATTAAGGAAAACAAAAACATAAGTAAAGAATATACAGAAAGAATCAGGACAAGGTTATAGCAGAGAATATATGAAATGCCAGTAAATTTGAACATTTCTGTAAAGTGGACCATTTCCTAGCTCCTAAAGTTTACCAAACCTGACACAAGAGGAAATCATTTAAGGTCATCATGTCTGCCCTTGGCATTCTCGGAACGCCCTGGCCTCAGAATGCAGCATCTGTAGTCCATGGTAACCTGCGGAGAGGGGGCGGGGCTGAGGGAGGTTGGAACACTGCCCTCACTGAGGGAGTGGGTGTGGCCATCTCTGCTGTGACTGAACAAAGGGCAGGGGAGCAGGGGGCCCAGGGCAGGGCCCTCAGAGCCCGGCAGGTCCAGTGGGGTGTCACAAGCATTTAGGCCCAGGCCAAAGGGCGCCTTCTTTGTCTGCACAGCTGCCCAAACTCTCACCTTTCCACTCAGGCCGACCTCCTACTTGAAGTGTGTGTGGAACCTGTCCGCACAGTACACCTCGCTGCTCAGCTAACCATAGGTCTGGGCATCATAGCTTCCTGCCAGGTGACCGAAGTTCGCAGCCAGATGGGTCCCTGGGACACATGCAGAGAGGCTTCTGCCTGGGCCACAGGCCGCCCACTGCCCCTGCCCCAGATCGGGGGCCGCCAAGCAGCCCTGTCGGAGTCCCCTGCCTATTGAGGGAGTATTGGACCAACACTTGTAGAAATCGGGGTTCTCCCGGGCAACTCATTGGAGGGACACAAATAAATCTTTGCCGACTTTCTGCTGAAGCTTACGAGCGTTCACACCTAAGCGTCTTTCAAGGTCAGCTGTTTAGCTAAACATGAGCTCATGATCTAAATTTACACAATAATGAAGAAATCAGCTACAAGGGGAGACAATCAGCAAAAACTATCAATACCAGAATTAGATTCCCAAGGCCATCCATCAATTGTAGGAATAGTCAGGTGCAAGGCAGAAAATATACATAAAACTGGAACTGAAACCAGGAACAAGGATGTTTTCAAAGACTGGTCGGATCTCTAAAACATTTTTAAAGTACATGTCATTGATAAAGCTAAATACTCAAAGGTTGTGTAATACAACAGATTAAGCATTGAGAAGTGTGAAATTATGCTGTTTGGAAAACTATGGCAGGTGAGATTTTCTGCCTAATTATAGAAGAAGATTTCTCTAAAAAATACACATTATTTCAATGACTTATTGGCTGTGAAATAAGTTAAGGGTATTTCAAATGGCTTGTCTGCAACGAAAGGTGAGATGTAGGGAATCACAGAAAGTCGAGGGGAAAATAGGTCAATATATACATTGCTATATGGTGAACTAAACCTTAGGCCAGCAACAATGGAGAGGACCTGACCCTTAGAAACTTACAAGTAAGCTGGAATCTTCAAAAGTTCCAAACTTTATAAGTAAAATATTTATTAAAATGAATAACCAAGTGTTTGAATTGACATCAGAAGATCAAAACAATAAACCCTGAGAACATAGAAAAAAGATAAATAAAGATATGAGCAGAACTTAATACAACAGAAAACGTATAAAATTGAGGTGATTTAGTAAGTCCAAAGAATCTTCTTTGAAAAGATTGAAAAGACACACTTTGATTAAGGAAAACAAAAACATAAGTAAAGAATATACAGAAAGAATCAGGACAATGTTATAGCAGAGAATATATGAAATGCCAGTAAATTTGAACATTTCTGTAAAGTGGACCATTTCGTAGCTCCTAAAGTTTACCAAACCTGACACAAGAGGAAATCATTTAAGGTCATCATGTCTGCCCTTGGCATTCTCGGAACGCCCTGGCCTCAGAATGCAGCATCTGTAGTCCATGGTAACCTGCGGAGAGGGGGCGGGGCTGAGGGAGGTTGGAACACTGCCCTCACTGAGGGAGTGGGTGTGGCCATCTCTGCTGTGACTGAACAAAGGGCAGGGGAGCAGGGGGCCCAGGGCAGGGCCCTCAGAGCCCGGCAAGTCCAGTGGGGTGTCACAAGCATTTAGGCCCAGGCCAAAGGGCGCCTTCTTTGTCTGCACAGCTGCCCAGACTCTCACCTTTCCACTCAGGCCGACCTCGTACTTGAAGTGTGTGTGGAACTTGTCCGCACAGTACACCTCGCTGCTCAGCTAACCATAGGTCTGGGCATCATAGCTTCCTGCCAGGTGACCGAAGTTCGCAGGCAGATGGGTCCCTGGGACACATGCAGAGAGGCTTCTGCCTGGGCCACAGGCCGCCCATTGCCCGTGCCCCAGATCGGGGGCCGCCAAGCAGCCCTGTCGGAGTCCCCTGCCTATTGAGGGAGTATTGGACCAACACTTGTAGAAAACGGGGTTCTCGCGGGCAACTCATTGGAGGGACACAAATAAATCTTTGCCGACTTTCTGCTGAAGCTTACGAGCGTTCACACCTAAGCGTCTTACAAGGTCAGCTGTTTAGCTAAACATGAGCTCATGATCTAAATTTACACAATAATGAAGAAATCAGCTACAAGGGGAGACAATCAGCAAAAACTATCAATACCAGAATTAGATTCCCAAGGCCATCCATCAATTGTAGGAATAGTCAGGTGCAAGGCAGAAATTATACATAAAACTGGAACTGAAACCAGGAACAAGGATGTTTTCAAAGACTGGTAGGATCTCTAAAACATTTTTAAAGTACATGTCATTGATAAAGCTAAATACTCAAAGGTTGTGTAATACAACAGATTAAGCATTGAGAAGAGTGAAATTATGCTGTTTTGAAAACTATGGCAGGTGAGATTTTCTGCCTAATTATAGAAGAAGATTTCTCTAAAAAATACACATTATTTCAATGACTTATTGGCTGTGAAATAAGTTAAGGGTATTTCAAATGGCTTGTCTGCAAAGAAAGGTGAGATGTAGGGAATCACAGAAAGTCGAGGGGAAAATAGGTCAATATATACATTGCTATATGGTGAACTAAACCTTAGGCCAGCAACAATGGAGAGGACCTGACCCTTAGAAACTTACAAGTAAGCTGGAATCTTCAAAAGTTCAAATCTTTATAAGTAAAATATTTATTAAAATGAATAACCAAGTGTTTGAATTGACATCAGAAGATCAAAACAATAAACCCTGAGAACATAGAAAAAAGATAAATAAAGATATGAGCAGAACTTAATACAACAGAAAACGTATAAAATTGAGGTGATTTAGTAAGTCCAAAGAATCTTCTTTGAAAAGATTGAAAAGACACACTTTGATTAAGGAAAACAAAAACATAAGTAAAGAATATACAGAAAGAATCAGGACAAGGTTATAGCAGAGAATATATGAAATGCCAGTAAATTTGAACATTTCTGTAAAGTGGACCATTTCCTAGCTCCTAAAGTTTACCAAACCTGACACAAGAGGAAATCATTTAAGGTCATCATGTCTGCCCTTGGCATTCTCGGAACGCCCTGGCCTCAGAATGCAGCATCTGTAGTCCATGGTAACCTGCGGAGAGGGGGCGGGGCTGAGGGAGGTTGGAACACTGCCCTCACTGAAGGAGTGGGTGTGGCCATCTCTGCTGTGACTGAACAAAGGGCAGGGGAGCAGGGGGCCCAGGGCAGGGCCCTCAGAGCCCGGCAGGTCCAGTGGGGTGTCACAAGCATTTAGGCCCAGGCCAAAGGGCGCCTTCTTTGTCTGCACAGCTGCCCAAACTCTCACCTTTCCACTCAGGCCGACCTCGTACTTGAAGTGTGTGTGGAACCTGTCCGCACAGTACACCTCGCTGCTCAGCTAACCATAGGTCTGGGCATCATAGCTTCCTGCCAGGTGACCGAAGTTCGCAGGCAGATGGGTCCCTGGGACACATGCAGAGAGGCTTCTGCCTGGGCCACAGGCCGCCCACTGCCCCTGCCCCAGATCGGGGGCCGCCAAGCAGCCCTGTCGGAGTCCCCTGCCTCTTGAGGGAGTATTGGACCAACACTTGTAGAAAACGGGGTTCCCGCGGGCAACTCATTGGAGGGACACAAATAAATCTTTGCCGACTTTCTGCTGAAGCTTACGAGCGTTCACACCTAAGCGTCTTACAAGGTCAGCTGTTTAGCTAAACATGAGCTCATGATCTAAATTTACACAATAATGAAGAAATCAGCTACAAGGGGAGACAATCAGCAAAAACTATCAATACCAGAATTAGATTCCCAAGGCCATCCATCAATTGTAGGAATAGTCAGGTGCAAGGCAGAAATTATACATAAAACTGGAACTGAAACCAGGAACAAGGATGTTTTCAAAGACTGGTAGGATCTCTAAAACATTTTTAAAGTACATGTCATTGATAAAGCTAAATACTCAAAGGTTGTGTAATACAACAGATTAAGCATTGAGAAGAGTGACATTATGCTGTTTTGAAAACTATGGCAGGTGAGATTTTCTGCCTAATTATAGAAGAAGATTTCTCTAAAAAATACACATTATTTCAATGACTTATTGGCTGTGAAATAATTTAAGGGTATTTCAAATGACTTGTCTGCAAAGAAAGGTGAGATGTAGGGAATCACAGAAAGTCGAGGGGAAAATAGGTCAATATATACATTGCTATATGGTGAACTAAACTTTAGGCCAGCAACAATGGAGAGGACCTGACCCTTAGAAACTTACAAGTAAGCTGGAATCATCAAAAGTTCAAATCTTTATAAGTAAAATATTTATTAAAATGAATAACCAAGTGTTTGAATTGACCTCAGAAGATCAAAACAATAAACCCTGAGAACATAGAAAAAAGATAAATAAAGATATGAGCAGAACTTAATACAACAGAAAACGTATAAAATTGAGGTGATTTAGTAAGTCCAAAGAATCTTCTTTGAAAAGATTGAAAGGACACACTTTGATTAAGGAAAACAAAAACATAAGTAAAGAATATACAGAAAGAATCAGGACAATGTTATAGCAGAGAATATATGAAATGCCAGTAAATTTGAACATTTCTGTAAAGTGGACCATTTCCTAGCTCCTAAAGTTTACCAAACCTGACACAAGAGGAAATCATTTAAGGTCATCATGTCTGCCCTTGGCATTCTCGGAACGCCCTGGCCTCAGAATGCAGCATCTGTAGTCCATGGTAACCTGCGGAGAGGGGGCGGGGCTGAGGGAGGTTGGAACACTGCCCTCACTGAGGGAGTGGGTGTGGCCATCTCTGCTGTGACTGAACAAAGGGCAGGGGAGCAGGGGGCCCAGGGCAGGGCCCTCAGAGCCCGGCAGGTCCAGTGGGGTGTCACAAGCATTTAGGCCCAGGCCAAAGGGCGCCTTCTTTGTCTGCACAGCTGCCCAAACTCTCACCTTTCCACTCAGGCCGACCTCTTACTTGAAGTGTGTGTGGAACCTGTCCGCACAGTACACCTCGCTGCTCAGCTAACCATAGGTCTGGGCATCATAGCTTCCTGCCAGGTGACCGAAGTTCGCAGCCAGATGGGTCCCTGGGACACATGCAGAGAGGCTTCTGCCTGGGCCACAGGCCGCCCACTGCCCCTGCCCCAGATCGGGGGCCGCCAAGCAGCCCTGTCGGAGTCCCCTGCCTCTTGAGGGAGTATTGGACCAACACTTGTAGAAAACGGGGTTCTCGCGGGCAACTCATTGGAGGGACACAAATAAATCTTTGCCGACTTTCTGCTGAAGCTTACGAGCGTTCACACCTAAGCGTCTTACAAGGTCAGCTGTTTAGCTAAACATGAGCTCATGATCTAAATTTACACAATAATGAAGAAATCAGCTACAAGGGGAGACAATCAGCAAAAACTATCAATACCAGAATTAGATTCCCAAGGCCATCCATCAATTGTAGGAATAGTCAGGTGCAAGGCAGAAATTATACATAAAACTGGAACTGAAACCAGGAACAAGGATGTTTTCAAAGACTGGTAGGATCTCTAAAACATTTTTAAAGTACATGTCATTGATAAAGCTAAATACTCAAAGGTTGTGTAATACAACAGATTAAGCATTGAGAAGAGTGAAATTATGCTGTTTTGAAAACTATGGCAGGTGAGATTTTCTGCCTAATTATAGAAGAAGATTTCTCTAAAAAATACACATTATTTCAATGACTTATTGGCTGTGAAATAAGTTAAGGGTATTTCAAATGGCTTGTCTGCAAAGAAAGGTGAGATGTAGGGAATCACAGAAAGTCGAGGGGAAAATAGGTCAATATATACATTGCTATATGGTGAACTAAACCTTAGGCCAGCAACAATGGAGAGGACCTGACCCTTAGAAACTTACAAGTAAGCTGGAATCTTCAAAAGTTCAAATCTTTATAAGTAAAATATTTATTAAAATGAATAACCAAGTGTTTGAATTGACATCAGAAGATCAAAACAATAAACCCTGAGAACATAGAAAAAAGATAAATAAAGATATGAGCAGAACTTAATACAACAGAAAACGTATAAAATTGAGGTGATTTAGTAAGTCCAAAGAATCTTCTTTGAAAAGATTGAAAAGACACACTTTGATTAAGGAAAACAAAAACATAAGTAAAGAATATACAGAAAGAATCAGGACAAGGTTATAGCAGAGAATATATGAAATGCCAGTAAATTTGAACATTTCTGTAAAGTGGACCATTTCCTAGCTCCTAAAGTTTACCAAACCTGACACAAGAGGAAATCATTTAAGGTCATCATGTCTGCCCTTGGCATTCTCGGAACGCCCTGGCCTCAGAATGCAGCATCTGTAGTCCATGGTAACCTGCGGAGAGGGGGCGGGGCTGAGGGAGGTTGGAACACTGCCCTCACTGAAGGAGTGGGTGTGGCCATCTCTGCTGTGACTGAACAAAGGGCAGGGGAGCAGGGGGCCCAGGGCAGGGCCCTCAGAGCCCGGCAGGTCCAGTGGGGTGTCACAAGCATTTAGGCCCAGGCCAAAGGGCGCCTTCTTTGTCTGCACAGCTGCCCAAACTCTCACGTTTCCACTCAGGCCGACCTCGTACTTGAAGTGTGTGTGGAACCTGTCCGCACAGTACACCTCGCTGCTCAGCTAACCATAGGTCTGGGCATCATAGCTTCCTGCCAGGTGACCGAAGTTCGCAGGCAGATGGGTCCCTGGGACACATGCAGAGAGGCTTCTGCCTGGGCCACAGGCCGCCCACTGCCCCTGCCCCAGATCGGGGGCCGCCAAGCAGCCCTGTCGGAGTCCCCTGCCTCTTGAGGGAGTATTGGACCAACACTTGTAGAAAACGGGGTTCTCGCGGGCAACTCATTGGAGGGACACAAATAAATCTTTGCCGACTTTCTGCTGAAGCTTACGAGCGTTCACACCTAAGCGTCTTACAAGGTCAGCTGTTTAGCTAAACATGAGCTCATGATCTAAATTTACACAATACTGAAGAAATCAGCTACAAGGGGAGACAATCAGCAAAAACTATCAATACCAGAATTAGATTCCCAAGGCCATCCATCAATTGTAGGAATAGTCAGGTGCAAGGCAGAAAATATACATAAAACTGGAACTGAAACCAGGAACAAGGATGTTTTCAAAGACTGGTAGGATCTCTAAAACATTTTTAAAGTACATGTCATTGATAAAGCTAAATACTCAAAGGTTGTGTAATACAACAGATTAAGCATTGAGAAGAGTGACATTATGCTGTTTTGAAAACTATGGCAGGTGAGATTTTCTGCCTAATTATAGAAGAAGATTTCTCTAAAAAATACACATTATTTCAATGACTTATTGGCTGTGAAATAAGTTAAGGGTATTTCAAATGACTTGTCTGCAAAGAAAGGTGAGATGTAGGGAATCACAGAAAGTCGAGGGGAAAATAGGTCAATATATACATTGCTATATGGTGAACTAAACTTTAGGCCAGCAACAATGGAGAGGACCTGACCCTTAGAAACTTACAAGTAAGCTGGAATCATCAAAAGTTCAAATCTTTATAAGTAAAATATTTATTAAAATGAATAACCAAGTGTTTGAATTGACCTCAGAAGATCAAAACAATAAACCCTGAGAACATAGAAAAAAGATAAATAAAGATATGAGCAGAACTTAATACAACAGAAAACGTATAAAATTGAGGTGATTTAGTAAGTCCAAAGAATCTTCTTTGAAAAGATTGAAAGGACACACTTTGATTAAGGAAAACAAAAACATAAGTAAAGAATATACAGAAAGAATCAGGACAATGTTATAGCAGAGAATATATGAAATGCCAGTAAATTTGAACATTTCTGTAAAGTGGACCATTTCCTAGCTCCTAAAGTTTACCAAACCTGACACAAGAGGAAATCATTTAAGGTCATCATGTCTGCCCTTGGCATTCTCGGAACGCCCTGGCCTCAGAATGCAGCATCTGTAGTCCATGGTAACCTGCGGAGAGGGGGCGGGGCTGAGGGAGGTTGGAACACTGCCCTCACTGAGGGAGTGGGTGTGGCCATCTCTGCTGTGACTGAACAAAGGGCAGGGGAGCAGGGGGCCCAGGGCAGGGCCCTCAGAGCCCGGCAGGTCCAGTGGGGTGTCACAAGCATTTAGGCCCAGGCCAAAGGGCGCCTTCTTTGTCTGCACAGCTGCCCAAACTCTCACCTTTCCACTCAGGCCGACCTCCTACTTGAAGTGTGTGTGGAACCTGTCCGCACAGTACACCTCGCTGCTCAGCTAACCATAGGTCTGGGCATCATAGCTTCCTGCCAGGTGACCGAAGTTCGCAGCCAGATGGGTCCCTGGGACACATGCAGAGAGGCTTCTGCCTGGGCCACAGGCCGCCCACTGCCCCTGCCCCAGATCGGGGGCCGCCAAGCAGCCCTGTCGGAGTCCCCTGCCTATTGAGGGAGTATTGGACCAACACTTGTAGAAATCGGGGTTCTCCCGGGCAACTCATTGGAGGGACACAAATAAATCTTTGCCGACTTTCTGCTGAAGCTTACGAGCGTTCACACCTAAGCGTCTTTCAAGGTCAGCTGTTTAGCTAAACATGAGCTCATGATCTAAATTTACACAATAATGAAGAAATCAGCTACAAGGGGAGACAATCAGCAAAAACTATCAATACCAGAATTAGATTCCCAAGGCCATCCATCAATTGTAGGAATAGTCAGGTGCAAGGCAGAAAATATACATAAAACTGGAACTGAAACCAGGAACAAGGATGTTTTCAAAGACTGGTCGGATCTCTAAAACATTTTTAAAGTACATGTCATTGATAAAGCTAAATACTCAAAGGTTGTGTAATACAACAGATTAAGCATTGAGAAGTGTGAAATTATGCTGTTTGGAAAACTATGGCAGGTGAGATTTTCTGCCTAATTATAGAAGAAGATTTCTCTAAAAAATACACATTATTTCAATGACTTATTGGCTGTGAAATAAGTTAAGGGTATTTCAAATGGCTTGTCTGCAACGAAAGGTGAGATGTAGGGAATCACAGAAAGTCGAGGGGAAAATAGGTCAATATATACATTGCTATATGGTGAACTAAACCTTAGGCCAGCAACAATGGAGAGGACCTGACCCTTAGAAACTTACAAGTAAGCTGGAATCTTCAAAAGTTCCAAACTTTATAAGTAAAATATTTATTAAAATGAATAACCAAGTGTTTGAATTGACATCAGAAGATCAAAACAATAAACCCTGAGAACATAGAAAAAAGATAAATAAAGATATGAGCAGAACTTAATACAACAGAAAACGTATAAAATTGAGGTGATTTAGTAAGTCCAAAGAATCTTCTTTGAAAAGATTGAAAAGACACACTTTGATTAAGGAAAACAAAAACATAAGTAAAGAATATACAGAAAGAATCAGGACAATGTTATAGCAGAGAATATATGAAATGCCAGTAAATTTGAACATTTCTGTAAAGTGGACCATTTCGTAGCTCCTAAAGTTTACCAAACCTGACACAAGAGGAAATCATTTAAGGTCATCATGTCTGCCCTTGGCATTCTCGGAACGCCCTGGCCTCAGAATGCAGCATCTGTAGTCCATGGTAACCTGCGGAGAGGGGGCGGGGCTGAGGGAGGTTGGAACACTGCCCTCACTGAGGGAGTGGGTGTGGCCATCTCTGCTGTGACTGAACAAAGGGCAGGGGAGCAGGGGGCCCAGGGCAGGGCCCTCAGAGCCCGGCAAGTCCAGTGGGGTGTCACAAGCATTTAGGCCCAGGCCAAAGGGCGCCTTCTTTGTCTGCACAGCTGCCCAGACTCTCACCTTTCCACTCAGGCCGACCTCGTACTTGAAGTGTGTGTGGAACTTGTCCGCACAGTACACCTCGCTGCTCAGCTAACCATAGGTCTGGGCATCATAGCTTCCTGCCAGGTGACCGAAGTTCGCAGGCAGATGGGTCCCTGGGACACATGCAGAGAGGCTTCTGCCTGGGCCACAGGCCGCCCATTGCCCGTGCCCCAGATCGGGGGCCGCCAAGCAGCCCTGTCGGAGTCCCCTGCCTATTGAGGGAGTATTGGACCAACACTTGTAGAAAACGGGGTTCTCGCGGGCAACTCATTGGAGGGACACAAATAAATCTTTGCCGACTTTCTGCTGAAGCTTACGAGCGTTCACACCTAAGCGTCTTACAAGGTCAGCTGTTTAGCTAAACATGAGCTCATGATCTAAATTTACACAATAATGAAGAAATCAGCTACAAGGGGAGACAATCAGCAAAAACTATCAATACCAGAATTAGATTCCCAAGGCCATCCATCAATTGTAGGAATAGTCAGGTGCAAGGCAGAAATTATACATAAAACTGGAACTGAAACCAGGAACAAGGATGTTTTCAAAGACTGGTAGGATCTCTAAAACATTTTTAAAGTACATGTCATTGATAAAGCTAAATACTCAAAGGTTGTGTAATACAACAGATTAAGCATTGAGAAGAGTGAAATTATGCTGCTTTGAAAACTATGGCAGGTGAGATTTTCTGCCTAATTATAGAAGAAGATTTCTCTAAAAAATACACATTATTTCAATGACTTATTGGCTGTGAAATAAGTTAAGGGTATTTCAAATGGCTTGTCTGCAAAGAAAGGTGAGATGTAGGGAATCACAGAAAGTCGAGGGGAAAATAGGTCAATATATACATTGCTATATGGTGAACTAAACCTTAGGCCAGCAACAATGGAGAGGACCTGACCCTTAGAAACTTACAAGTAAGCTGGAATCTTCAAAAGTTCAAATCTTTATAAGTAAAATATTTATTAAAATGAATAACCAAGTGTTTGAATTGACATCAGAAGATCAAAACAATAAACCCTGAGAACATAGAAAAAAGATAAATAAAGATATGAGCAGAACTTAATACAACAGAAAACGTATAAAATTGAGGTGATTTAGTAAGTCCAAAGAATCTTCTTTGAAAAGATTGAAAAGACACACTTTGATTAAGGAAAACAAAAACATAAGTAAAGAATATACAGAAAGAATCAGGACAAGGTTATAGCAGAGAATATATGAAATGCCAGTAAATTTGAACATTTCTGTAAAGTGGACCATTTCCTAGCTCCTAAAGTTTACCAAACCTGACACAAGAGGAAATCATTTAAGGTCATCATGTCTGCCCTTGGCGTTCTCGGAACGCCCTGGCCTCAGAATGCAGCATCTGTAGTCCATGGTAACCTGCGGAGAGGGGGCGGGGCTGAGGGAGGTTGGAACACTGCCCTCACTGAAGGAGTGGGTGTGGCCATCTCTGCTGTGACTGAACAAAGGGCAGGGGAGCAGGGGGCCCAGGGCAGGGCCCTCAGAGCCCGGCAGGTCCAGTGGGGTGTCACAAGCATTTAGGCCCAGGCCAAAGGGCGCCTTCTTTGTCTGCACAGCTGCCCAAACTCTCACCTTTCCACTCAGGCCGACCTCGTACTTGAAGTGTGTGTGGAACCTGTCCGCACAGTACACCTCGCTGCTCAGCTAACCATAGGTCTGGGCATCATAGCTTCCTGCCAGGTGACCGAAGTTCGCAGGCAGATGGGTCCCTGGGACACATGCAGAGAGGCTTCTGCCTGGGCCACAGGCCGCCCACTGCCCCTGCCCCAGATCGGGGGCCGCCAAGCAGCCCTGTCGGAGTCCCCTGCCTCTTGAGGGAGTATTGGACCAACACTTGTAGAAAACGGGGTTCCCGCGGGCAACTCATTGGAGGGACACAAATAAATCTTTGCCGACTTTCTGCTGAAGCTTACGAGCGTTCACACCTAAGCGTCTTACAAGGTCAGCTGTTTAGCTAAACATGAGCTCATGATCTAAATTTACACAATAATGAAGAAATCAGCTACAAGGGGAGACAATCAGCAAAAACTATCAATACCAGAATTAGATTCCCAAGGCCATCCATCAATTGTAGGAATAGTCAGGTGCAAGGCAGAAATTATACATAAAACTGGAACTGAAACCAGGAACAAGGATGTTTTCAAAGACTGGTAGGATCTCTAAAACATTTTTAAAGTACATGTCATTGATAAAGCTAAATACTCAAAGGTTGTGTAATACAACAGATTAAGCATTGAGAAGAGTGACATTATGCTGTTTTGAAAACTATGGCACGTGAGATTTTCTGCCTAATTATAGAAGAAGATTTCTCTAAAAAATACACATTATTTCAATGACTTATTGGCTGTGAAATAATTTAAGGGTATTTCAAATGACTTGTCTGCAAAGAAAGGTGAGATGTAGGGAATCACAGAAAGTCGAGGGGAAAATAGGTCAATATATACATTGCTATATGGTGAACTAAACTTTAGGCCAGCAACAATGGAGAGGACCTGACCCTTAGAAACTTACAAGTAAGCTGGAATCATCAAAAGTTCAAATCTTTATAAGTAAAATATTTATTAAAATGAATAACCAAGTGTTTGAATTGACCTCAGAAGATCAAAACAATAAACCCTGAGAACATAGAAAAAAGATAAATAAAGATATGAGCAGAACTTAATACAACAGAAAACGTATAAAATTGAGGTGATTTAGTAAGTCCAAAGAATCTTCTTTGAAAAGATTGAAAGGACACACTTTGATTAAGGAAAACAAAAACATAAGTAAAGAATATACAGAAAGAATCAGGACAATGTTATAGCAGAGAATATATGAAATGCCAGTAAATTTGAACATTTCTGTAAAGTGGACCATTTCCTAGCTCCTAAAGTTTACCAAACCTGACACAAGAGGAAATCATTTAAGGTCATCATGTCTGCCCTTGGCATTCTCGGAACGCCCTGGCCTCAGAATGCAGCATCTGTAGTCCATGGTAACCTGCGGAGAGGGGGCGGGGCTGAGGGAGGTTGGAACACTGCCCTCACTGAGGGAGTGGGTGTGGCCATCTCTGCTGTGACTGAACAAAGGGCAGGGGAGCAGGGGGCCCAGGGCAGGGCCCTCAGAGCCCGGCAGGTCCAGTGGGGTGTCACAAGCATTTAGGCCCAGGCCAAAGGGCGCCTTCTTTGTCTGCACAGCTGCCCAAACTCTCACCTTTCCACTCAGGCCGACCTCTTACTTGAAGTGTGTGTGGAACCTGTCCGCACAGTACACCTCGCTGCTCAGCTAACCATAGGTCTGGGCATCATAGCTTCCTGCCAGGTGACCGAAGTTCGCAGCCAGATGGGTCCCTGGGACACATGCAGAGAGGCTTCTGCCTGGGCCACAGGCCGCCCACTGCCCCTGCCCCAGATCGGGGGCCGCCAAGCAGCCCTGTCGGAGTCCCCTGCCTATTGAGGGAGTATTGGACCAACACTTGTAGAAATCGGGGTTCTCCCGGGCAACTCATTGGAGGGACACAAATAAATCTTTGCCGACTTTCTGCTGAAGCTTACGAGCGTTCACACCTAAGCGTCTTTCAAGGTCAGCTGTTTAGCTAAACATGAGCTCATGATCTAAATTTACACAATAATGAAGAAATCAGCTACAAGGGGAGACAATCAGCAAAAACTATCAATACCAGAATTAGATTCCCAAGGCCATCTATCAATTGTAGGAATAGTCAGGTGCAAGGCAGAAAATATACATAAAACTGGAACTGAAACCAGGAACAAGGATGTTTTCAAAGACTGGTCGGATCTCTAAAACATTTTTAAAGTACATGTCATTGATAAAGCTAAATACTCAAAGGTTGTGTAATACAACAGATTAAGCATTGAGAAGTGTGAAATTATGCTGTTTGGAAAACTATGGCAGGTGAGATTTTCTGCCTAATTATAGAAGAAGATTTCTCTAAAAAATACACATTATTTCAATGACTTATTGGCTGTGAAATAAGTTAAGGGTATTTCAAATGGCTTGTCTGCAACGAAAGGTGAGATGTAGGGAATCACAGAAAGTCGAGGGGAAAATAGGTCAATATATACATTGCTATATGGTGAACTAAACCTTAGGCCGGCAACAATGGAGAGGACCTGACCCTTAGAAACTTACAAGTAAGCTGGAATCTTCAAAAGTTCCAAACTTTATAAGTAAAATATTTATTAAAATGAATAACCAAGTGTTTGAATTGACATCAGAAGATCAAAACAATAAACCCTGAGAACATAGAAAAAAGATAAATAAAGATATGAGCAGAACTTAATACAACAGAAAACGTATAAAATTGAGGTGATTTAGTAAGTCCAAAGAATCTTCTTTGAAAAGATTGAAAAGACACACTTTGATTAAGGAAAACAAAAACATAAGTAAAGAATATACAGAAAGAATCAGGACAATGTTATAGCAGAGAATATATGAAATGCCAGTAAATTTGAACATTTCTGTAAAGTGGACCATTTCGTAGCTCCTAAAGTTTACCAAACCTGACACAAGAGGAAATCATTTAAGGTCATCATGTCTGCCCTTGGCATTCTCGGAACGCCCTGGCCTCAGAATGCAGCATCTGTAGTCCATGGTAACCTGCGGAGAGGGGGCGGGGCTGAGGGAGGTTGGAACACTGCCCTCACTGAGGGAGTGGGTGTGGCCATCTCTGCTGTGACTGAACAAAGGGCAGGGGAGCAGGGGGCCCAGGGCAGGGCCCTCAGAGCCCGGCAGGTCCAGTGGGGTGTCACAAGCATTTAGGCCCAGGCCAAAGGGCGCCTTCTTTGTCTGCACAGCTGCCCAGACTCTCACCTTTCCACTCAGGCCGACCTCGTACTTGAAGTGTGTGTGGAACCTGTCCGCACAGTACACCTCGCTGCTCAGCTAACCATAGGTCTGGGCATCATAGCTTCCTGCCAGGTGACCGAATTTCGCAGCCAGATGGGTCCCTGGGACACATGCAGAGAGGCTTCTGCCTGGGCCACAGGCCGCCCATTGCCCGTGCCCCAGATCGGGGGCCTCCAAGCAGCCCTGTCGGAGTCCCCTGCCTATTGAGGGAGTATTGGACCAACACTTGTAGAAAACGGGGTTCTCGCGGGCAACTCATTGGAGGGACACAAATAAATCTTTGCCGACTTTCTGCTGAAGCTTACGAGCGTTCACACCTAAGCGTCTTACAAGGTCAGCTGTTTAGCTAAACATGAGCTCATGATCTAAATTTACACAATAATGAAGAAATCAGCTACAAGGGGAGACAATCAGCAAAAACTCTCAATACCAGAATTAGATTCCCAAGGCCATCCATCAATTGTAGGAATAGTCAGGTGCAAGGCAGAAATTATACATAAAACTGGAACTGAAACCAGGAACAAGGATGTTTTCAAAGACTGGTAGGATCTCTAAAACATTTTTAAAGTACATGTCATTGATAAAGCTAAATACTCAAAGGTTGTGTAATACAACAGATTAAGCATTGAGAAGAGTGAAATTATGCTGTTTTGAAAACTATGGCAGGTGAGATTTTCTGCCTAATTATAGAAGAAGATTTCTCTAAAAAATACACATTATTTCAATGACTTATTGGCTGTGAAATAAGTTAAGGGTATTTCAAATGGCTTGTCTGCAAAGAAAGGTGAGATGTAGGGAATCACAGAAAGTCGAGGGGAAAATAGGTCAATATATACATTGCTATATGGTGAACTAAACCTTAGGCCAGCAACAATGGAGAGGACCTGACCCTTAGAAACTTACAAGTAAGCTGGAATCTTCAAAAGTTCAAATCTTTATAAGTAAAATATTTATTAAAATGAATAACCAAGTGTTTGAATTGACATCAGAAGATCAAAACAATAAACCCTGAGAACATAGAAAAAAGATAAATAAAGATATGAGCAGAACTTAATACAACAGAAAACGTATAAAATTGAGGTGATTTAGTAAGTCCAAAGAATCTTCTTTGAAAAGATTGAAAAGACACACTTTGATTAAGGAAAACAAAAAATAAGTAAAGAATATACAGAAAGAATCAGGACAATGTTATAGCAGAGAATATATGAAATGCCAGTAAATTTGAACATTTCTGTAAAGTGGACCATTTCCTAGCTCCTAAAGTTTACCAAACCTGACACAAGAGGAAATCATTTAAGGTCATCATGTCTGCCCTTGGCATTCTCGGAACGCCCTGGCCTCAGAATGCAGCATCTGTAGTCCATGGTAACCTGCGGAGAGTGGGCGGGGCTGAGGGAGTTTGGAACACTGCCCTCACTGAGGGAGTGGGTGTGGCCATCTCTGCTGTGACTGAACAAAGGGCAGGGGAGCAGGGGGCCCAGGGCAGGGCCCTCAGAGCCCGGCAGGTCCAGTGGGGTGTCACAAGCATTTAGGCCCAGGCCAAAGGGCGCCTTCTTTGTCTGAACAGCTGCCCAAACTCTCACCTTTCCACTCAGGCCGACCTCTTACTTGAAGTGTGTGTGGAACCTGTCCGCACAGTACACCTCGCTGCTCAGCTAACCATAGGTCTGGGCATCATAGCTTCCTGCCAGGTGACCGAATTTCGCAGCCAGATGGGTCCCTGGGACACATGCAGAGAGGCTTCTGCCTGGGCCACAGGCCGCCCACTGCCCCTGCCCCAGATCGGGGGCCGCCAAGCAGCCCTGTCGGAGTCCCCTGCCTATTGAGGGAGTATAGGACCAACACTTGTAGAAATCGGGGTTCTCGTGGGCAACTCATTGGAGGGACACAAATAAATCTTTGCCGACTTTCTGCTGAAGCTTACGAGCGTTCACACCTAAGCGTCTTACACGGTCAGCTGTTTAGCTAAACATGAGCTCATGATCTAAATTTACACAATAATGAAGAAATCAGCTACAAGGGGAGACAATCAGCAAAAACTATCAATACCAGAATTAGATTCCCAAGGCCATCCATCAATTGTAGGAATAGTCAGGTGCAAGGCAGAAAATATACATAAAACTGGAACTGAAACCAGGAACAAGGATGTTTTCAAAGACTGGTAGGATCTCTAAAACATTTTTAAAGTACATGTCATTGATAAAGCTAAATACTCAAAGGTTGTGTAATACAACAGATTAAGCATTGAGAAGTGTGAAATTATGCTGTTTTGAAAACTATGGCAGGTGAGATTTTCTGCCTAATTATAGAAGAAGATTTCTCTAAAAAATACACATTATTTCAATGACTTATTGGCTGTGAAATAAGTTAAGGGTATTTCAAATGGCTTGTCTGCAACGAAAGGTGAGATGTAGGGAATCACAGAAAGTCGAGGGGAAAATAGGTCAATATATACATTGCTATATGGTGAACTAAACCTTAGGCCAGCAACAATGGAGAGGACCTGACCCTTAGAAACTTACAAGTAAGCTGGAATCTTCAAAAGTTCAAATCTTTATAAGTAAAATATTTATTAAAATGAATAACCAAGTGTTTGAATTGACATCAGAAGATCAAAACAAGAAACCCTGAGAACATAGAAAAAAGATAAATAAAGATATGAGCAGAACTTAATACAACAGAAAACGTATAAAATTGAGGTGATTTAGTAAGTCCAAAGAATCTTCTTTGAAAAGATTGAAAAGACACACTTTGATTAAGGAAAACAGAAACATAAGTAAAGAATATACAGAAAGAATCAGGACAATGTTATAGCAGAGAATATATGAAATGCCAGTAAATTTGAACATTTCTGTAAAGTGGACCATTTCCTAGCTCCTAAAGTTTACCAAACCTGACACAAGAGGAAATCATTTAAGGTCATCATGTCTGCCCTTGGCATTCTCGGAACGCCCTGGCCTCAGAATGCAGCATCTGTAGTCCATGGTAACCTGCGGAGAGGGGGCGGGGCTGAGGGAGGTTGGAACACTGCCCTCACTGAGGGAGTGGGTGTGGCCATCTCTGCTGTGACTGAACAAAGGGCAGGGGAGCAGGGGCCCCAGTGCAGGGCCCTCAGAGCCCGGCAGGTCCAGTGGGGTGTCACAAGCATTTAGGCCCAGGCCAAAGGGCGCCTTCTTTGTCTGCACAGCTGCCCAAACTCTCACCTTTCCACTCAGGCCGACCTCTTACTTGAAGTTTGTGTGGAACCTGTCCGCACAGTACACCGCGCTGCTCAGCTAACCATAGGTCTGGGCATCATAGCTTCCTGCCAGGTGACCGAAGTTCGCAGGCAGATGGGTCCCTGGGACACATGCAGAGAGGCTTCTGCCTGGGCCACAGGCCGCCCACTGCCCCTGCCCCAGATCGGGGGCCGCCAAGCAGCCCTGTCGGAGTCCCCTGCCTCTTGAGGGAGTATTGGACCAACACTTGTAGAAAACGGGGTTCTCGCGGGCAACTCATTGGAGGGACACAAATAAATCTTTGCCGACTTTCTGCTGAAGCTTACGAGCGTTCACACCTAAGCGTCTTACAAGGTCAGCTGTTTAGCTAAACATGAGCTCATGATCTAAATTTACACAATAATGAAGAAATCAGCTACAAGGGGAGACAATCAGCAAAAACTATCAATACCAGAATTAGATTCCCAAGGCCATCCATCAATTGTAGGAATAGTCAGGTGCAAGGCAGAAAATATACATAAAACTGGAACTGAAACCAGGAACAAGGATGTTTTCAAAGACTGGTAGGATCTCTAAAACATTTTTAAAGTACATGTCATTGATAAAGCTAAATACTCAAAGGTTGTGTAATACAACAGATTAAGCATTGAGAAGAGTGACATTATGCTGTTTTGAAAACTATGGCAGGTGAGATTTTCTGCCTAATTATAGAAGAAGATTTCTCTAAAAAATACACATTATTTCAATGACTTATTGGCTGTGAAATAAGTTAAGGGTATTTCAAATGGCTTGTCTGCAAAGAAAGGTGAGATGTAGGGAATCACAGAAAGTCGAGGGGAAAATAGGTCAATATATACATTGCTATATGGTGAACTAAACCTTAGGCCAGCAACAATGGAGAGGACCTGACCCTTAGAAACTTACAAGTAAGCTGGAATCTTCAAAAGTTCAAATCTTTATAAGTAAAATATTTATTAAAATGAATAACCAAGTGTTTGAATTGACATCAGAAGATCAAAACAATAAACCCTGAGAACATAGAAAAAAGATAAATGAAGATATGGCCAGAACTTAATACAACAGAAAACGTATAAAATTGAGGTGATTTAGTAAGTCCAAAGAATCTTCTTTGAAAAGATTGAAAAGACACACTTTGATTAAGGAAAACAAAAACATAAGTAAAGAATATACAGAAAGAATCAGGACAATGTTATAGCAGAGAATATATGAAATGCCAGTAAATTTGAACATTTCTGTAAAGTGGACCATTTCCTAGCTCCTAAAGTTTACCAAACCTGACACAAGAGGAAATCATTTAAGGTCATCATGTCTGCCCTTGGCATTCTCGGAACGCCCTGGCCTCAGAATGCAGCATCTGTAGTCCATGGTAACCTGCGGAGAGGGGGCGGGGCTGAGGGAGGTTGGAACACTGCCCTCACTGAGGGAGTGGGTGTGGCCATCTCTGCTGTGACTGAACAAAGGGCAGGGGAGCAGGGGGCCCAGGGCAGGGCCCTCAGAGCCCGGCAGGTCCAGTGGGGTGTCACAAGCATTTGGCCCAGGCCAAAGGGCGCCTTCTTTGTCTGCACAGCTGCCCAAACTCTCACCTTTCCACTCAGGCCGACCTCTTACTTGAAGTGTGTGTGGAACCTGTCCGCACAGTACACCTAGCTGCTCAGCTAACCATAGGTCTGGGCATCATAGCTTCCTGCCAGGTGACCGAAGTTCGCAGCCAGATGGGTCCCTGGGACATATGCAGAGAGGCTTCTGCCTGGGCCACAGGCCGCCCACTGCCCCTGCCCCAGATCGGGGGCCGCGAAGCCGCCCTGTTGGAGTCCCCTGCCTCTTGAGGGAGTATTGGACCAACACTTGTAGAAAACGGCGTTCTCGCAGGCAACTCATTGGAGGGACACAAATAAATCTTTGCCGACTTTCTGCTGAAGCTTACGAGCGTTCACACCTAAACGTCTGACAAGGTCAGCTGTTTAGCTAAACATGAGCTCATGATCTAAATTTACACAATAATGAAGAAATCAGCTACAAGGGGAGACATCCAGGAAAAACTATCAATACCAGAATTAGATTCCAAAGGCCATCCATTAATTGTTGGAATAATCAGGTGCAAGGCAGACAATATACATAAAACTGGATCTGAAACAAGGAACAAGGATGTTTTCAAAGACTGGTAGGATCTCTAAAACATTTTTAAAGTACATGTCATTGATAAAGCTAAATACTCAAAGGTTGTGTAATACAACAGATTAAGCATTGAGAAGAGTGAAATTATGCTGTTTTGAAAACTATGGCAGGTGAGATTTTCTGCCTAATTATAGAAGAAGATTTCTCTAAAAAATACACATTATTTCAATGACTTATTGGCTGTGAAATAAGTTAAGGGTATTTCAAATGGCTTGTCTGCAAAGAAAAGTGAGATGTAGGGAATCACAGAAAGTCGAGGGGAAAATAGGTCAATATATACATTGCTATATGGTGAACTAAACCTTAGGCCAGCAACAATGGAGAGGACCTGACCCTTAGAAACTTACAAGTAAGCTGGAATCTTCAAAAGTTCAAATATTTATAAGTAAAATATTTATTAATATGAATAACCAAGTGTTTTAATTGACATCAGAAGATCAAAACAATAAACCCTGAGAACATAGAAAAAAGATAAATAAAGATATGAGCAGAACTTAATACAACAGAAAACGTATAAAATTGAGGTGATTTAGTAAGTCCAAAGAATCTTCTTTGAAAAGATTGAAAAGACACACTTTGATTAAGGAAAACAAAAACATAAGTAAAGAATATACAGAAAGAATCAGGACAATGTTATAGCAGAGACTATAAGAAATGCCAGTAAATTTGAACATTTCTGTAAAGTGGACCATTTCCTAGCTCCTAAAGTTTACCAAACCTGACACAAGAGGAAATCATTTAAGGTCATCATGTCTGCCCTTGGCATTCTCGGAATGCCCTGGCCTCAGAATGCAGCCTCTGTAGTCCATGGTAACCTGCGGAGAGGGGGCGGGGCTGAGGGAGGTTTGAACACTGCCCTCACTGATGGAGTAGGTGTGGCCATCTCTGCTGTGACTGAACGAAGGGCAGGGGAGCAGGGGGCCCAGGGCAGGGCCCTCAGAGCCCGGCAGGTCCAGTGGGGTGTCACAAGCATTTAGGCCCAGGCCAAAGGGTGCCTTCTTTGTCTGCACAGCTGCCCAAACTCTCACCTTTCCATTCATGCCGAACTCTTACTTGAAGTGTGTGTGGAACCTGTCTGCGCAGTACATCTCGCTGCACAGCTAACCATAGGTCTGGGCCTCGTAGCTTCCTGCCAGGTGACCGAAGTTCGCAGGCAGTTGGGTCTCTGGGACACATGCACAGAGGATCCTGCCTGGGCCACAGGCCGCCCACTGCCCCTGCCCCAGATCGGGGGCCGCCAAGCAGCCCTGTCGGAGTCCCCTGCCTCTTGAGGGAGTATTGGACCAACACTTGTAGAAAACGGGGTTCTCGTGGGCAACTCATTGGAGGGACACAAATAAATCTTTTCCGACTTTCTGCTGAAGCTTACGAGCGTTCACACCTAAGCGTCTGACAAGGTCAGCTGTTTAGCTAAACATGAGCTCATGATCTAAATTTACACAATAATGAAGAAATCAGCTACAAGGGGAGACAATCAGCAAAAACTCTCAATACCAGAATTAGATTCCCAAGGCCATCCATCAATTGTTGGAATAATCAGGTGCAAGGCAGAAAATATACATAAAACTGGAACTGAAACAAGGAACAAGGATGTTTTCAAAGACTGGTAGGATCTCTAAAACATTTTTAAAGTACATGTCATTGATAAAGCTAAATACTCAAAGGTTGTGTAATACAACAGATTAAGCATTGAGAAGAGTGAAATTATGCTGTTTTGAAAACTATGGCAGGTGAGATTTTCTGCCTAATTATATAAGAAGATTTCTCTAAAAAATACACATTATTTCAATGACTTATTGGCTGTGAAATCAGTTAAGGGTATTTCAAATGGCTTGTCTGCAAAGAAAGGTGAGATGTAGGGAATCACAGAAAGTCGAGGGGAAAATAGGTCTATATATACATTGCTATATGGTGAACTAAACCTTAGGCCAGCAACAATGGAGAGGACCTGACCTATGAAACTTACAAGTAAGCTGGAATCTTCAAAAGTTCAAATCTTTATAAGTAAAATATTTATTAAAATGAATAACCAAGTGTTTTAATTGACATCAGAAGATCAAAACAATAAACCCTGAGAACATAGAAAAAAGATAAATAAAGATATGAGCAGAACTTAATACAACAGAAAACGTATAAAATTGAGGTGATTTAGTAAGTCCAAAGAATCTTCTTTGAAAAGATTGAAAAGACACACTTTGATTAAGGAAAACAAAAACATAAGTAGAGAATATACAGAAAGAATCAGGACAATGTTATAGCAGAGAATATAAGAAATGCCAGTAAATTTGAACATTTCTGTAAATTGGACCATTTCCTAGCTCCTAAAGTTTACCAAACCTGACACAAGAGGAAATCATTTAAGGTCATCATGTCTGCCCTTGGCATTCTCGGAACACCCTGGCCTCAGAATGCAGCCTCTGTAGCCCATGGTAACCTGCGGAGAGGGGGCGGGGCTGAGGTAGGTTGGAACACTGCCCTCACTGAGGGAGTGGGTGTGGTCATCTTTGCTGTGACTGAACAAAGGGCAGGGGAGCCGGGGGCCAAGGTCAGGGCCCTCAGAGCCCGGCATGTCCAGTGGCGTTTCACAAGCATTTAGGCCCAGGACAAAGGGCGCCTTCTTTGTCTGCACAGCTGCCCAAACTCTCACCTTTCCACTCAGGCCTACCTCTTACTTGAAGTGTGTGTGGAAGCTGTCCGTGCAGTACACCTCGCTGTACAGCTAACCATATGTCTTGGCATCGTAGCTTCCTGCCAGGTGACCGATGTTCGCAGGCAGATGGGTCTCTGGGACACATGCAGAGAGGCTTCTGCCTGGGCCACAGGCCGCCCACTGCCCCTGCCCCAGATCGGGGGCCGCGAAGCCGCCCTGTTGGAGTCCCCTGCCTCTTGAGGGAGTATTGGACCAACACTTGTAGAAAACGGCGTTCTCGCAGGCAACTCATTGGAGGGACACAAATAAATCTTTGCCGACTTTCTGCTGAAGCTTACGAGCGTTCAGACCTAAACGTCTGACAAGGTCAGCTGTTTAGCTAAACATGAGCTCATGATCTAAATTTACACAATAATGAAGAAATCAGCTACAAGGGGAGACATCCAGCAAAAACTATCAATACCAGAATTAGATTCCCAAGGCCATCCATCAATTGTTGGAATAATCAGGTGCAAGGCAGACAATATACATAAAACTGGAACTGAAACAAGGAACAAGGATGTTTTCAAAGACTGGTAGGATCTCTAAAACATTTTTAAAGTACATGTCATTGATAAAGCTAAATACTCAAAGGTTGTGTAATACAACAGATTAAGCATTGAGAAGAGTGAAATTATGCTGTTTTGAAAACTATGGCAGGTGAGATTTTCTGCCTAATTATAGAAGAAGATTTCTCTAAAAAATACACATTATTTCAATGACTTATGGGCTGTGAAATAAGTTAAGTGTATTTCAATTGGCTTGTCTGCAAAGAAAGGTGAGATGTAGGGAATCACAGAAAGTCGAGGGGAAAATAGGTCAATATATACATTGCTATATGGTGAACTAAACCTTAGGCCAGCAACAATGGAGAGGACCTGACCCTTAGAAACTTACAAGTAAGCTGGAATCTTCAAAAGTTCAAATATTTATAAGTAAAATATTTATTAAAATGAATAACCAAGTGTTTTAATTGACATCAGAAGATCAAAACAATAAACCCTGAGAACATAGAAAAAAAGATAAATAAAGATATGAGCAGAACTTAATACAACAGAAAACGTATAAAATTGAGGTGATTTAGTAAGTCCAAAGAATCTTCTTTGAAAAGATTGAAAAGACACACTTTGATTAAGGAAAACAAAAACATAAGTAAAGAATATACAGAAAGAATCAGGACAATGTTATAGCAGAGACTATAAGAAATGCCAGTAAATTTGAACATTTCTGTAAAGTGGACCATTTCCTAGCTCCTAAAGTTTACCAAACCTGACACAAGAGGAAATCATTTAAGGTCATCATGTCTGCCCTTGGCATTCTCGGAACGCCCTGGCCTCAGAATGCAGCCTCTGTAGTCCATGGTAACCTGCGGAGAGGGGGCGGGGCTGAGGGAGGTTTGAACACTGCCCTCACTGATGGAGTGGGGGTGGCCATCTCTGCTGTGACTGAACGAAGGGCAGGGGAGCAGGGGGCCCAGGGCAGGGCCCTCAGAGCCCGGCAGGTCCAGTGGGGTGTCACAAGCATTTAGGCCCAGGCCAAAGGGTGCCTTCTTTGTCTGCACAGCTGCCCAAACTCTCACCTTTCCATTCATGCCGACCTCTTATTTGAAGTGTGTGTGGAACCTGTCTGCGCAGTACATCTCGCTGCACAGCTAACCATAGGTCTGGGCATCGTAGCTTCCTGCCAGGTGACCGAAGTTCGCAGGCAGTTGGGTCTCTGGGACACATGCAGAGAGGATCCTGCCTGGGCAACAGGCCACCCAATGCCCCTGCCCCAGATCGGGGGCCGCCAAGCAGCCCTGTCGGAGTCCCCTGCCTCTTGAGGGAGTATTGGACCAACACTTGTAGAAAACGGGGTTCTCGTGGGCAACTCATTGGAGGGACAAAAATAAATCTTTGCCGACTTTCTGCTGAAGCTTACGAGCGTTCACACCTAAGCGTCTGACAAGGTAAGCTGTTTAGCTAAACATGAGCTCATGATCTAAATTTACACAATAATGAAGAAATCAGCTACAAGGGGAGACAATCAGCAAAAACTCTCAATACCAGAATTATATTCCCAAGGCCATCCATCAATTGTTGGAATAATCAGGTGCAAGGCAGAAAATATACATAAAACTGGAACTGAAACCAGGAACAAGGATGTTTTCAAAGACTGGTAGTATCTCTAAAACATTTTTAAAATACATGTCATTGAAAAAGCTAAATACTCAAAGGTTGTGTAATACAACAGATTAAGCATTGAGAAGAGTGAAATTATGCTGTTTTGAAAACTATGGAAGGTGAGATTTTCTGCCTAATTATAGAAGAAGATTTCTCTAAAAAATACACATTATTTCAATGACTTATTGGCTGTGAAATAAGTTAAGGGTATTTCAAATGGCTTGTCTGCAAAGAAAGGTGAGATGTAGGGAATCACAGAAAGTCGAGGGGAAAATAGGTCAATATATACATTGCTATATGGTGAACTAAACTTTAGGCCAGCAACAATGGAGAGGACCTGACCCTTAGAAACTTACAAGTAAGCTGGAATCATCAAAAGTTCAAATCTTTATAAGTAAAATATTTATTAAAATGAATAACCAAGTGTTTGAATTGACCTCAGAAGATCAAAACAATAAACCCTGAGAACATAGAAAAAAGATAAATAAAGATATGAGCAGAACTTAATACAACAGAAAACGTATAAAATTGAGGTGATTTAGTAAGTCCAAAGAATCTTCTTTGAAAAGATTGAAAGGACACACTTTGATTAAGGAAAACAAAAACATAAGTAAAGAATATACAGAAAGAATCAGGACAATGTTATAGCAGAGAATATATGAAATGCCAGTAAATTTGAACATTTCTGTAAAGTGGACCATTTCCTAGCTCCTAAAGTTTACCAAACCTGACACAAGAGGAAATCATTTAAGGTCATCATGTCTGCCCTTGGCATTCTCGGAACGCCCTGGCCTCAGAATGCAGCATCTGTAGTCCATGGTAACCTGCGGAGAGGGGGCGGGGCTGAGGGAGGTTGGAACACTGCCCTCACTGAGGGAGTGGGTGTGGCCATCTCTGCTGTGACTGAACAAAGGGCAGGGGAGCAGGGGGCCCAGGGCAGGGCCCTCAGAGCCCGGCAGGTCCAGTGGGGTGTCACAAGCATTTAGGCCCAGGCCAAAGGGCGCCTTCTTTGTCTGCACAGCTGCCCAAACTCTCACCTTTCCACTCAGGCCGACCTCTTACTTGAAGTGTGTGTGGAACCTGTCCGCACAGTACACCTCGCTGCTCAGCTAACCATAGGTCTGGGCATCATAGCTTCCTGCCAGGTGACCGAAGTTCGCAGCCAGATGGGTCCCTGGGACACATGCAGAGAGGCTTCTGCCTGGGCCACAGGCCGCCCACTGCCCCTGCCCCAGATCGGGGGCCGCCAAGCAGCCCTGTCGGAGTCCCCTGCCTATTGAGGGAGTATTGGACCAACACTTGTAGAAATCGGGGTTCTCCCGGGCAACTCATTGGAGGGACACAAATAAATCTTTGCCGACTTTCTGCTGAAGCTTACGAGCGTTCACACCTAAGCGTCTTACAAGGTCAGCTGTTTAGCTAAACATGAGCTCATGATCTAAATTTACACAATAATGAAGAAATCAGCTACAAGGGGAGACAATCAGCAAAAACTATCAATACCAGAATTAGATTCCCAAGGCCATCCATCAATTGTAGGAATAGTCAGGTGCAAGGCAGAAAATATACATAAAACTGGAACTGAAACCAGGAACAAGGATGTTTTCAAAGACTGGTCGGATCTCTAAAACATTTTTAAAGTACATGTCATTGATAAAGCTAAATACTCAAAGGTTGTGTAATACAACAGATTAAGCATTGAGAAGTGTGAAATTATGCTGTTTTGAAAACTATGGCAGGTGAGATTTTCTGCCTAATTATAGAAGAAGATTTCTCTAAAAAATACACATTATTTCAATGACTTATTGGCTGTGAAATAAGTTAAGGGTATTTCAAATGGCTTGTCTGCAACGAAAGGTGAGATGTAGGGAATCACAGAAAGTCGAGGGGAAAATAGGTCAATATATACATTGCTATATGGTGAACTAAACCTTAGGCCAGCAACAATGGAGAGGACCTGACCCTTAGAAACTTACAAGTAAGCTGGAATCTTCAAAAGTTCAAATCTTTATAAGTAAAATATTTATTAAAATGAATAACCAAGTGTTTGAATTGACATCAGAAGATCAAAACAATAAACCCTGAGAACATAGAAAAAAGATAAATAAAGATATGAGCAGAACTTAATACAACAGAAAACGTATAAAATTGAGGTGATTTAGTAAGTCCAAAGAATCTTCTTTGAAAAGATTGAAAAGACACAATTTGATTAAGGAAAACAGAAACATAAGTAAAGAATATACAGAAAGAATCAGGACAATGTTATAGCAGAGAATATATGAAATGCCAGTAAATTTGAACATTTCTGTAAAGTGGACCATTTCCTAGCTCCTAAAGTTTACCAAACCTGACACAAGAGGAAATCATTTAAGGTCATCATGTCTGCCCTTGGCATTCTCGGAACGCCCTGGCCTCAGAATGCAGCATCTGTAGTCCATGGTAACCTGCGGAGAGGGGGCGGGGCTGAGGGAGGTTGGAACACTGCCCTCACTGAGGGAGTGGGTGTGGCCATCTCTGCTGTGACTGAACAAAGGGCAGGGGAGCAGGGGGCCCAGGGCAGGGCCCTCAGAGCCCGGCAGGTCCAGTGGGGTGTCACAAGCATTTAGGCCCAGGCCAAAGGGCGCCTTCTTTGTCTGCACAGCTGCCCAAACTCTCACCTTTCCACTCAGGCCGACCTCTTACTTGAAGTTTGTGTGGAACCTGTCCGCACAGTACACCGCGCTGCTCAGCTAACCATAGGTCTGGGCATCATAGCTTCCTGCCAGGTGACCGAAGTTCGCAGGCTGATGGGTCCCTGGGACACATGCAGAGAGGCTTCTGCCTGGGCCACAGGCCGCCCAATGCCCCTGCCCCAGATCGGGGGCCGCCAAGCAGCCCTGTCGGAGTCCCCTGCCTCTTGAGGGAGTATTGGACCAACACTTGTAGAAAACGGGGTTCTCGCGGGCAACTCATTGGAGGGACACAAATAAATCTTTGCCGACTTTCTGCTGAAGCTTACGAGCGTTCACACCTAAGCGTCTTACAAGGTCAGCTGTTTAGCTAAACATGAGCTCATGATCTAAATTTACACAATAATGAAGAAATCAGCTACAAGGGGAGACAATCAGCAAAAACTATCAATACCAGAATTAGATTCCCAAGGCCATCCATCAATTGTAGGAATAGTCAGGTGCAAGGCAGAAAATATACATAAAACTGGAACTGAAACCAGGAACAAGGATGTTTTCAAAGACTGGTAGGATCTCTAAAACATTTTTAAAGTACATGTCATTGATAAAGCTAAATACTCAAAGGTTGTGTAATACAACAGATTAAGCATTGAGAAGAGTGACATTATGCTGTTTTGAAAACTATGGCAGGTGAGATTTTCTGCCTAATTATAGAAGAAGATTTCTCTAAAAAATACACATTATTTCAATGACTTATTGGCTGTGAAATAAGTTAAGGGTATTTCAAATGGCTTGTCTGCAAAGAAAGGTGAGATGTAGGGAATCACAGAAAGTCGAGGGGAAAATAGGTCAATATATACATTGCTATATGGTGAACTAAACCTTAGGCCAGCAACAATGGAGAGGACCTGACCCTTAGAAACTTACAAGTAAGCTGGAATCTTCAAAAGTTCAAATCTTTATAAGTAAAATATTTATTAAAATGAATAACCAAGTGTTTGAATTGACATCAGAAGATCAAAACAATAAACCCTGAGAACATAGAAAAAAGATAAATAAAGATATGGCCAGAACTTAATACAACAGAAAACGTATAAAATTGAGGTGATTTAGTAAGTCCAAAGAATCTTCTTTGAAAAGATTGAAAAGACACAATTTGATTAAGGAAAACAGAAACATAAGTAAAGAATATACAGAAAGAATCAGGACAATGTTATAGCAGAGAATATATGAAATGCCAGTAAATTTGAACATTTCTGTAAAGTGGACCATTTCGTAGCTCCTAAAGTTTACCAAACCTGACACAAGAGGAAATCATTTAAGGTCATCATGTCTGCCCTTGGCATTCTCGGAACGCCCTGGCCTCAGAATGCAGCATCTGTAGTCCATGGTAACCTGCGGAGAGGGGGCGGGGCTGAGGGAGGTTGGAACACTGCCCTCACTGAGGGAGTGGGTGTGGCCATCTCTGCTGTGACTGAACAAAGGGCAGGGGAGCAGGGGGCCCAGGGCAGGGCCCTCAGAGCCCGGCAGGTCCAGTGGGGTGTCACAAGCATTTAGGCCCAGGCCAAAGGGCGCCTTCTTTGTCTGCACAGCTGCCCAAACTCTCACCTTTCCACTCAGGCCGACCTCTTACTTGAAGTGTGTGTGGAACCTGTCCGCACAGTACACCTAGCTGCTCAGCTAACCATAGGTCTGGGCATCATAGCTTCCTGCCAGGTGACCGAAGTTCGCAGCCAGATGGGTCCCTGGGACATATGCAGAGAGGCTTCTGCCTGGGCCACAGGCCGCCCACTGCCCCTGCCCCAGATCGGGGGCCGCGAAGCCGCCCTGTTGGAGTCCCCTGCCTCTTGAGGGAGTATTGGACCAACACTTGTAGAAAACGGCGTTCTCGCAGGCAACTCATTGGAGGGACACAAATAAATCTTTGCCGACTTTCTGCTGAAGCTTACGAGCGTTCACACCTAAACGTCTGACAAGGTCAGCTGTTTAGCTAAACATGAGCTCATGATCTAAATTTACACAATAATGAAGAAATCAGCTACAAGGGGAGACATCCAGGAAAAACTATCAATACCAGAATTAGATTCCAAAGGCCATCCATCAATTGTTGGAATAATCAGGTGCAAGGCAGACAATATACATAAAACTGGAACTGAAACAAGGAACAAGGATGTTTTCAAAGACTGGTAGGATCTCTAAAACATTTTTAAAGTACATGTCATTGATAAAGCTAAATACTCAAAGGTTGTGTAATACAACAGATTAAGCATTGAGAAGAGTGAAATTATGCTGTTTTGAAAACTATGGCAGGTGAGATTTTCTGCCTAATTATAGAAGAAGATTTCTCTAAAAAATACACATTATTTCAATGACTTATTGGCTGTGAAATAAGTTAAGGGTATTTCAAATGGCTTGTCTGCAAAGAAAAGTGAGATGTAGGGAATCACAGAAAGTCGAGGGGAAAATAGGTCAATATATACATTGCTATATGGTGAACTAAACCTTAGGCCAGCAACAATGGAGAGGACCTGACCCTTAGAAACTTACAAGTAAGCTGGAATCTTCAAAAGTTCAAATATTTATAAGTAAAATATTTATTAATATGAATAACCAAGTGTTTTAATTGACATCAGAAGATCAAAACAATAAACCCTGAGAACATAGAAAAAAGATAAATAAAGATATGAGCAGAACTTAATACAACAGAAAACGTATAAAATTGAGGTGATTTAGTAAGTCCAAAGAATCTTCTTTGAAAAGATTGAAAAGACACACTTTGATTAAGGAAAACAAAAACATAAGTAAAGAATATACAGAAAGAATCAGGACAATGTTATAGCAGAGAATATATGAAATGCCAGTAAATTTGAACATTTCTGTAAAGTGGACCATTTCCTAGCTCCTAAAGTTTACCAAACCTGACACAAGAGGAAATCATTTAAGGTCATCATGTCTGCCCTTGGCATTCTCGGAATGCCCTGGCCTCAGAATGCAGCCTCTGTAGTCCATGGTAACCTGCGGAGAGGGGGCGGGGCTGAGGGAGGTTTGAACACTGCCCTCACTGATGGAGTAGGTGTGGCCATCTCTGCTGTGACTGAACGAAGGGCAGGGGAGCAGGGGGCCCAGGGCAGGGCCCTCAGAGCCCGGCAGGTCCAGTGGGGTGTCACAAGCATTTAGGCCCAGGCCAAAGGGTGCCTTCTTTGTCTGCACAGCTGCCCAAACTCTCACCTTTCCATTCATGCCGAACTCTTACTTGAAGTGTGTGTGGAACCTGTCTGCGCAGTACATCTCGCTGCACAGCTAACCATAGGTCTGGGCCTCGTAGCTTCCTGCCAGGTGACCGAAGTTCGCAGGCAGTTGGGTCTCTGGGACACATGCACAGAGGATCCAGCATGGGCCACAGGCCGCCCACTGCCCCTGCCCCATATCGGGGGCCGCCAAGCAGCCCTGTCGGAGTCCCCTGCCTCTTGAGGGAGTATTGGACCAACACTTGTAGAAAACGGGGTTCTCGTGGGCAACTCATTGGAGGGACACAAATAAATCTTTGCCGACTTTCTGCTGAAGCTTACGAGCGTTCACACCTAAGCGTCTGACAAGGTCAGCTGTTTAGCTAAACATGAGCTCATGATCTAAATTTACACAATAATGAAGAAATCAGCTACAAGGGGAGACAATCAGCAAAAACTCTCAATACCAGAATTAGATTCCCAAGGCCATCCATCAATTGTTGGAATAATCAGGTGCAAGGCAGAAAATATACATAAAACTGGAACTGAAACAAGGAACAAGGATGTTTTCAAAGACTGGTAGGATCTCTAAAACATTTTTAAAGTACATGTCATTGATAAAGCTTAATACTCAAAGGTTGTGTAATACAACAGATTAAGCATTGAGAAGAGTGAAATTATGCTGTTTTGAAAACTATGGCAGGTGAGATTTTCTGCCTAATTATATAAGAAGATTTCTCTAAAAAATACACATTATTTCAATGACTTATTGGCTGTGAAATAAGTTAAGGGTATTTCAAATGGCTTGTCTGCAAAGAAAGGTGAGATGTAGGGAATCACAGAAATTCCAGGGGAAAATAGGTCAATATATACATTGCTATATGGTGAACTAAACCTTAGGCCAGCAACAATGGAGAGGACCTGACCCTTAGAAACTTACAAGTAAGCTGGAATCTTCAAAAGTTCAAATATTTATAAGTAAAATATTTATTAAAATGAATAACCAAGTGTTTTAATTGACATCAGAAGATCAAAACAATAAACCCTGAGAACATAGAAAAAAAGATAAATAAAGATATGAGCAGAACTTAATACAACAGAAAACGTATAAAATTGAGGTGATTTAGTAAGTCCAAAGAATCTTCTTTGAAAAGATTGAAAAGACACACTTTGATTAAGGAAAACAAAAACATAAGTAAAGAATATACAGAAAGAATCAGGACAATGTTATAGCAGAGACTATAAGAAATGCCAGTAAATTTGAACATTTCTGTAAAGTGGACCATTTCCTAGCTCCTAAAGTTTACCAAACCTGACACAAGAGGAAATCATTTAAGGTCATCATGTCTGCCCTTGGCATTCTCGGAACGCCCTGGCCTCAGAATGCAGCCTCTGTAGTCCATGGTAACCTGCGGAGAGGGGGCGGGGCTGAGGGAGGTTTGAACACTGCCCTCACTGATGGAGTGGGGGTGGCCATCTCTGCTGTGACTGAACGAAGGGCAGGGGAGCAGGGGGCCCAGGGCAGGGCCCTCAGAGCCCGGCAGGTCCAGTGGGGTGTCACAAGCATTTAGGCCCAGGCCAAAGGGTGCCTTCTTTGTCTGCACAGCTGCCCAAACTCTCACCTTTCCATTCATGCCGACCTCTTACTTGAAGTGTGTGTGGATCCTGTCTGCGCAGTACATCTCGCTGCACAGCTAACCATAGGTCTGGGCATCGTAGCTTCCTGCCAGGTGACCGAAGTTCGCAGGCAGTTGGGTCTCTGGGACACATGCAGAGAGGATCCTGCCTGGGCAACAGGCCACCCAATGCCCCTGCCCCAGATCGGGGGCCGCCAAGCAGCCCTGTCGGAGTCCCCTGCCTCTTGAGGGAGTATTGGACCAACACTTGTAGAAAACGGGGTTCTCGTGGGCAACTCATTGGAGGGACACAAATAAATCTTTGCCGACTTTCTGCTGAAGCTTACGAGCGTTCACACCTAAGCGTCTGACAAGGTAAGCTGTTTAGCTAAACATGAGCTCATGATCTAAATTTACACAATAATGAAGAAATCAGCTACAAGGGGAGACAATCAGCAAAAACTCTCAATACCAGAATTAGATTCCCAAGGCCATCCATCAATTGTTGGAATAATCAGGTGCAAGGCAGAAAATATACATAAAACTGGAACTGAAACCAGGAACAAGGATGTTTTCAAAGACTGGTAGGATCTCTAAAACATTTTTAAAATACATGTCATTGAAAAAGCTAAATACTCAAAGGTTGTGTAATACAACAGATTAAGCATTGAGAAGAGTGAAATTATGCTGTTTTGAAAACTATGGCAGGTGAGATTTTCTGCCTAATTATAGAAGAAGATTTCTCTAAAAAATACACATTATTTCAATGACTTATTGGCTGTGAAATAAGTTAAGGGTATTTCAAATGGCTTGTCTGCAAAGAAAGGTGAGATGTAGGGAATCACAGAAAGTCGAGGGGAAAATAGGTCAATATATACATTGCTATATGGTGAACTAAACCTTAGGCCAGCAACAATGGAGAGGACCTGACCCTTAGAAACTTACAAGTAAGCTGGAATCTTCAAAAGTTCAAATATTTATAAGTAAAATATTTATTAAAATGAATAACCAAGTGTTTTGACATCAGAAGATCAAAACAATAAACCCTGAGAACATAGAAAAAAGATAAATAAAGATATGAGCAGAACTTAATACAACAGAAAACGTATAAAATTGAGGTGATTTAGTAAGTCCAAAGAATCTTCTTTGAAAAGATTGAAAAGACACACTTTGATTAAGGAAAACAAAAACATAAGTAAAGAATATACAGAAAGAATCAGGACAATGTTATAGCAGAGAATATAAGAAATGCCAGTAAATTTGAACATTTCTGTAAATTGGACCATTTCCTAGCTCCTAAAGTTTACCAAACCTGACACAAGAGGAAATCATTTAAGGTCATCATGTCTGCCCTTGGTATTCTCGGAACACCCTGGCCTCAGAATGCAGCCTTTGTAGCCCATGGTAACCTGCGGAGAGGGGGCGGGGCTGAGGGAGCTTGGAACACTGCCCTCACTGAGGGAGTGGGTGTGGTCATCTCTGCTGTGACTGAACAAAGAGCAGGGGAGCAGGGGGCCAAGTGCAGGGCCCTCAGAGCCCGGCATGTCCAGTGGGGTTTCACAAGCATTTAGGCCCAGGACAAAGGGCGCCTTCTTTGTCTGCACATCTGCCCAAACTCTCACCTTTCCACTCAGGCCGACCTCTTATTTGAAGTGTGTGTGGAAGCTGTCCGTGCAGTACACCTCGCTGTCCAGCTAACCATAGGTCTTGGCATCGTAGCTTCCTGCCAGGTGACCGAAGTTCGCAGGCAGATGGGTCTCTGGGACACATGCAGAGAGGCTTCTGCCTGGGCCACAGGCCGCCCACTGCTCCTGCCCCAGATCGGGGCCGCAAAGCCGCCCTGTTGGAGTCCCCGGCCTCTTGAGGGATTATTGGACCAACACTTGTAGAAAAAGGCGTTCTCGCAGCCAACTCATTGGAGGGAAACAAATAAATCTTTGCCGACTTTCTGCTGAAGCTTACGAGCGTTCACACCTAAGCGTCTGACAAGGTCAGCTGTTTAGCTAAACATGAGCTCATGATCTAAATTTACACAATAATGAAGAAATCAGCTACAAGGGGAGACAATCAGCAAAAACTCTCAATACCAGAATTAGATTCCCAAGGCCATCCATCAATTGTTGGAATAATCAGGTGCAAGGCAGAAAATATACATAAAACTGGAACTGAAACAAGGAACAAGGATGTTTTCAAAGACTGGTAGGATCTCTAAAACATTTTTAAGTACATGTCATTGAAAAAGCTAAATACTCAAAGGTTGTGTAATACAACAGATTAAGCATTGAGAAGAGTGAAATTATGCTGTTTTGAAAACTATGGCAGGTGAGATTTTCTGCCTAATTATAGAAGAAGATTTCTCTAAAAAATACACATTATTTCAATGACTTATTGGCTGTGAAATCAGTTAAGGGTATTTCAAATGGCTTGTCTGCAAAGAAAGGTGAGATGTAGGGAATCACAGAAAGTCGAGGGGAAAATAGGTCAATATATACATTGCTATATGGTGAACTAAACCTTAGGCCAGCAACAATGGAGAGGACCTGACCCTTAGAAACTTACAAGTAAGCTGGAATCTTCAAAAGTTCAAATCTTTATAAGTAAAATATTTATTAAAATGAATAACCAAGTGTTTTAATTGACATCAGAAGATCAAAACAATAAACCCTGAGAACATAGAAAAAAAGATAAATAAAGATATGAGCAGAACTTAATACAACAGAAAACGTATAAAATTGAGGTGATTTAGTAAGTCCAAAGAATCTTCTTTGAAAAGATTGAGAAGACACACTTTGATTAAGGAAAACAAAAACATAAGTAAAGAATATACAGAAAGAATGAGGACAATGTTATAGCAGAGAATATAAGAAATGCCAGTAAATTTGAACATTTCTGTAAAGTGGACCATTTCCTAGCTCCTAAAGTTTACCAAACCTGACACAAGAGGAAATCATTTAAGGTCATCATGTCTGCCCTTGGCATTCTCGGAACGCCCTGGCCTCAGAATTCAGCCTCTGTAGTCCATGGTAACCTGCGGAGAGGGGGCGGGGCTGAGGGTGGTTTGAAGACTGCCCTCACTGAGGGAGTGGGTGTGGCCATCTCTGCTGTGACTGAACAAAGGGCAGGAGAGCAGGGGGCCCAGGGCAGGGCCCTCAGAGCCCGGCAGGTCCAGTGGGGTGTCACAAGCATTTAGGCCCAGGCCAAAGGGTGCCTTCTTGTCTGCACAGCTGCCCAAACTCTCACCTTTCCATTCAGGACGACCTCTTACTTGAAGTGTGTGTGGAACCTGTCTGCACAGTACATCTCGCTGCACAGCTAACCATAGGTCTGGGCATCGTAGCTTCCTGCCAGGTGAGCGAAGTTCGCAGGCAGTTGGGTCTCTGGGACACATGCAGAGAGGCTCCTGCCTGGGCCACAGGCCGCCCAATGCCCCTGCCCCAGATCGGGGGCAGCCAAACAGCCCTGTCGGAGTCCCCTGCCTCTTGAGGGAGTATTGGACCAACACTTGTAGAAAACGGGGTTCCGTGGGCAACTCATTGGAGGGATACAAATAAATCTTTGCCGACTTTCTGCTGAAGCTTACGAGCGTTCACACCTAAGCGTCTGACAAGGTCAGATGTTTAGCTAAACATGAGCTCATGATCTAAATTTACACAATAATGAAGAAATCAGCTACAAGGGGAGACAATCAGCAAAAACTCTCAATACCAGAATTAGGTTCCCAAGGCCATCCATCAATTGTTGGAATAATCAGGTGCAAGGCAGAAAATATACATAAAACTGGAACTGAAACAAGGAACAAGGATGTTTTCAAAGACTGGTAGGATCTCTAAAACATTTTTAAAGTACATGTCATTGATAAAGCTAAATACTCAAAGGTTGTGTAATACAACAGATTAAGCATTGAGAAGAGTGAAATTATGCTGTTTTGAAAACAATGGCAGGTGAGATTTTCTGCCTAATTATATAAGAAGATTTCTCTAAAAAATACACATTATTTCAATGACTTATTGGCTGTGAAATAAGTTAAGGGTATTTCAAATGGCTTGTCTGCAAAGAAAGGTGAGATGTAGGGAATCACAGAAAGTCGAGGGGAAAATAGGTCTATATATACATTGCTATATGGTGAACTAAACCTTAGGCCAGCAACAATGGAGAGGACCTGACCCTTAGAAACTTACAAGTAAGCTGGAATCTTCAAAAGTTCAAATCTTTATAAGTAAAATATTTATTAAAATGAATAACCAAGTGTTTTAATTGACATCAGAAGATCAAAACAATAAACCCTGAGAACATAGAAAAAAGATAAATAAAGATATGAGCAGAACTTAATACAACAGAAAACGTATAAAATTGAGATGATTTAGTAAGTCCAAAGAATCTTCTTTGAAAAGATTGAAAAGACACACTTTGATTAAGGAAAACAAAAACATAAGTAGAGAATATACAGAAAGAATCAGGACAATGTTATAGCAGAGAATATAAGAAATGCCAGTAAATTTGAACATTTCTGTAAATTGGACCATTTCCTAGCTCCTAAAGTTTACCAAACCTGACACAAGAGGAAATCATTTAAGGTCATCATGTCTGCCCTTGGCATTCTCGGAACACCCTGGCCTCAGAATGCAGCCTCTGTAGCCCATGGTAACCTGCGGAGAGGGGGCGGGGCTGAGGGAGGTTGGAACACTGACCTCACTGAGGAAGTGGGTGTGGTCATCTCTGCTGTGACTGAACAAAGGGCAGGGGAGCCGGGGGCCAAGTGCGGGGCCCTCAGAGCCCGGCATGTCCAGTGGGGTTTCACAAGCATTTAGGCCCAGGACAAAGGGCGCCTTCTTTGTCTGCACAGCTGCCCAAACTCTCACCTTTCCACTCAGGCCGACCTCTTACTTGAAGTGTGTGTGGAAGCTGTCCGTGCAGTACACCTCGCTGTACAGCTAACCATAGGTCTTGGCATCGTAGCTTCCTGCCAGGTGACCGAAGTTCGCAGGCAGATGGGTCTCTGGGACACATGCAGAGAGGCTTCTGCCTGGGCCACAGGCCGCCCACTGCCCCTGCCCCAGATCGGGGGCCGCGAAGCCACCCTGTTGGAGTCCCCTGCCTCTTGAGGGAGTATTGGACCAACACTTGTAGAAAACGGCGTTCTCGCAGGCAACTCATTGGAGGGACACAAATAAATCTTTGCCGACTTTCTGCTGAAGCTTACGAGCGTTCACACCTAAGCGTCTGACAAGGTCAGATGTTTAGCTAAACATGAGCTCATGATCTAAATTTACACAATAATGAAGAAATCAGCTACAAGGGGAGACATCCAGCAAAAACTCTCAATACCAGAATTAGATTCCCAAGGCCATGCATCAATTGTTGGAATAATCAGGTGCAAGGCAGACAATATACATAAAACTGGAACTGAAACAAGGAACAAGGATGTTTTCAAAGACTGGTAGGATCTCTAAAACATTTTTAAAGTACATGTCATTGATAAAGCTAAATACTCAAAGGTTGTGTAATACAACAGATTAAGCATTGAGAAGAGTGAAATTATGCTGTTTTGAAAACTATGGCAGGTGAGATTTTCTGCCTAATTATAGAAGAAGATTTCTCTAAAAAATACACATTATTTCAATGACTTATTGGCTGTGAAATAAGTTAAGGGTATTTCAAATAGCTTGTCTGCAAAGAAAGGTGAGATGTAGGGAATCACAGAAAGTCGAGGGGAAAATACGTCAATATATACATTGCTATATGGTGCACTAAACCTTAGGCCAGCAACAATGGAGAGGACCTGACCCTTAGAAACTTACAAGTAAGCTGGAATCTTCAAAAGTTCAAATCTTTATAAGTAAAATATTTATTAAAATGAATAACCAAGTGTTTTAATTGACATCAGAAGATCAAAACAATAAACCCTGAGAACATAGAAAAAAGATAAATAAAGATATGAGCAGAACTTAATACAACAGAAAACGTATAAAATTGAGGTGATTTAGTAAGTCCAAAGAATCTTCTTTGAAAAGATTGAAAAGACACACTTTGATTAAGGAAAACAAAAACATAAGTAAAGAATATACAGAAAGAATCAGGACAATGTTATAGCAGAGACTATAAGAAATGCCAGTAAATTTGAACATTTCTGTAAAGTGGACCATTTCCTAGCTCCTAAAGTTTACCAAACCTGACACAAGAGGAAATCATTTAAGGTCATCATGTCTGCCCTTGGCATTCTCGGAACACCCTGGCCTCAGAATGCAGCCTCTGTAGTCCATGGTAACCTGCGGAGATGGGGCGGGGCTGAGGGAGGTTTGAACACTGCCCTCACTGATGGAGTGGGTGTGGCCATCTCTGCTGTGACTGAAAGAAGGGCAGGGGAGCAGGGGTCCCAGGGCTGGGCCCTCAGAGCCCGGCAGGTCCAGTGGGGTGTCACAAGCATTTAGGCCCAGGCCAAAGGGTGCCTTCTTTGTCTGCACAGCTGCCCAAACTCTCACCTTTCCATTCATGCCGACCTCTTACTTGAAGTGTGTGTGGAACCTGTCTGCGCAGTACATCTCGCTGCACAGCTAACCATAGGTCTGGGCATCGTAGCTTCCTGCCAGGTGACCGAAGTTCGCAGGCAGTTGGGTCTCTGGGACACATGCAGAGAGGATCCTGCCTGGGCCACAGGCCACCCAATGCCCCTGCCCCAGATCGGGGGCCGCCAAGCAGCCCTGTCGGAGTCCCCTGCCTCTTGAGGGAGTATTGGACCAACACTTGTAGAAAACAGGGTTCTCGTGGGCAAATCATTGGAGGGACACAAATAAATCTGTGCCGACTTTCTGCTGAAGCTTACGAGCGTTCACACCTAAACGTCTGACAAGGTCAGCTGTTTAGCTAAACATGAGCTCATGATCTAAATTTACACAATAATGAAGAAATCAGCTACAAGGGGAGACATCCAGCAAAAACTATCAATACCAGAATTAGATTCCCAAGGCCATCCATCAATTGTTGGAATAATCAGGTGCAAGGCAGAAAATATACATAAAACTGGAACTGAAACAAGGAACAAGGATGTTTTCAAAGACTGGTAGGATCTCTAAAACATTTTTAAAGTACATGTCATTGATAAAGCTAAATACTCAAAGGTTGTGTAATACAACAGATTAAGCATTGAGAAGAGTGAAATTATGCTGTTTTGAAAACTATGGCAGGTGAGATTTTCTGCCTAATTATATAAGAAGATTTCTCTAAAAAATACACATTATTTCAATGACTTATTGGCTGTGAAATAAGTTAAGGGTATTTCAAATGGCTTGTCTGCAAAGAAAGGTGAGATGTAGGGAATCACAGAAAGTCGAGGGGAAAATAGGTCAATATATACATTGCTATATGGTGAATTAAACCTTAGGCCAGCAACAATGGAGAGGACCTGACCCTTAGAAACTTACAAGTAAGCTGGAATCTTCAAAAGTTCAAATCTTTATAAGTAAAATATTTATTAAAATGAATAACCAAGTGTTTTAATTGACATCAGAAGATCAAAACAATAAACCCTGAGAACATAGAAAAAAGATAAATAAAGATATGAGCAGAACTTAATACAACAGAAAACGTATAAAATTGAGGTGATTTAGTAAGTCCAAAGAATCTTCTTTGAAAAGATTGAGAAGACACACTTTGATTAAGGAAAACAAAAACATAAGTAGAGAATATACAGAAAGAATCAGGACAATGTTATAGCAGAGAATATAAGAAATGCCAGTAAATTTGAACATTTCTGTAAATTGGACCATTTCCTAGCTCCTAAAGTTTACCAAACCTGACACAAGGAAATCATTTAAGGTCATCATGTCTGCCCTTGGCATTCTCGGAACACCCTGGCCTCAGAATGCAGCCTCTGTAGCCCATGGTAACCTGCGGAGAGGGGGCGGGGCTGAGGGAGGTTGGAACACTGCCCTCACTGAGGGAGTGGGTGTGGTCATCTCTGCTGTGACTGAACAAAGGGCAGGGGAGCCGGGGGCCAAGTGCGGGGCCCTCAGAGCCCGGCATGTCCAGTGGGGTTTCACAAGCATTTAGGCCCAGGACAAAGGGTGCCTTCTTTGTCTGCACAGCTGCCCAAACTCTCACCTTTCCACTCAGGCCGACCTCTTACTTGAAGTGTGTGTGGAAGCTGTCCGTGCAGTACACCTCGCTGTACAGCTAACCATAGGTCTTGGCATCGTAGCTTCCTGCCAGGTGACCGAAGTTCGCAGGCAGATGGGTCTCTGGGACACATGCAGAGAGGCTTCTGCCTGGGCCACAGGCCGCCCACTGCCCCTGCCCCAGATCGGGGGCCGCGAAGCCACCCTGTTGGAGTCCCCTGCCTCTTGAGGGAGTATTGGACCAACACTTGTAGAAAACGGCGTTCTCGCAGGCAACTCATTGGAGGGACACAAATAAATCTTTGCCGACTTTCTGCTGAAGCTTACGAGCGTTCACACCTAAGCGTCTGACAAGGTCAGCTGTTTAGCTAAACATGAGCTCATGATCTAAATTTACACAATAATGAAGAAATCAGCTACAAGGGGAGACATCCAGCAAAAACTCTCAATACCAGAATTAGATTCCCAAGGCCATCCATCAATTGTTGGAATAATCAGGTGCAAGGCAGACAATATACATAAAACTGGAACTGAAACAAGGAACAAGGATGTTTTCAAAGACTGGTAGGATCTCTAAAACATTTTTAAAGTACATGTCATTGATAAAGCTAAATACTCAAAGGTTGTGTAATACAACAGATTAAGCATTGAGAAGAGTGAAATTATGCTGTTTTGAAAACTATGGCAGGTGAGATTTTCTGCCTAATTATATAAGAAGATTTCTCTAAAAAATACACATTATTTCAATGACTTATTGGCTGTGAAATAAGTTAAGGGTATTTCAAATGGCTTGTCTGCAAAGAAAGGTGAGATGTAGGGAATCACAGAAAGTCGAGGGGAAAATAGGTCAATATATACATTGCTATATGGTGCACTAAACCTTAGGCCAGCAACAATGGAGAGGACCTGACCCTTAGAAACTTACAAGTAAGCTGGAATCTTCAAAAGTTCAAATATTTATAAGTAAAATATTTATTAAAATGAATAACCAAGTGTTTTAATTGACATCAGAAGATCAAAACAATAAACCCTGAGAACATAGAAAAAAGATAAATAAAGATATGAGCAGAACTTAATACAACAGAAAACGTATAAAATTGAGGTGATTTAGTAAGTCCAAAGAATCTTCTTTGAAAAGATTGAAAAGACACACTTTGATTAAGGAAAACAAAAACATAAGTAAAGAATATACAGAAAGAATCAGGACAATGTTATAGCAGAGACTATAAGAAATGCCAGTAAATTTGAACATTTCTGTAAAGTGGACCATTTCCTAGCTCCTAAAGTTTACCAAACCTGACACAAGAGGAAATCATTTAAGGTCATCATGTCTGCCCTTGGCATTCTCGGAACACACTGGCCTCAGAATGCAGCCTCTGTAGTCCATGGTAACCTGCGGAGATGGGGCGGGGCTGAGGGAGGTTTGAACACTGCCCTCACTGATGGAGTGGGTGTGGCCATCTCTGCTGTGACTGAAAGAAGGGCAGGGGAGCAGGGGTCCCAGGGCAGGGCCCTCAGAGCCCGGCAGGTCCAGTGGGGTGTCACAAGCATTTAGGCCCAGGCCAAAGGGTGCCTTCTTTGTCTGCACAGCTGCCCAAACTCTCACCTTTCCATTCATGCCGACCTCTTACTTGAAGTGTGTGTGGAACCTGTCTGCGCAGTACATCTCGCTGCACAGCTAACCATAGGTCTGGGCATCGTAGCTTCCTGCCAGGTGACCGAAGTTCGCAGGCAGTTGGGTCTCTGGGACACATGCAGAGAGGATCCTGCCTGGGCCACAGGCCACCCAATGCCCCTGCCCCAGATCGGGGGCCGCCAAGCAGCCCTGTCGGAGTCCCCTGCCTCTTGAGGGAGTATTGGACCAACACTTGTAGAAAACAGGGTTCTCGTGGGCAAATCATTGGAGGGACACAAATAAATCTTTGCCGACTTTCTGCTGAAGCTTACGAGCGTTCACACCTAAGCGTCTTACAAGGTCAGCTGTTTAGCTAAACATGAGCTCATGATCTAAATTTACAGAATAATGAAGAAATCAGCTACAAGGTGAGACATCCAGCAAAAACTATCAATACCAGAATTAGATTCCCAAGGCCATCCATCAATTGTTGGAATAATCAGGTGCAAGGCAGAAAATATACATAAAACTGGAACTGAAACAAGGAACAAGGATGTTTTCAAAGACTGGTAGGATCTCTAAAACATTTTTAAAGTACATGTCATTGATAAAGCTAAATACTCAAAGGTTGTGTAATACAACAGATTAAGCATTGAGAAGAGTGACATTATGCTGTTTTGAAAACTATGGCAGGTGAGATTTTCTGCCTAATTATATAAGAAGATTTCTCTAAAAAATACACATTATTTCAATGACTTATTGGCTGTGAAATAAGTTAAGGGTATTTCAAATGGCTTGTCTGCAAAGAAAGGTGAGATGTAGGGAATCACAGAAAGTCGAGGGGAAAATAGGTCAATATATACATTGCTATATGGTGAACTAAACCTTAGGCCAGCAACAATGGAGAGGACCTGACCCTTAGAAACATACAAGTAAGCTGGAATCTTCAAAAGTTCAAATCTTTATAAGTAAAATATTTATTAAAATGAATAACCAAGTGTTTTAATTGACATCAGAAGATCAAAACAATAAACCCTGAGAACATAGAAAAAAGATAAATAAAGATATGAGCAGAACTTAATACAACAGAAAACGTATAAAATTGAGGTGATTTAGTAAGTCCAAAGAATCTTCTTTGAAAAGATTGAGAAGACACACTTTGATTAAGGAAAACAAAAACATAAGTAAAGAATATACAGAAAGAATCAGGACAATGTTATAGCAGAGAATATAAGAAATGCCAGTAAATTTGAACATTTCTGTAAAGTGGACCATTTCCTAGCTCCTAAAGTTTACCAAACCTGACACAAGAGGAAATCATTTAAGGTCATCATGTCTGCCCTTGGCATTCTCAGAACGCCCTGGCCTCAGAATGCAGCCTCTGTAGTCCATGGTAACCTGCGGAGAGGGGGCGGGGCTGAGGGAGGTTTGAAGACTGCCCTCACTGAGGGAGTGGGTGTGGCCATATCTGCTGTGACTGAACAAAGGGCAGGGAAGCAGGGGGCCCAGGGCAGGGCCCTCAGAGCCCGGCAGGTCCAGTGGGGTGTCACAAGCATTTAGGCCCTGGCCAAAGGGCGCCTTCTTGTCTGCACAGCTGCCCAAAATCTCACATTTCCATTCAGGCCGACCTCTTACTTGAAGTGTGTGTGGAACCTGTCTGCGCAGTACATCTCGCTGCACAGCTAACCATAGGTCTGGGCATCGTAGCTTCCTGCCAGGTGACCGAAGTTCGCAGGCAGTTGGGTCTCTGGGACACATGCAGAGAGGCTCCTGCCTGGGCCACAGGCCGCCCAATGCCCCTGCCGCAGATCGGGGGCAGCCAAGCAGCCCTGTCGGAGTCCCCTGCCTCTTGAGGGAGTATTGGACCAACACTTGTAGAAAACGGGGTTCTCGTGGGCAACCCATTGGATGGACACAAATAAATCTTTGCCGACTTTCTGCTGAAGCTTACGAGCGTTCACACCTAAGCGTCTGACAAGGTCAGCTGTTTAGCTAAACATGAGCTCATGATCTAAATTTACACAATAATGAAGAAATCAGCTACAAGGGGAGACAATCAGCAAAAACTCTCAATACCAGAATTAGATTCCCAAGGTCATCCATCAATTGTTGGAATAATCAGGTGCAAGGCAGACAATATACATAAAACTGGAACTGAAACATGGAACAAGGATGTTTTCAAAGACTGGTAGGATCTCTAAAACAGTTTTAAAGTACATGTCATTGATAAATCTAAATACTCAAAGGTTGTGTAATACAACAGATTAAGCATTGAGAAGAGTGAAATTATGCTGTTTTGAAAACTATGGCAGGTCAGATTTTCTGCCTAATTATAGAAGAAGATTTCTCTAAAAATACACATTATTTCAATGACTTATTGGCTGTGAAATAAGTTAAGGGTATTTCAAATGGCTTGTCTGCAAAGAAAGGTGAGATGTAGGGAATCACAGAAAGTCGAGGGGAAAATAGGTCAATATATACATTGCTATATGGTGAACTAAACCTTAGGCCAGCAACAATGGAGAGGACCTGACCCTTAGAAACTTACAAGTAAGCTGGAATCTTCAAAAGTTCAAATCTTTATAAGTAAAATATTTATTAAAATGAATAACCAAGTGTTTTAATTGACATCAGAAGATCAAAACAATAAACCCTGAGAACATAGAAAAAAGATAAATAAAGATATGAGCAGAACTTAATACAACAGAAAACGTATAAAATTGAGGTGATTTAGTAAGTCCAAAGAATCTTCTTTGAAAAGATTGAAAAGACACACTTTGATTAAGGAAAACAAAAACATAAGTAGAGAATATACAGAAAGAATCAGGACAATGTTATAGCAGAGAATATAAGAAATGCCAGTAAATTTGAACATTTCTGTAAATTGGACCATTTCCTAGCTCCTAAAGTTTACCAAACCTGACACAAGAGGAAATCATTTAAGGTCATCATGTCTGCCCTTGGCATTCTCGGAACACCCTGGCCTCAGAATGCAGCCTCTGTAGTCCATGGTAACCTGCGGAGAGGGGGCGGGGCTGAGGGAGGTTGGAACACTGCCCTCACAGAGGGAGTGGGTGTGGTCATCTCTGCTGTGACTGAACAAAGGGCAGGGGAGCAGGGGGCCAAGGGCAGGGCCCTCAGAGCCCGGCATGTCCAGTGGGGTTTCACAAGCATTTAGGCCCAGGACAAAGGGCGCCTTCTTTGTCTGCACAGCTGCCCAAACTCTCACCTTTCCACTCAGGCCGACCTCTTACTTGAAGTGTGTGTGGAAGCTGTCCGTGCAGTACACCTCGCTGCACAGCTAACCATAGGTCTTGGCATCGTAGCTTCCTGCCAGGTGACCGAAGTTCGCAGGCAGATGGGTCTCTGGGACACATGCAGAGAGGCTTCTGCCTGGGCCACAGGCCGCCCACTGCCCCTGCCCCAGATCGGGGGCCGTGAAGCCGCCCTGTTGGAGTCCCCTCCCTCTTGAGGGAGTATTGGACCAACACTTGTAGAAAACGGCGTTCTCGCAGGCAACTCATTGGAGGGACACAAATAAATTTTGCCGACTTTCACCTGAAGCTTACGAGCGTTCACACCTAAACGTCTGACAAGGTCAGCTGTTTAGCTAAACATGAGCTCATGATCTAAATTTACACAATAATGAAGAAATCAGCTACAAGGGGAGACATCCAGCAAAAACTCTCAATACCAGAATTAGATTCCCAAGGCCATCCATCAATTGTTGGAATAATCAGGTGCAAGGCAGACAATATACATAAAACTGGAACTGAAACAAGGAACAAGGATGTTTTCAAAGACTGGTAGGATCTCTAAAACATTTTTAAAGTACATGTCATTGATAAAGCTAAATACTCAAAGGTTGTGTAATACAACAGATTAAGCATTGAGAAGAGTGAAATTATGCTGTTTTGAAAACTATGGCAGGTGAGATTTTCTGCCTAATTATAGAAGAAGATTTCTCTAAAAAATACACATTATTTCAATGACTTATTGGCTGTGAAATAAGTTAAGGGTATTTCAAATGGCTTGTCTGCAAAGAAAGGTGAGATGTAGGGAATCACAGAAAGTCGAGGGGAAAATACGTCAATATATACATTGCTATATGGTGAACTAAACCTTAGGCCAGCAACAATGGAGAGGACCTGACCCTTAGAAACTTACAAGTAAGCTGGAATCTTCAAAAGTTCAAATCTTTATAAGTAAAATATTTATTAAAATGAATAACCAAGTGTTTTAATTGACATCAGAAGATCAAAACAATAAACCCTGAGAACATAGAAAAAAGATAAATAAAGATATGAGCAGAACTTAATACAACAGAAAACGTATAAAATTGAGGTGATTTAGTAAGTCCAAAGAATCTTCTTTGAAAAGATTGAAAAGACACACTTTGATTAAGGAAAACAAAAACATAAGTAAAGAATATACAGAAAGAATCAGGACAATATTATAGCAGAGACTATAAGAAATGCCAGTAAATTTGAACATTTCTGTAAAGTGGACCATTTCCTAGCTCCTAAAGTTTACCAAACCTGACACAAGAGGAAATCATTTAAGGTCATCATGTCTGCCCTTGGCATTCTCGGAACGCCCTGGCCTCAGAATGCAGCCTCTGTAGTCCATGGTAACCTGCGGAGAGGGGGCGGGGCTGAGGGAGGTTTGAACACTGCCCTCACTGATGGAGTGGGTGTGGCCATCTCTGCTGTGACTGAACGAAGGGCAGGGGAGCAGGGGGCCCAGGGCAGGGCCCTCAGAGCCCGGCAGGTCCAGTGTGGTGTCACAAGCATTTAGGCCCAGGCCAAAGGGTGCCTTCTTTGTCTGCACAGCTGCCCAAACTCTCACCTTTCCATTCATGCCGACCTCTTACTTGAAGTGTGTGTGGAACCTGTCTGCGCAGTACATCTCGCTGCACAGCTAACCATAGGTCTGGGCATCGTAGCTTCCTGCCAGGTGACCGAAGTTCGCAGGCAGTTGGGTCTCTGGGACACATGCAGAGAGGCTTCTGCCTGGGCCACAGGCCACCCAATGCCCCTGCCCCATATCGGGGGCTGCCAAGCAGCCCTGTCGGAATCCCCTGCCTCTTGAGGGAGTATTGGACCAACACTTGTAGAAAACGGGGTTCTCGTGGGCAACTCATTGGAGGGACACAAATAAATCTTTGCCGACTTTCTGCTGAAGCTTACGAGCGTTCACACCTAAGCGTCTGACAAGGTCAGCTGTTTAGCTAAACATGAGCTCATGATCTAAATTTACACAATAATGAAGAAATCAGCTACAAGGGGAGACAATCAGCAAAAACTCTCAATACCAGAATTAGATTTCCAAGGCCATCCATCAATTGTTGGAATAATCAGGTGCAAGGCAGAAAATATACATAAAACTGGAACTGAAACAAGGAACAAGGATGTTTTCAAAGACTGGTAGGATCTCTAAAACAGTTTTAAAGTACATGTCATTCATAAAGCTAAATACTCAAAGGTTGTGTAATACAACAGATTAAGCATTGAGAAGAGTGAAATTATGCTGTTTTGAAAACTATGGCAGGTGAGATTTTCTGCCTAATTATATAAGAAGATTTCTCTAAAAAATACACATTATTTTAATGACTTATTGGCTGTGAAATAAGTTAAGGGTATTTCAAATGGCTTGTCTGCAAAGAAAGGTGAGATGTAGGGAATCCCAGAAAGTCGAGGGGAAAATAGGTCTATATATACATTGCTATATGGTGAACTAAACCTTAGGACAGCAACAATGGAGAGGACCTGACCCTTAGAAACTTACAAGTAAGCTGGAATCTTCAAAAGTTCAAATCTTTATAAGTAAAATATTTATTAAAATGAATAACCAAGTGTTTTAATTGACATCAGAAGATCAAAACAATAAACCCTGAGAACATAGAAAAAAGATAAATAAAGATATGAGCAGAACTTAATACAACAGAAAACGTATAAAATTGAGGTGATTTAGTAAGTCCAAAGAATCTTCTTTGAAAAGATTGAAAAGACACACTTTGATTAAGGAAAACAAAACCATAAGTAGAGAATATACAGAAAGAATCAGGACAATGTTATAGCAGAGAATATAAGAAATGCCAGTAAATTTGAACATTTCTGTAAATTGGACCATTTCCTAGCTCCTAAAGTTTACCAAACCTGACACAAGAGGAAATCATTTAAGGTCATCATGTCTGCCCTTGGCATTCTCGGAACACCCTGGCCTCAGAATGCAGCATCTGTAGTCCATGGTAACCTGCGGAGAGGGGGCGGGGCTGAGGGAGGTTGGAACACTGCCCTCACTGAGGGAGTGGGTGTGGTCATCTCTGCTGTGACTGAACAAAGGGCATGGGAGCAGTGGGCCAAGGGCAGGGCCCTCAGAGCCCGGCATGTCCAGTGGGGTTTCACAAGCATTTAGGCCCAGGACAAAGGGCGCCTTCTTTGTCTGCACAGCTGCCCAAACTCTCACCTTTCCACTCAGGCCGACCTCTTACTTGAAGTGTGTGTGGAAGCTGTCCGTGCAGTACACCTCGCTGCACAGCTAACCATAGGTCTTGGCATCGTAGCTTCCTGCCAGGTGACCGAAGTTCGCAGGCAGATGGGTCTCTGGGACACATGCAGAGAGGCTTCTGCCTGGGCCACAGGCCGCCCATTGCCCCTGCCCCAGATCAGGGGCCGTGAAGCCGCCCTGTTGGAGTCCCCTGCCTCTTGAGGGAGTATTGGACCAACACTTGTAGAAAACGGCGTTCTCGCAGGCAACTCATTGGAGGGACACAAATAAATTTTGCCGACTTTCACCTGAAGCTTACGAGCGTTCACACCTAAACGTCTGACAAGGTCAGCTGTTTAGCTAAACATGAGCTCATGATCTAAATTTACACAATAATGAAGAAATCAGCTACAAGGGGAGACATCCAGCAAAAACTCTCAATACCAGAATTAGATTCCCAAGGCCATCCATCAATTGTTGGAATAATCAGGTGCAAGGCAGACAATATACATAAAACTGGAACTGAAACAAGGAACAAGGATGTTTTCAAAGACTGGTAGGATCTCTAAAACATTTTTAAAGTACATGTCATTGATAAAGCTAAATACTCAAAGGTTGTGTAATACAACAGATTAAGCATTGAGAAGAGTGAAATTATGCTGTTTTGAAAACTATGGCAGGTGAGATTTTCTGCCTAATTATAGAAGAAGATTTCTCTAAAAAATACACATTATTTCAATGACTTATTGGCTGTGAAATAAGTTAAGGGTATTTCAAATGGCTTGTCTGCAAAGAAAGGTGAGATGTAGGGAATCACAGAAAGTCGAGGGGAAAATACGTCAATATATACATTGCTATATGGTGAACTAAACCTTAGGCCAGCAACAATGGAGAGGACCTGACCCTTAGAAACTTACAAGTAAGCTGGAATCTTCAAAAGTTCAAATCTTTATAAGTAAAATATTTATTAAAATGAATAACCAAGTGTTTTAATTGACATCAGAAGATCAAAACAATAAACCCTGAGAACATAGAAAAAAGATAAATAAAGATATGAGCAGAACTTAATACAACAGAAAACGTATAAAATTGAGGTGATTTAGTAAGTCCAAAGAATCTTCTTTGAAAAGATTGAAAAGACACACTTTGATTAAGGAAAACAAAAACATAAGTAAAGAATATACAGAAAGAATCAGGACAATGTTATAGCAGAGACTATAAGAAATGCCAGTAAATTTGAACATTTCTGTAAAGTGGACCATTTCCTAGCTCCTAAAGTTTACCAAACCTGACACAAGAGGAAATCATTTAAGGTCATCATGTCTGCCCTTGGCATTCTCGGAACGCCCTGGCCTCAGAATGCAGCCTCTGTAGTCCATGGTAACCTGCGGAGAGGGGGCGGGGCTGAGGGAGTTTGGAACACTGCCCTCACTGATGGAGTGGGTGTGGCCATCTCTGCTGTGACTGAACGAAGGGCAGGGGAGCAGGGGGCCCAGGGCAGGGCCCTCAGAGCCCGGCAGGTCCAGTGGGGTGTCACAAGCATTTAGGCCCAGGCCAAAGGGTGCCTTCTTTGTCTGCACAGCTGCCCAAACTCTCACCTTTCCATTCATGCCGACTTCTTACTTGAAGTGTGTGTGGAACCTGTCTGCGCAGTACATCTCGCTGCACAGCTAACCATAGGTCTGGGCATCGTAGCTTCCTGCCAGGTGACCGAAGTTCGCAGGCAGTTGGGTCTCTGGGACACATGCAGAGAGGCTTCTGCCTGTGCCACAGGCCACCCAATGCCCCTGCCCCATATCGGGGGCTGCCAAGCAGCCCTGTCGGAATCCCCTGCCTCTTGAGGGAGTATTGGACCAACACTTGTAGAAAACGGGGTTCTCGTGGGCAACTCATTGGAGGGACACAAATAAATCTTTGCCGACTTTCTGCTGAAGCTTACGAGCGTTCACACCTAAGCGTCTGACAAGGTCAGCTGTTTAGCTAAACATGAGCTCATGATCTAAATTTACACAATAATGAAGAAATCAGCTACAAGGGGAGACAATCAGCAAAAACTCTCAATACCAGAATTAGATTCCCAAGGCCATCCATCAATTGTTGGAATAATCAGGTGCAAGGCAGAAAATATACATAAAACTGGATCTGAAACAAGGAACAAGGATGTTTTCAAAGACTGGTAGGATCTCTAAAACAGTTTTAAAGTACATGTCATTCATAAAGCTAAATACTCAAAGGTTGTGTAATACAACAGATTAAGCATTGAGAAGAGTGAAATTATGCTGTTTTGAAAACTATGGCAGGTGAGATTTTCTGCCTAATTATATAAGAAGATTTCTCTAAAAAATACACATTATTTTAATGACTTATTGGCTGTGAAATAAGTTAAGGGTATTTCAAATGGCTTGTCTGCAAAGAAAGGTGAGATGTAGGGAATCACAGAAAGTCGAGGGGAAAATAGGTCTATATATACATTGCTATATGGTGAACTAAACCTTAGGCCAGCAACAATGGAGAGGACCTGACCCTTAGAAACTTACAAGTAAGCTGGAATCTTCAAAAGTTCAAATCTTTATAAGTAAAATATTTATTAAAATGAATAACCAAGTGTTTTAATTGACATCAGAAGATCAAAACAATAAACCCTGAGAACATAGAAAAAAGATAAATAAAGATATGAGCAGAACTTAATACAACAGAAAACATATAAAATTGAGGTGATTTAGTAAGTCCAAAGAATCTTCTTTGAAAAGATTGAAAAGACACACTTTGATTAAGGAAAACAAAAACATAAGTAGAGAATATACAGAAAGAATCAGGACAATGTTATAGCAGAGAATATAAGAAATGCCAGTAAATTTGAACATTTCTGTAAAGTGGACCATTTCCTAGCTCCTAAAGTTTACCAAACCTGACACAAGAGGAAATCATTTAAGGTCATCATGTCTGCCCTTGGCATTCTCGGAACGCCCTGGCCTCAGAATGCAGCCTCTGTAGTCCATGGTAACCTGCGGAGAGGGGGCGGGGCTGAGGGAGGTTTGAACACTGCCCTCACTGATGGAGTGGGTGTGGCCATCTCTGCTGTGACTGAACGAAGGGCAGGGGAGCAGGGGGCCAAGGGCAGGGCCCTCAGAGCCCGGCAGGTCCAGTGGGGTGTCACAAGCATTTAGGCCCAGGCCAAAGGGTGCCTTCTTTGTCTGCACAGCTGCCCAAACTCTCACCTTTCCATTCATGCCGACCTCTTACTTGAAGTGTGTGTGGAACCTGTCAGCGCAGTACATCTCGCTGCACAGCTAACCATAGGTCTGGGCATCGTAGCTTCCTGCCAGGTGACCGAAGTTCGCAGGCAGTTGGGTCTCTGGGACACATGCAGAGAGGCTTCTGCCTGGGCCACAGGCCACCCAATGCCCCTGCCCCAGATCGGGGGCTGCCAAGCAGCCCTTTCGGAGTCCCCTGCCTCTTGAGAGAGTATTGGACCAACACTTGTAGAAAACGGGGTTCTCGTGGGCAACTCATTGGAAGGACACAAATAAATCTTTGCCGACTTTCTGCTGAAGCTTACGAGCGTTCACACCTAAGCGTCTGACAAGGTCAGCTGTTTAGCTAAACATGAGCTCATGATCTAAATTTACACAATAATGAAGAAATCAGCTACAAGGGGAGACAATCAGCAAAAACTCTCAATACCAGAATTAGATTCCCAAGGCCATCCATCAATTGTTGGAATAATCAGGTGCAAGGCAGAAAATATACATAAAACTGGAACTGAAACAAGGAACAAGGATGTTTTCAAAGACTGGTAGGATCTCTAAAACATTTTTAAAGTACATGTCATTGAAAAAGCTAAATACTCAAAGGTTGTGTAATACAACAGATTAAGCATTGAGAAGAGTGAAATTATGCTGTTTTGAAAACTATGGCAGGTGAGATTTTCTGCCTAATTATAGAAGAAGATTTCTCTAAAAAATACACATTATTTCAATGACTTATTGGCTGTGAAATAAGTTAAGGGTATTTCAAATGGCTTGTCTGCAAAGAAAGTTGAGATGTAGGGAATCACAGAAAGTCGAGGGGAAAATAGGTCAATATATACATTGCTATATGGTGAACTAAACCTTAGGCCAGCAACAATGGAGAGGACCTGACCCTTAGAAACTTACAAGTAAGCTGGAATCTTCAAAAGTTCAAATCTTTATAAGTAAAATATTTATTAAAATGAATAACCAAGTGTTTTAATTGACATCAGAAGATCAAAACAATAAACCCTGAGAACATAGAAAAAAAGATAAATAAAGATATGAGCAGAACTTAATACAACAGAAAACGTATAAAATTGAGGTGATTTAGTAAGTCCAAAGAATCTTCTTTGAAAAGATTGAAAAGACACACTTTGATTAAGGAAAACAAAAACATAAGTAAAGAATATACAGAAAGAATCAGGACAATGTTATAGCAGAGAATATAAGAAATGCCAGTAAATTTGAACATTTCTGTAAAGTGGACCATTTCCTAGCTCCTAAAGTTTACCAAACCTGACACAAGAGGAAATCATTTAAGGTCATCATGTCTGCCCTTGGCATTCTCGGAACGCCCTGGCCTCAGAATGCAGCCTCTGTAGTCCATGGTAACCTGCGGAGAGGGGGCGGGGCTGAGGGGGGTTTGAAGACTGCCCTCACTGAGGGAGTGGGTGTGGCCATCTCTGCTGTGACTGAACAAAGGGCAGGAGAGCAGGGGGCCCAGGGCAGGGCCCTCAGAGCCCGGCAGGTCCAGTGGGGTGTCACAAGCATTTAGGCCCAGGCCAAAGGGTGACTTCTTGTCTGCACAGCTGCCCAAACCCTCACCTTTCCATTCAGGCCAACCTCTTACTTGAAGTGTGTGTGGAACCTGTCTGCGCAGTACATCTCGCTGCACAGCTAACCATGGGTCTGGGCATCGTAGCTTCCTGCCAGGTGACCGAAGTTCGCAGGCAGTTGGGTCTCTGGGACACATGCAGAGAGGCTCCTGCCTGGGCCACAGGCCGCCCAATGCCCCTGCCCCAGATCGGGGGCATCCAAACAGACCTGTCAGAGTCCCCTGCCTCTTGAGGGAGTATTGGACCAACACTTGTAGAAAACGGGGTTCTTGTGGGCAACTCATTGGAGGGATACAAATAAATCTTTGCCGACTTTCTGCTGAAGCTTACGAGCGTTCACACCTAAGCGTCTGACAAGGTCAGATGTTTAGCTAAACATGAGCTCATGATCTAAATTTACACAATAATGAAGAAATCAGCTACAAGGGGAGACAATCAGCAAAAACTCTCAATACCAGAATTAGGTTCCCAAGGCCATCCATCAATTGTTGGAATAATCAGGTGCAAGGCAGAAAATATACATAAAACTGGAACTGAAACAAGGAACAAGGATGTTTTCAAAGACTGGTAGGATCTCTAAAACAGTTTTAAAGTACATGTCATTCATAAAGCTAAATACTCAAAGGTTGTGTAATACAACAGATTAAGCATTGAGAAGAGTGAAATTATGCTGTTTTGAAAACTATGGCAGGTGAGATTTTCTGCCTAATTATATAAGAAGATTTCTCTAAAAAATACACATTATTTCAATGACTTATTGGCTGTGAAATAAGTTAAGGGTATTTCAAATGGCTTGTCTGCAAAGAAAGGTGAGATGTAGGGAATCACAGAAAGTCGAGGGGAAAATAGGTCTATATATACATTGCTATATGGTGAACTAAACCTTAGGCCAGCAACAATGGAGAGGACCTGACCCTTAGAAACTTACAAGTAAGCTGGAATCTTCAAAAGTTCAAATCTTTATAAGTAAAATATTTATTAAAATGAATAACCAAGTGTTTTAATTGACATCAGAAGATCAAAACAATAAACCCTGAGAACATAGAAAAAAGATAAATAAAGATATGAGCAGAACTTAATACAACAGAAAACGTATAAAATTGAGATGATTTAGTAAGTCCAAAGAATCTTCTTTGAAAAGATTGAAAAGACACACTTTGATTAAGGAAAACAAAAACATAAGTAGAGAATATACAGAAAGAATCAGGACAATGTTATAGCAGAGAATATAAGAAATGCCAGTAAATTTGAACATTTCTGTAAATTGGACCATTTCCTAGCTCCTAAAGTTTACCAAACCTGACACAAGAGGAAATCATTTAAGGTTATCATGTCTGCCCTTGGCATTCTCGGAACACCCTGGCCTCAGAATGCAGCCTCTGTAGCCCATGGTAACCTGCGGAGAGGGGGCGGGGCTGAGGGAGGTTTGAACACTGCCCTCACTGAGGGAGTGGGTGTGGTCATCTCTGCTGTGACTGAACAAAGGGCAGGGGAGCCGGGGGCCAAGTGCGGGGCCCTCAGAGCCCGGCATGTCCAGTGGGGTTTCACAAGCATTTAGGCCCAGGACAAAGGGCGCCTTCTTTGTCTGCACAGCTGCCCAAACTCTCACCTTTCCACTCAGGCCGACCTCTTACTTGAAGTGTGTGTGGAAGCTGTCCGTGCAGTACACCTCGCTGTACAGCTAACCATAGGTCTTGGCATCGTAGCTTCCTGCCAGGTGACCGAAGTTCGCAGGCAGATGGGTCTCTGGGACACATGCAGAGAGGCTTCTGCCTGGGCCACAGGCCGCCCACTGCCCCTGCCCCAGATCGGGGGCCGCGAAGCCACCCTGTTGGAGTCCCCTGCCTCTTGAGGGAGTATTGGACCAACACTTGTAGAAAACGGCGTTCTCGCAGGCAACTCATTGGAGGGACACAAATAAATCTTTGCCGACTTTCTGCTGAAGCTTACGAGCGTTCACACCTAAGCGTCTGACAAGGTCAGCTGTTTAGCTAAACATGAGCTCATGATCTAAATTTACACAATAATGAAGAAATCAGCTACAAGGGGAGACATCCAGCAAAAACTCTCAATACCAGAATTAGATTCCCAAGGCCATCCATCAATTGTTGGAATAATCAGGTGCAAGGCAGACAATATACATAAAACTGGAACTGAAACAAGGAACAAGGATGTTTTCAAAGACTGGTAGGATCTCTAAAACATTTTTAAAGTACATGTCATTGATAAAGCTAAATACTCAAAGGTTGTGTAATACAACAGATTAAGCATTGAGAAGAGTGAAATTATGCTGTTTTGAAAACTATGGCAGGTGAGATTTTCTGCCTAATTATATAAGAAGATTTCTCTAAAAAATACACATTATTTCAATGACTTATTGGCTGTGAAATAAGTTAAGGGTATTTCAAATGGCTTGTCTGCAAAGAAAGGTGAGATGTAGGGAATCACAGAAAGTCGAGGGGAAAATAGGTCAATATATACATTGCTATATGGTGCACTAAACCTTAGGCCAGCAACAATGGAGAGGACCTGACCCTTAGAAACTTACAAGTAAGCTGGAATCTTCAAAAGTTCAAATATTTCTAAGTAAAATATTTATTAAAATGAATAACCAAGTGTTTTAATTGACATCAGAATATCAAAACAATAAACCCTGAGAACATAGAAAAAAGATAAATAAAGATATGAGCAGAACTTAATACAACAGAAAACGTATAAAATTGAGGTGATTTAGTAAGTCCAAAGAATCTTCTTTGAAAAGATTGAAAAGACACACTTTGATTAAGGAAAACAAAAACATAAGTAAAGAATATACAGAAAGAATCAGGACAATGTTATAGCAGAGACTATAAGAAATGCCAGTAAATTTGAACATTTCTGTAAAGTGGACCATTTCCTAGCTCCTAAAGTTTACCAAACCTGACACAAGAGGAAATCATTTAAGGTCATCATGTCTGCCCTTGGCATTCTCGGAACACCCTGGACTCAGAATGCAGCCTCTGTAGTCCATGGTAACCTGCGGAGATGGGGCGGGGCTGAGGGAGGTTTGAACACTGCCCTCACTGATGGAGTGGGTGTGGCCATCTCTGCTGTGACTGAAAGAAGGGCAGGGGAGCAGGGGTCCCAGGGCAGGGCCCTCAGAGCCCGGCAGGTCCAGTGGGGTGTCACAAGCATTTAGGCCCAGGCCAAAGGGTGCCTTCTTTGTCTGCACAGCTGCCCAAACTCTCACCTTTCCATTCATGCCGACCTCTTACTTGAAGTGTGTGTGGAACCTGTCTGCGCAGTACATCTCGCTGCACAGCTAACCATAGGTCTGGGCATCGTAGCTTCCTGCCAGGTGACCGAAGTTCGCAGGCAGTTGGGTCTCTGGGACACATGCACAGAGGATCCTGCCTGGGCCACAGGCCACCCAATGCCCCTGCCCCAGATCGGGGGCCGCCAAGCAGCCCTGTCGGAGTCCCCTGCCTCTTGAGGGAGTATTGGACCAAAACTTGTAGAAAACAGGGTTCTCGTGGGCAAATCATTGGAGGGACACAAATAAATCTTTGCCGACTTTCTGCTGAAGCTTACGAGCGTTCACAACTAAACGTCTGACAAGGTCAGCTGTTTAGCTAAACATGAGCTCATGATCTAAATTTACACAATAATGAAGAAATCAGCTACAAGGGGAGACATCCAGCAAAAACTATCAATACCAGAATTAGATTCCCAAGGCCATCCATCAATTGTTGGAATAATCAGGTGCAAGGCAGAAAATATACATAAAACTGGAACTGAAACAAGGAACAAGGATGTTTTCAAAGACTGGTAGGATCTCTAAAACATTTTTAAAGTACATGTCATTGATAAAGCTAAATACTCAAAGGTTGTGTAATACAACAGATTAAGCATTGAGAAGAGTGAAATTATGCTGTTTTGAAAACTATGGCAGGTGAGATTTTCTGCCTAATTATATAAGAAGATTTCTCTAAAAAATACACATTATTTCAATGACTTATTGGCTGTGAAATAAGTTAAGGGTATTTCAAATGGCTTGTCTGCAAAGAAAGGTGAGATGTAGGGAATCACAGAAAGTCGAGGGGAAAATAGGTCAATATATACATTGCTATATGGTGAACTAAACCTTAGGCCAGCAACAATGGAGAGGACCTGACCCTTAGAAACTTACAAGTAAGCTGGAATCTTCAAAAGTTCAAATCTTTATAAGTAAAATATTTATTAAAATGAATAACCAAGTGTTTTAATTGACATCAGAAGATCAAAACAATAAACCCTGAGAACATAGAAAAAAGATAAATAAAGATATGAGCAGAACTTAATACAACAGAAAACGTATAAAATTGAGGTGATTTAGTAAGTCCAAAGAATCTTCTTTGAAAAGATTGAGAAGACACACTTTGATTAAGGAAAACAAAAACATAAGTAAAGAATATACAGAAAGAATCAGGACAATGTTATAGCAGAGAATATAAGAAATGCCAGTAAATTTGAACATTTCTGTAAAGTGGACCATTTCCTAGCTCCTAAAGTTTACCAAACCTGACACAAGAGGAAATCATTTAAGGTCATCATGTCTGCCCTTGGCATTCTCGGAACGCCCTGGCCTCAGAATGCAGCCTCTGTAGTCCATGGTAACCTGCGGAGAGGGGAGGGGGCTGAGGGAGGTTTGAAGACTGCCCTCACTGAGGGAGTGGGTGTGGCCATCTCTGCTGTGACTGAACAAAGGGCAGGGGAGCAGGGGGCCCAGGGCAGGGCCCTCAGAGCCCGGCAGGTCCAGTGGGGTGTCACAAGCATTTAGGCCCTGGCCAAAGGGCGCCTTCTTGTCGGCACAGCTGCCCAAACTCTCACCTTTCCATTCAGGCCGACCTCTTACTTGAAGTGTGTGTGGAACCTCTCCGCGCAGTACAACTCGCTGCACAGCTAACCATAGGTCTGGGCATCGTAGCTTCCTGCCAGGTGACCGAAGTTTGCAGGCAGATGGGTCCCAGGGACTCATGCAGAGAAGCTTCTGCCTGGGCCACAGGCCGCCCACTGCCCCTGCCCCAGATCGGGGGCCGCCAAGCAGCCCTGTCGGAGTCCCCTGCCTCTTGAGGGAGTATTGGACCTACACTTGTAGAAAACGGCGTTCTCGCGGGCAACTCATTGGAGGGACACAAATAAATCTTTGCCGACTTTCTGCTGAAGCTTACGAGCGTTCACACCTAAGTGTCTGACAAGGTCAGCTGTTTAACTAAACATGAGCTCATGATCTAAATTTACACAATAATGAAGAAATCAGCTACAAGGGGAGACAATCAGCAAAAACTATCAATACCAGAATTAGATTCCCAAACCCATCCATCAATTGTTGGAATAATCAGGTGCAAGGCAGAAAATATACATAAAACTGGAACAGAAACAAGGAACAAGGATGTTTTCAAAGACTGGTAGGATCTCTAAAACATTTTTCAAGGACATGTCATTGATAAAGCTAAATACTCCAAGGTTGTGTAATACAACAGATTAAGCATTGAGAAGAGTGAAATTATGCTGTTTTGAAAACTATGGCAGGTGAGATTTTCTGCCTAATTATATAAGAAGATTTCTCTAAATATAAACATTATTTCAATGATTTATTGGCTGTGAAATAAGTTAAGGGTATTTCAAATGGCTTGTCTGCAAAGAAAGGTGAGATGTTGGGAATCACAGAAAGTCGAGGGGAAAATAGGTCAATATATACATTGCTGTATGGTGAACTAAACCTTAGGCCAGCAACAATGGAGAGGACCTGACCCTTAGAAACTTACAAGTAAGCTGGAATCTTCAAAAGTTCAAATCTTTATAAGTAAAATATTTATTAAAATGAATAACCAAGTGTTTGAATTGACATCAGAAGATCAAAACAATAAACCCTGAGAACATAGAAAAAAGATAAATAAAGATATGAGCAGAACTTAATACAACAGAAAACGTATAAAATTGAGGTGATTTAGTAAGTCCAAAGAATCTTCTTTGAAAAGATTGAAAAGACACACTTTGATTAAGGAAAACAAAAACATAAGTAAAGAATATACAGAAAGAATCAGGACAATGTTATAGCAGAGAATATAAGAAATGCCAGTAAATTTGAACATTTCTGTAAAGTGGACCATTTCCTAGCTCCTAAAGTTTACCAAACCTGACACAAGAGGAAATCATTTAAGGTCATCATGTCTGCCCTTGGCATTCTCGGAACGCCCTGGCCTCAGAATGCAGCCTCTGTAGTCCATGGTAACCTGCGGAGAGGGGTCGGGGCTGAGGGAGGTTGGAACACTGCCCTCACTGAGGGAGTGGGTGTGGCCATCTCTGCTGTGACTGAACAAAGGGCAGGGGAGCAGGGGGCACAGGGCAGGGCCCTCAGAGCCCGGCAGGTCCAGTGGGGTTTCACAAGCATTTAGGCCCAGGCCAAAGGGCGCCTTCTTTGTCTGCACAGCTGCCCAAACTCTCACCTTTCCACTCAGGCCGACCTCTTACTTGAAGTGTGTGTGGAACCTGTCCGCGCAGTACACCTCGCTGCACAGCTAACCATAGGTCTGGGCATCGTAACTTCCTGCCAGGTGACTGAAGTTCGCAGGCAGGTGGGTCCCTGGGACACATGCAGAGAGGCTTCTGCCTGGGCCACACGCCGCCCACTGCCCCTGCCCCAGATCGGGGGCCGCCAAGCAGCCCTGTCGGAGTCCCCTGCCTCTTGAGGGAGTATTGGACCAACACTTGTAGAAAACGGGGTTCTCGCGGGCAACTCATTGGAGGGACACAAATAAATCTTTGCCGACTTTCTGATGAAGCTTACGAGCGTTCACACCTAAGCGTCTTACCAGGTCAGCTGTTTAGCTAAACATGAGCTCATGATCTAAATTTACACAATAATGAAGAAATCAGCTACAACGGGAGACAATCAGCAAAAACTATCAATACCAGAATTAGATTCCCAAGGCCATCCATCAATTGTTGGAATAATCAGGTGCAAGGCAGAAAATATACATAAACCTGGAACTGAAACACGGAACAAGGATGTTTTCAAAGACTGGTAGGATCTCTAAAACATTTTTAAAGTACATGTCATTGATAAAGCTAAATACTCAAAGGTTGTGTAATACAACAGATTAAGCATTGAGAAGAGTGAAATTATGCTGTTTTGAAAACTATGGCAGGTGAGATTTTCTGCCTAATTATATAAGAAGATTTCTCTAAAAAATACACATTATTTCAATGACTTATTGGCTGTGAAATAAGTTAAGGGTATTTCAAATGGCTTGTCTGCAAAGAAAGGTGAGATGTAGGGAATCACAGAAAGTCGAGGGGAAAAAAGGTCAATATATACATTGCTATATGGTGAACTAAACCTTAGGCCAGCAACAATGGAGAGGACCTGACCCTTAGAAACTTACAAGTAAGCTGGAATCTTCAAAAGTTCAAATCTTTATAAGTAAAATATTTATTAAAATGAATAACCAAGTGTTTTAATTGACATCAGAAGATCAAAACAATAAACCCTGAGAACATAGAAAAAAGATAAATAAAGATATGAGCAGAACTTAATACAAAAGAAAACGTATAAAATTCAGGTGATTTACTAAGTCCAAAGAATCTTCTTTGAAAAGATTGAAAAGACATAATGTGATTAAGAAAAACAAAAAGATAAGTAAAGAATATACAGAAAGAATCAGGACAATGTTATAGCAGAGAATATAAGAAATGCCAGTAAATTTGAACATTTCTGTAAAGTGGACCATTTCCTAGCTCCTAAAGTTTACCAAACCTGACACAAGAGGAAATCATTTAAGGTCATCATGTCTGCCCTTGGCATTCTCGGAACGCCCGGGCCTCAGAATGCAGCCTCTGTAGTCCATGGTAACCTGCGGAGAGGGGGCGGGGCTGAGGGAGGTTGGAACACTGCCCTCACTGAGGGAGTGGGTGTGGCCATCTCTGCTGTGACTGAACAAAGGGCAGGGTAGCAGGGGGCCCAGGGCAGGGCCCTCAGAGCCCGGCAGGTCCAGTGGGGTGTCACAAGCATTTAGGCCCAGGCCAAAGGGCGCATTCTTTGTCTGCACAGCTGCCCAAACTCTCAACTTTCCACTCAGGCCGAACTCTTACTTGAAGTGTGTGTGGAACCTGTCCGCGCAGTACACCTCGCTGCACAGCTAACCATAGGTCTGGGCATCGTAGCTTCCTGCCAGTAGACACAAGTTCGCAGGCAGATGGGTCCCAGGCACACATGCAGAGAGGCTTCTGCCTGGGCCACAGGCCGCCCACTGCCCCTGCCCCAGATCGGGGGCCGCCAAGCAGCCCTGTCGGAGTCCCCTGCCTCTTGAGGGAGTATTGGACCAACACTTGTAGAAAACGGGGTTCTCGCGGCAACTCATTGGAGGGACACAAATAAATCTTTGCCGACTTTCTGCTGAAGCTTACGAGCGTTCACACCTAAGCTTCTTACCAGGTCAGCTGTTTAGCTAAACATGAGCTCATGATCTAAATTTACACAATAATGAAGAAATCAGCTACAAGGGGAGACAACCAGCAAAAACTATCAATACCAGAATTAGATTCCCAAGGCCATCCATCAATTGTTGGAATAATGAGGTGCAAGGCAGAAAATATACATAAAACTGGAACTGAAACAAGGAACAAGGATGTTTTCAAAGACTGGTAGGATCTCTAAAACATTTTTAAAGTACATGTCATTGATAAACCTAAATACTCAAAGGTTGTGTAAAACAACAGATTAAGCATTGAGAAGAGTGAAATTATGCTGTTTTGAAAACTATGGCAGGAGAGACTTTCTGCCTAATTATATAAGAAGATTTCTCTAAAAAATACACATTATTTCAATGACTTATTGGCTGTGAAATAAGTTAAGGGTATTTCAAATGGCTTGTCTGCAAAGAAAGGTGAGATGTAGGGAATCACAGAAACTCGAGGGGAAAATAGGTCAATATATACATTGCTATATGGTGAACTAAACCTTAGGCCAGCAACATTGGAGAGGACCTGCCCCTTAGAAACTTACAAGTAAGCTTGAATCTTCAAAAGTTCAAATCTTTATAAGTAAAATATTTATTAAAATGAATAACCAAGTGTTTTAATTGACATCAGAAGATCAAAACAATAAACCCTGAGAACATCGAAAAAAATAAATAAAGATATGGGCAGAACTTAATACAACAGAAAACGTATAAAATTGAGGTGATTTAGTAAGTCCAAAGAATCTTCTTTGAAAAGATTGAAAAGACACACTTTGATTAAGGAAAGCAAAAACATAAGTAAAGAATATACAGAAAGAATCAGGACAATGTTATAGCAGAGAATATAAGAAATGCCAGTAAATTTGAACATTTCTGTAAAGTGGACCATTTCCTAGCTCCTAAAGTTTACCAAACCTGACACAAGAGGAAATCATTTAAGGTCATCATGTCTGCCCTTGGCATTCTCGGAACGCCCGGGCCTCAGAATGCAGCCTCTGTAGTCCATGGTAACCTGCGGAGAGGGGAGGGGGCTGAGGGAGGTTTGAAGACTGCCCTCACTGAGGGAGTGGGTGTGGCCATCTCTGCTGTGACTGAACAAAGGGCAGGGGAGCAGGGGGCCCAGGGCAGGGCCCTCAGAGCCCGGCAGGTCCAGTGGGGTGTCACAAGCATTTAGGCCCTGGCCAAAGGGCGGCTTCTTGTCGGCACAGCTGCCCAAACTCTCACCTTTCCATTCAGGCCGACCTCTTACTTGAAGTGTGTGTGGAACCTCTCCGCGCAGTACAACTCGCTGCACAGCTAACCATAGGTCTGGGCATCGTAGCTTCCTGCCAGGTGACCGAAGTTCGCAGGCAGTTGGGTCTCTGGGACACATGCACAGAGGATCCTGCCTGGGCCACAGGCCACCCAATGCCCCTGCCCCAGATCGGGGGCCGCCAAGCAGCCCTGTCGGAGTCCCCTGCCTCTTGAGGGAGTATTGGACCAAAACTTGTAGAAAACAGGGTTCTCGTGGGCAAATCATTGGAGGGACACAAATAAATCTTTGCCGACTTTCTGCTGAAGCTTACGAGCGTTCACAACTAAACGTCTGACAAGGTCAGCTGTTTAGCTAAACATGAGCTCATGATCTAAATTTACACAATAATGAAGAAATCAGCTACAAGGGGAGACATCCAGCAAAAACTATCAATACCAGAATTAGATTCCCAAGGCCATCCATCAATTGTTGGAATAATCAGGTGCAAGGCAGAAAATATACATAAAACTGGAACTGAAACAAGGAACAAGGATGTTTTCAAAGACTGGTAGGATCTCTAAAACATTTTTAAAGTACATGTCATTGATAAAGCTAAATACTCAAAGGTTGTGTAATACAACAGATTAAGCATTGAGAAGAGTGAAATTATGCTGTTTTGAAAACTATGGCAGGTGAGATTTTCTGCCTAATTATATAAGAAGATTTCTCTAAAAAATACACATTATTTCAATGACTTATTGGCTGTGAAATAAGTTAAGGGTATTTCAAATGGCTTGTCTGCAAAGAAAGGTGAGATGTAGGGAATCACAGAAAGTCGAGGGGAAAATAGGTCAATATATACATTGCTATATGGTGAACTAAACCTTAGGCCAGCAACAATGGAGAGGACCTGACCCTTAGAAACTTACAAGTAAGCTGGAATCTTCAAAAGTTCAAATCTTTATAAGTAAAATATTTATTAAAATGAATAACCAAGTGTTTTAATTGACATCAGAAGATCAAAACAATAAACCCTGAGAACATAGAAAAAAGATAAATAAAGATATGAGCAGAACTTAATACAACAGAAAACGTATAAAATTGAGGTGATTTAGTAAGTCCAAAGAATCTTCTTTGAAAAGATTGAGAAGACACACTTTGATTAAGGAAAACAAAAACATAAGTAAAGAATATACAGAAAGAATCAGGACAATGTTATAGCAGAGAATATAAGAAATGCCAGTAAATTTGAACATTTCTGTAAAGTGGACCATTTCCTAGCTCCTAAAGTTTACCAAACCTGACACAAGAGGAAATCATTTAAGGTCATCATGTCTGCCCTTGGCATTCTCGGAACGCCCTGGCCTCAGAATGCAGCCTCTGTAGTCCATGGTAACCTGCGGAGAGGGGAGGGGGCTGAGGGAGGTTTGAAGACTGCCCTCACTGAGGGAGTGGGTGTGGCCATCTCTGCTGTGACTGAACAAAGGGCAGGGGAGCAGGGGGCCCAGGGCAGGGCCCTCAGAGCCCGGCAGGTCCAGTGGGGTGTCACAAGCATTTAGGCCCTGGCCAAAGGGCGCCTTCTTGTCGGCACAGCTGCCCAAACTCTCACCTTTCCATTCAGGCCGACCTCTTACTTGAAGTGTGTGTGGAACCTCTCCGCGCAGTACAACTCGCTGCACAGCTAACCATAGGTCTGGGCATCGTAGCTTCCTGCCAGGTGACCGAAGTTTGCAGGCAGATGGGTCCCAGGGACTCATGCAGAGAAGCTTCTGCCTGGGCCACAGGCCGCCCACTGCCCCTGCCCCAGATCGGGGGCCGCCAAGCAGCCCTGTCGGAGTCCCCTGCCTCTTGAGCGAGTATTGGACCTACACTTGTAGAAAACGGCGTTCTCGCGGGCAACTCATTGGAGGGACACAAATAAATCTTTGCCGACTTTCTGCTGAAGCTTACGAGCGTTCACACCTAAGTGTCTGACAAGGTCAGCTGTTTAACTAAACATGAGCTCATGATCTAAATTTACACAATAATGAAGAAATCAGCTACAAGGGGAGACAATCAGCAAAAACTATCAATACCAGAATTAGATTCCCAAACCCATCCATCAATTGTTGGAATAATCAGGTGCAAGGCAGAAAATATACATAAAACTGGAACAGAAACAAGGAACAAGGATGTTTTCAAAGACTGGTAGGATCTCTAAAACATTTTTCAAGGACATGTCATTGATAAAGCTAAATACTCCAAGGTTGTGTAATACAACAGATTAAGCATTGAGAAGAGTGAAATTATGCTGTTTTGAAAACTATGGCAGGTGAGATTTTCTGCCTAATTATATAAGAAGATTTCTCTAAATATAAACATTATTTCAATGATTTATTGGCTGTGAAATAAGTTAAGGGTATTTCAAATGGCTTGTCTGCAAAGAAAGGTGAGATGTTGGGAATCACAGAAAGTCGAGGGGAAAATAGGTCAATATATACATTGCTGTATGGTGAACTAAACCTTAGGCCAGCAACAATGGAGAGGACCTGACCCTTAGAAACTTACAAGTAAGCTGGAATCTTCAAAAGTTCAAATCTTTATAAGTAAAATATTTATTAAAATGAATAACCAAGTGTTTGAATTGACATCAGAAGATCAAAACAATAAACCCTGAGAACATAGAAAAAAGATAAATAAAGATATGAGCAGAACTTAATACAACAGAAAACGTATAAAATTGAGGTGATTTAGTAAGTCCAAAGAATCTTCTTTGAAAAGATTGAAAAGACACACTTTGATTAAGGAAAACAAAAACATAAGTAAAGAATATACAGAAAGAATCAGGACAATGTTATAGCAGAGAATATAAGAAATGCCAGTAAATTTGAACATTTCTGTAAAGTGGACCATTTCCTAGCTCCTAAAGTTTACCAAACCTGACACAAGAGGAAATCATTTAAGGTCATCATGTCTGCCCTTGGCATTCTCGGAACGCCCTGGCCTCAGAATGCAGCCTCTGTAGTCCATGGTAACCTGCGGAGAGGGGGCGGGGCTGAGGGAGGTTGGAACACTGCCCTCACTGAGGGAGTGGGTGTGGCCATCTCTGCTGTGACTGAACAAAGGGCAGGGGAGCAGGGGGCACAGGGCAGGGCCCTCAGAGCCCGGCAGGTCCAGTGGGGTTTCACAAGCATTTAGGCCCAGGCCAAAGGGCGCCTTCTTTGTCTGCACAGCTGCCCAAACTCTCACCTTTCCACTCAGGCCGACCTCTTACTTGAAGTGTGTGTGGAACCTGTCCGCGCAGTACACCTCGCTGCACAGCTAACCATAGGTCTGGGCATCGTAACTTCCTGCCAGGTGACTGAAGTTCGCAGGCAGGTGGGTCCCTGGGACACATGCAGAGAGGCTTCTGCCTGGGCCACACGCCGCCCACTGCCCCTGCCCCAGATCGGGGGCCGCCAAGCAGCCCTGTCGGAGTCCCCTGCCTCTTGAGGGAGTATTGGACCAACACTTGTAGAAAACGGGGTTCTCGCGGGCAACTCATTGGAGGGACACAAATAAATCTTTGCCGACTTTCTGATGAAGCTTACGAGCGTTCACACCTAAGCGTCTTACCAGGTCAGCTGTTTAGCTAAACATGAGCTCATGATCTAAATTTACACAATAATGAAGAAATCAGCTACAACGGGAGACAATCAGCAAAAACTATCAATACCAGAATTAGATTCCCAAGGCCATCCATCAATTGTTGGAATAATCAGGTGCAAGGCAGAAAATATACATAAACCTGGAACTGAAACACGGAACAAGGATGTTTTCAAAGACTGGTAGGATCTCTAAAACATTTTTAAAGTACATGTCATTGATAAAGCTAAATACTCAAAGGTTGTGTAATACAACAGATTAAGCATTGAGAAGAGTGAAATTATGCTGTTTTGAAAACTATGGCAGGTGAGATTTTCTGCCTAATTATATAAGAAGATTTCTCTAAAAAATACACATTATTTCAATGACTTATTGGCTGTGAAATAAGTTAAGGGTATTTCAAATGGCTTGTCTGCAAAGAAAGGTGAGATGTAGGGAATCCCAGAAAGTCGAGGGGAAAAAAGGTCAATATATACATTGCTATATGGTGAACTAAACCTTAGGCCAGCAACAATGGAGAGGACCTGACCCTTAGAAACTTACAAGTAAGCTGGAATCTTCAAAAGTTCAAATCTTTATAAGTAAAATATTTATTAAAATGAATAACCAAGTGTTTTAATTGACATCAGAAGATCAAAACAATAAACCCTGAGAACATAGAAAAAAGATAAATAAAGATATGAGCAGAACTTAATACAAAAGAAAACGTATAAAATTCAGGTGATTTACTAAGTCCAAAGAATCTTCTTTGAAAAGATTGAAAAGACATAATGTGATTAAGAAAAACAAAAAGATAAGTAAAGAATATACAGAAAGAATCAGGACAATGTTATAGCAGAGAATATAAGAAATGCCAGTAAATTTGAACATTTCTGTAAAGTGGACCATTTCCTAGCTCCTAAAGTTTACCAAACCTGACACAAGAGGAAATCATTTAAGGTCATCATGTCTGCCCTTGGCATTCTCGGAACGCCCGGGCCTCAGAATGCAGCCTCTGTAGTCCATGGTAACCTGCGGAGAGGGGGCGGGGCTGAGGGAGGTTGGAACACTGCCCTCACTGAGGGAGTGGGTGTGGCCATCTCTGCTGTGACTGAACAAAGGGCAGGGTAGCAGGGGGCCCAGGGCAGGGCCCTCAGAGCCCGGCAGGTCCAGTGGGGTGTCACAAGCATTTAGGCCCAGGCCAAAGGGCGCATTCTTTGTCTGCACAGCTGCCCAAACTCTGAACTTTCCACTCAGGCCGAACTCTTACTTGAAGTGTGTGTGGAACCTGTCCGCGCAGTACACCTCGCTGCACAGCTAACCATAGGTCTGGGCATCGTAGCTTCCTGCCAGTAGACACAAGTTCGCAGGCAGATGGGTCCCAGGGACACATGCAGAGAGGCTTCTGCCTGGGCCACAGGCCGCCCACTGCCCCTGCCCCAGATCGGGGGCCGCCAAGCAGCCCTGTCGGAGTCCCCTGCCTCTTGAGGGAGTATTGGACCAACACTTGTAGAAAACGGGGTTCTCGCGGCAACTCATTGGAGGGACACAAATAAATCTTTGCCGACTTTCTGCTGAAGCTTACGAGCGTTCACACCTAAGCTTCTTACCAGGTCAGCTGTTTAGCTAAACATGAGCTCATGATCTAAATTTACACAATAATGAAGAAATCAGCTACAAGGGGAGACAACCAGCAAAAACTATCAATACCAGAATTAGATTCCCAAGGCCATCCATCAATTGTTGGAATAATGAGGTGCAAGGCAGAAAATATACATAAAACTGGAACTGAAACAAGGAACAAGGATGTTTTCAAAGACTGGTAGGATCTCTAAAACATTTTTAAAGTACATGTCATTGATAAACCTAAATACTCAAAGGTTGTGTAAAACAACAGATTAAGCATTGAGAAGAGTGAAATTATGCTGTTTTGAAAACTATGGCAGGAGAGATTTTCTGCCTAATTATATAAGAAGATTTCTCTAAAAAATACACATTATTTCAATGACTTATTGGCTGTGAAATAAGTTAAGGGTATTTCAAATGGCTTGTCTGCAAAGAAAGGTGAGATGTAGGGAATCACAGAAACTCGAGGGGAAAATAGGTCAATATATACATTGCTATATGGTGAACTAAACCTTAGGCCAGCAACATTGGAGAGGACCTGCCCCTTAGAAACTTACAAGTAAGCTTGAATCTTCAAAAGTTCAAATCTTTATAAGTAAAATATTTATTAAAATGAATAACCAAGTGTTTTAATTGACATCAGAAGATCAAAACAATAAACCCTGAGAACATCGAAAAAAATAAATAAAGATATGGGCAGAACTTAATACAACAGAAAACGTATAAAATTGAGGTGATTTAGTAAGTCCAAAGAATCTTCTTTGAAAAGATTGAAAAGACACACTTTGATTAAGGAAAGCAAAAACATAAGTAAAGAATATACAGAAAGAATCAGGACAATGTTATAGCAGAGAATATAAGAAATGCCAGTAAATTTGAACATTTCTGTAAAGTGGACCATTTCCTAGCTCCTAAAGTTTACCAAACCTGACACAAGAGGAAATCATTTAAGGTCATCATGTCTGCCCTTGGCATTCTCGGAACGCCCGGGCCTCAGAATGCAGCCTCTGTAGTCCATGGTAACCTGCGGAGAGGGGAGGGGGCTGAGGGAGGTTTGAAGACTGCCCTCACTGAGGGAGTGGGTGTGGCCATCTCTGCTGTGACTGAACAAAGGGCAGGGGAGCAGGGGGCCCAGGGCAGGGCCCTCAGAGCCCGGCAGGTCCAGTGGGGTGTCACAAGCATTTAGGCCCTGGCCAAAGGGCGCCTTCTTGTCGGCACAGCTGCCCAAACTCTCACCTTTCCATTCAGGCCGACCTCTTACTTGAAGTGTGTGTGGAACCTCTCCGCGCAGTACAACTCGCTGCACAGCTAACCATAGGTCTGGGCATCGTAGCTTCCTGCCAGGTGACCGAAGTTTGCAGGCAGATGGGTCCCAGGGACTCATGCAGAGAAGCTTCTGCCTGGGCCACAGGCCGCCCACTGCCCCTGCCCCAGATCGGGGGCCGCCAAGCAGCCCTGTCGGAGTCCCCTGCCTCTTGAGGGAGTATTGGACCTACACTTGTAGAAAACGGCGTTCTCGCGGGCAACTCATTGGAGGGACACAAATAAATCTTTGCCGACTTTCTGCTGAAGCTTACGAGCGTTCACACCTAAGTGTCTGACAAGGTCAGCTGTTTAACTAAACATGAGCTCATGATCTAAATTTACACAATAATGAAGAAATCAGCTACAAGGGGAGACAATCAGCAAAAACTATCAATACCAGAATTAGATTCCCAAACCCATCCATCAATTGTTGGAATAATCAGGTGCAAGGCAGAAAATATACATAAAACTGGAACAGAAACAAGGAACAAGGATGTTTTCAAAGACTGGTAGGATCTCTAAAACATTTTTCAAGGACATGTCATTGATAAAGCTAAATACTCCAAGGTTGTGTAATACAACAGATTAAGCATTGAGAAGAGTGAAATTATGCTGTTTTGAAAACTATGGCAGGTGAGATTTTCTGCCTAATTATATAAGAAGATTTCTCTAAATATAAACATTATTTCAATGATTTATTGGCTGTGAAATAAGTTAAGGGTATTTCAAATGGCTTGTCTGCAAAGAAAGGTGAGATGTTGGGAATCACAGAAAGTCGAGGGGAAAATAGGTCAATATATACATTGCTGTATGGTGAACTAAACCTTAGGCCAGCAACAATGGAGAGGACCTGACCCTTAGAAACTTACAAGTAAGCTGGAATCTTCAAAAGTTCAAATCTTTATAAGTAAAATATTTATTAAAATGAATAACCAAGTGTTTGAATTGACATCAGAAGATCAAAACAATAAACCCTGAGAACATAGAAAAAAGATAAATAAAGATATGAGCAGAACTTAATACAACAGAAAACGTATAAAATTGAGGTGATTTAGTAAGTCCAAAGAATCTTCTTTGAAAAGATTGAAAAGACACACTTTGATTAAGGAAAACAAAAACATAAGTAAAGAATATACAGAAAGAATCAGGACAATGTTATAGCAGAGAATATAAGAAATGCCAGTAAATTTGAACATTTCTGTAAAGTGGACCATTTCCTAGCTCCTAAAGTTTACCAAACCTGACACAAGAGGAAATCATTTAAGGTCATCATGTCTGCCCTTGGCATTCTCGGAACGCCCTGGCCTCAGAATGCAGCCTCTGTAGTCCATGGTAACCTGCGGAGAGGGGGCGGGGCTGAGGGAGGTTGGAACACTGCCCTCACTGAGGGAGTGGGTGTGGCCATCTCTGCTGTGACTGAACAAAGGGCAGGGGAGTAGGGGGCACAGGGCAGGGCCCTCAGAGCCCGGCAGGTCCAGTGGGGTTTCACAAGCATTTAGGCCCAGGCCAAAGGGCGCCTTCTTTGTCTGCACAGCTGCCCAAACTCTCACCTTTCCACTCAGGCCGACCTCTTACTTGAAGTGTGTGTGGAACCTGTCCGCGCAGTACACCTCGCTGCACAGCTAACCATAGGTCTGGGCATCGTAACTTCCTGCCAGGTGACTGAAGTTCGCAGGCAGGTGGGTCCCTGGGACACATGCAGAGAGGCTTCTGCCTGGGCCACACGCCGCCCACTGCCCCTGCCCCAGATCGGGGGCCGCCAAGCAGCCCTGTCGGAGTCCCCTGCCTCTTGAGGGAGTATTGGACCAACACTTGTAGAAAACGGGGTTCTCGCGGGCAACTCATTGGAGGGACACAAATAAATCTTTGCCGACTTTCTGATGAAGCTTACGAGCGTTCACACCTAAGCGTCTTACCAGGTCAGCTGTTTAGCTAAACATGAGCTCATGATCTAAATTTACACAATAATGAAGAAATCAGCTACAACGGGAGACAATCAGCAAAAACTATCAATACCAGAATTAGATTCCCAAGGCCATCCATCAATTGTTGGAATAATCAGGTGCAAGGCAGAAAATATACATAAACCTGGAACTGAAACACGGAACAAGGATGTTTTCAAAGACTGGTAGGATCTCTAAAACATTTTTAAAGTACATGTCATTGATAAAGCTAAATACTCAAAGGTTGTGTAATACAACAGATTAAGCATTGAGAAGAGTGAAATTATGCTGTTTTGAAAACTATGGCAGGTGAGATTTTCTGCCTAATTATATAAGAAGATTTCTCTAAAAAATACACATTATTTCAATGACTTATTGGCTGTGAAATAAGTTAAGGGTATTTCAAATGGCTTGTCTGCAAAGAAAGGTGAGATGTAGGGAATCCCAGAAAGTCGAGGGGAAAAAAGGTCAATATATACATTGCTATATGGTGAACTAAACCTTAGGCCAGCAACAATGGAGAGGACCTGACCCTTAGAAACTTACAAGTAAGCTGGAATCTTCAAAAGTTCAAATCTTTATAAGTAAAATATTTATTAAAATGAATAACCAAGTGTTTTAATTGAAATCAGAAGATCAAAACAATAAACCCTGAGAACATAGAAAAAAGATAAATAAAGATATGAGCAGAACTTAATACAAAAGAAAACGTATAAAATTCAGGTGATTTACTAAGTCCAAAGAATCTTCTTTGAAAAGATTGAAAAGACATAATGTGATTAAGAAAAACAAAAAGATAAGTAAAGAATATACAGAAAGAATCAGGACAATGTTATAGCAGAGAATATAAGAAATGCCAGTAAATTTGAACATTTCTGTAAAGTGGACCATTTCCTAGCTCCTAAAGTTTACCAAACCTGACACAAGAGGAAATCATTTAAGGTCATCATGTCTGCCCTTGGCATTCTCGGAACGCCCGGGCCTCAGAATGCAGCCTCTGTAGTCCATGGTAACCTGCGGAGAGGGGGCGGGGCTGAGGGAGGTTGGAACACTGCCCTCACTGAGGGAGTGGGTGTGGCCATCTCTGCTGTGACTGAACAAAGGGCAGGGTAGCAGGGGGCCCAGGGCAGGGCCCTCAGAGCCCGGCAGGTCCAGTGGGGTGTCACAAGCATTTAGGCCCAGGCCAAAGGGCGCATTCTTTGTCTGCACAGCTGCCCAAACTCTCAACTTTCCACTCAGGCCGAACTCTTACTTGAAGTGTGTGTGGAACCTGTCCGCGCAGTACACCTCGCTGCACAGCTAACCATAGGTCTGGGCATCGTAGCTTCCTGCCAGTAGACACAAGTTCGCAGGCAGATGGGTCCCAGGGACACATGCAGAGAGGCTTCTGCCGGGGCCACAGGCCGCCCACTGCCCCTGCCCCAGATCGGGGGCCGCCAAGCAGCCCTGTCGGAGTCCCCTGCCTCTTGAGGGAGTATTGGACCAACACTTGTAGAAAACGGGGTTCTCGCGGCAACTCATTGGAGGGACACAAATAAATCTTTGCCGACTTTCTGCTGAAGCTTACGAGCGTTCACACCTAAGCTTCTTACCAGGTCAGCTGTTTAGCTAAACATGAGCTCATGATCTAAATTTACACAATAATGAAGAAATCAGCTACAAGGGGAGACAACCAGCAAAAACTATCAATACCAGAATTAGATTCCCAAGGCCATCCATCAATTGTTGGAATAATGAGGTGCAAGGCAGAAAATATACATAAAACTGGAACTGAAACAAGGAACAAGGATGTTTTCAAAGACTGGTAGGATCTCTAAAACATTTTTAAAGTACATGTCATTGATAAACCTAAATACTCAAAGGTTGTGTAAAACAACAGATTAAGCATTGAGAAGAGTGAAATTATGCTGTTTTGAAAACTATGGCAGGAGAGATTTTCTGCCTAATTATATAAGAAGATTTCTCTAAAAAATACACATTATTTCAATGACTTATTGGCTGTGAAATAAGTTAAGGGTATTTCAAATGGCTTGTCTGCAAAGAAAGGTGAGATGTAGGGAATCACAGAAACTCGAGGGGAAAATAGGTCAATATATACATTGCTATATGGTGAACTAAACCTTAGGCCAGCAACATTGGAGAGGACCTGCCCCTTAGAAACTTACAAGTAAGCTTGAATCTTCAAAAGTTCAAATCTTTATAAGTAAAATATTTACTAAAATGAATAACCAAGTGTTTTAATTGACATCAGAAGATCAAAACAATAAACCCTGAGAACATCGAAAAAAATAAATAAAGATATGGGCAGAACTTAATACAACAGAAAACGTATAAAATTGAGGTGATTTAGTAAGTCCAAAGAATCTTCTTTGAAAAGATTGAAAAGACACACTTTGATTAAGGAAAGCAAAAACATAAGTAAAGAATATACAGAAAGAATCAGGACAATGTTATAGCAGAGAATATAAGAAATGCCAGTAAATTTGAACATTTCTGTAAAGTGGACCATTTCCTAGCTCCTAAAGTTTACCAAACCTGACACAAGAGGAAATCATTTAAGGTCATCATGTCTGCCCTTGGCATTCTAAGAACGCCCTGGCCTCAGAATGCAGCCTCTGTAGTCCATGGTAACCTGCGGAGAGGGGGCGGGGCTGAGGGAGGTTGGAACACTGCCCTCACTGAGGGAGTGGGTGTGGCCATCTCTGCTGTTACTGAACAAAGGGCAGGGGAGCAGGGGGACCAGGGCAGGGCCCTCAGAGCCCGGCAGGTCCAGTGGGGTTTCACAAGCATTTAGGCCCAGGCCAAAGGGCGCCTTCTTTTTCTGCACAGCTGCCCAAACTCTCAACTTTCCACACAGGCCGACCTCTTACTTGAAGTGTGTGTGGAAGCTGTCCGTGCAGTAAACATCGCTGCACAGCTAACCATAGGTCTGGGCATCGTAGCTTCCTGCCAGGTGACCGAAGTTCGCAGGCAGTTGGGTCCCTGGGACACATGCAGAGAGGCTTCTGCCTGGGCCACAGGCCGCCCACTGCCCCTGCCCCAGATCGGGGGCCGCCAAGCAGCCCTGTCGGAGTCCCCTGCCTCTTGAGGGAGTATTGGACCAACACTTGTAGAAAACGGCGTTCTCGCGGGCAACTCATTGGAAGGACACAAATAAATCTTTGCCGACTTTCTGCTGAAGCTTACGAGCATTCACACCTAAGCGTCTGACCAGGTCAGCTGTTTAGCTAAACATGAGCTCATGATCTAAATTTACACAATAATGAAGAAATCAGGTACAAGGGGAGACAATCAGCAAAAACTATCAATACCAGAATTAGATTCCCAAGGCCAACCATCAATTGTTGGAATAATCAGGTGCAAGGCAGAAAATATACATAAAACTGGAACTGAAACAAGGAACAAGGATGTTTTCAAAGACTGGTAGGATCACTGAAACATTTTTAAAGTACATGTCATTGATAAAGCTAAATACTCAAAGGTTGTGTAATACAACAGATTAAGCATTGAGAAGAGTGAAATTATGCTGTTTTGAAAACTATGGCAGGTGAGATTTTCTGCCTAATTATATAAGAAGAATTCTCTAAAAAATACACATTATTTCAATGACTTATTGGCTGTGAAATAAGTTAAGGGTATTTCAAATGGCTTGTCTGCAAAGAAAGGTGAGATGTAGGGAATCACAGAAAGTCGAGGGGAAAATAGGTCAATATATACATTGCTCTATGGTGAACTAAACCTTAGGCCAGCAACAATGGAGAGGACCTGACCCTTAGAAACTTACAAGTAAGCTGGAATCTTCAAAAGTTCAAATCTTTATAAGTAAATTATTTATTAAAATGAATAACCAAGTGTTTTAATTGACATCAGAAGATCAAAACAATAAACCCTGAGAACATAGAAAAAAGATAAATAAAGATATGAGCAGAACTTAATACAACAGAAAACGTATAAAATTGAGGTGATTTAGTAAGTCCAAAGAATCTTCTTTGAAAAGATTGAAAAGACACACTTTGATTAAGGAAAACAAAAACATAAGTAAAGAATATACAGAAAGAATCAGGACAATGTTATAGCAGAGAATATAAGAAATGCCAGTAAATTTGAACATTTCTGTAAAGTGGACCATTTCCTAGCTCCTAAAGTTTACCAAACCTGACACAAGAGGAAATCATTTAAGGTCATCATGTCTGCCCTTGGCATTCTCGGAACGCCCTGGCCTCAGAATGCAGCCTCTGTAGTCCATGGTAACCTGCGGAGAGGGGGCGGGGCTGAGGGAGGTTGGAACACTGCCCTCACTGAGGGAGTGGGTGTGGCCATCTCTGCTGTGACTGAACAAAGGGCAGGGGAGCAGGGGGCCCAGGGCAGGGCCCTCAGAGCCCGGCAGGTCCAGTGGGGTGTCACAAGCATTTAGGCCCAGGCCAAAGGGCGCCTTCTTTGTCTGCACAGCTGCCCAAACTCTCACCTTTCCACTCAGGCCGACCTCTTACTTGAAGTGTGTGTGGAACCTGTCCGCGCAGTACACCTCGCTGCACAGCTAACCATAGGTCTGGGCATCGTAACTTCCTGCCAGGTGACTGAAGTTCGCAGGCAGGTGGGTCCCTAGGACACATGCAGAGAGGCTTCTGCCTGGGCCACACGCTGCCCACTGCCCCTGCCCCAGATCGGGGGCCGCCAAGCAGCCCTGTCGGAGTCCCCTGCCTCTTGAGGGAGTATTGGACCAACACTTGTAGAAAACGGGGTTCTCGCGGGCAACTCATTGGAGGGAAACAAATAAATCTTTGCCGACTTTCTGCTGAAGCTTACGAGCGTTCACACCTAAGCGTCTTACCAGGTCAGCTGTTTAGCTAAACATGAGCTCATGATCTAAATTTACACAATAATGAAGAAATCAGCTACAAGGGGAGACAACCAGCAAAAACTATCAATACCAGAATTAGATTCCCAAGGCCATCCATCAATTGTTGGAATAATCAGGTGCAAGGCAGAAAATATACATAAACCTGGAACTGAAACAAGGAACAAGGATGTTTTCAAAGACTGGTAGGATCTCTAAAACATTTTTAAAGTACATGTCATTGATAAAGCTAAATACTCAAAGGTTGTGTAATACAACAGATTAAGCATTGAGAAGAGTGAAATTATGCTGTTTTGAAAACTATGGCAGGTGAGATTTTCTGCCTAATTATATAAGAAGATTTCTCTAAAAAATACACATTATTTCAATGACTTATTGGCTGTGAAATAAGTTAAGGGTATTTCAAATGGCTTGTCTGCAAAGAAAGGTGAGATGTAGGGAATCACAGAAAGTCGAGGGGAAAAAAGGTCAATATATACATTGCTATATGGTGAACTAAACCTTAGGCCAGCAACAATGGAGAGGACCTGACCCTTAGAAACTTACAAGTAAGCTGGAATCTTCAAAAGTTCAAATCTTTATAAGTAAAATATTTATTAAAATGAATAACCAAGTGTTTTAATTGACATCAGAAGATCAAAACAATAAACCCTGAGAATATAGAAAAAAGATAAATAAAGATATGAGCAGAACTTAATACAACAGAAAACGTATAAAATTCAGTTGATTTACTAAGTCCAAAGAATCTTCTTTGAAAAGATTGAAAAGACATAATGTGATTAAGGAAAACAAAAAGATAAGTAAAGAATATACAGAAAGAATCAGGACAATGTTATAGCAGAGAATATAAGAAATGCCAGTAAATTTGAACATTTCTGTAAAGTGGACCATTTCCTAGCCCCTAAAGTTTACCAAACCTGACACAAGAGGAAATCATTTAAGGTCATCATGACTGCCCTTGGCATTCTCGGAACGCCCTGTCCTCAGGATGCAGCATCTGTAGTCCATGGTAACCTGCGGAGAGGGGGCGGGGCTGAGGGAGGTTGGAACACTGCCCTCACTGAGGGAGTGGGTGTGGCCATCTCTGCTGTGACTGAACAAAGGGCAGGGAAGCAGGGGGCCCAGGACAGGGCCCTCAGAGCCCGGCAGGTCCAGTGGGGTGTCACAAGCATTTAGGCCCAGGCCAAAGGGCGCCTTCTTTGTCTGCACAGCTGCCCAAACTCTCACCTTTCCACTCAGGCCGACCTCTTACTAGAAGTGTGTGTGGAACCTCTCCGCGCAGTACACCTCGCTGCACAGCTAAACATAGGTCTGGGCATCGTAGCTTCCTGCCAGGTGACCGAGGTTCGCAAGCAGATGGGTCCCAGAGACACATGCAGAGAGGCTTCTGCCTGGGCCACAGGCCGCCCACTGCCCCTGCCCCAGATCGGGGGCCGCCAAGCAGCCCTGTCGGAGTCCCCTGCCTCTTGAGGGAGTATTGGACCAACACTTGTAGAAAACGGGGTTCTCCCGGGCAACTCATTGGAGGGACACAAATAAATCTTTGCCGACTTTATGCTGAAGCTTACGAGTGTTCACACCTAAGCATCTGACAAGGTCAGCTGTTTAGCTAAACATGAGCTCATGATCTAAATTTACACAATAATGAAGAAATCAGCTACAAGTGGAGACAATCAGCAAAAACTATCAATACCAGTATTAGATTCCCAGGGCTATCCATCAATTGTTGGAATAATCAGGTGCAAGGCAGAAAATATACATAAAACTGGAACTGAAACAAGGAACAAGGATGTTTTCAAAGACTGGTAGGATCTCTAAAACATTTTTAAAGTACATGTCATTGATAAAGTTAAATACTCAAAAGTTGTGTAATACAGCAGATTAAGCATTGAGAAGAGTGAAATTATGCTGTTTCGAAAACTATGGCAGGTGAGATTTTCTGCCTAATTATATAAGAAGATTTCTCTAAAAAATACACATTATTTCAATGACTTATTGGCTGTGAAATAAGTTAAGGGTATTTCAAATGGCTTGTCTGCAAAGAAAGGTGAGATGTAGGGAATCACAGAAAGTCGAGGGGAAAATAGGTCAATATATACATTGCTATATGGTGAACTAAACCTTAGGCCAGCAACAATGGAGAGGACCTGACCCTTAGAAACTTACAAGTAAGCTGGAATCTTCAAAAGTTCAAATCTTTATAAGTAAAATATTTATTAAAATGAATAACCAAGTGTTTTAATTGACATCAGAAGATCAAAACAATAAACCCTGAGAACATAGAAAAAAGATAAATAAAGATATGAGCAGAACTTAATACAACAGAAAACGTATAAAATTCAGGTGATTTAGTAAGTCCAAAGAATCTTCTTTGAAAAGATTGAAAAGACACACTTTGATTAAGGAAAACAAAAACATAAGTAAAGAATATACAGAAAGAATCAGGACAATGTTATAGCAGAGAATATAAGAAATGCCAGTAAATTTGAACATTTCTGTAAAGTGGACCATTTCCTAGCTCCTAAAGTTTACCAAACCTGACACAAGAGGAAATCATTTAAGGTCATCATGTCTGCCCTTGGCATTCTCGGAACGCCCTGGACTCAGAATGCAGCCTCTGTAGTCCATGGTAACCTGCGGAGAGGGGGCGGGGCTGAGGGAGGTTGGAACAGTGCCCTCACTGAGGGAGTGGGTGTGGCCATCTCTGCTGTGACTGAACAAAGGGCAGGGGAGCAGGGGGCCCAGGGCAGGGCCCTCAGAGCCCGGCAGGTCCAGTGGGGTTTCACAAGCATTTAGGCCCAGGCCAAAGGGCACCTTCTTTTTCTGCACAGCTGCCCAAACTCTCACCTTTCCACTCAGGCCGACCTCTTACTTGAAGTGTGTGTGGAACCTGTCCGCGCAGTACACCTCGCTGCACAGCTAACCATAGGTCTGGGCATCGTAACTTCCTGCCAGGTGACTGAAGTTCGCAGGCAGTTGGGTCCCTGGGACACATGCAGAGAGGCTTCTGCCTGGGCCACAGGCCGCCCACTGCCCCTGCCCCAGATCGGGGGCCGCCAAGCAGCCCTGTCGGAGTCCCCTGCCTCTTCAGGGAGTATTGGACCAACACTTGTAGAAAACGGGGTTCTCGCGGCAACTCATTGGAGGGACACAAATAAATCTTTGCCGACTTTCTCCTGAAGCTTACGAGCGTTCACACCTAAGCGTCTTACAAGGTCAGCTGTTTAGCTAAACATGAGCTCATGATCTAAATTTACACAATAATGAAGAAATCAGCTAGTAGTGGAGACATTCAGTAAAAACTATCAATACCAGAATTAGATTCCCAAGGCCATCCATCAATTGTTGGAATAATCAGGTGCAAGGCAGAAAATAGACATAAAACTGGAACTGAAACAAGGAACAAGGATGTTTTCAAAGACTGGTAGGATCTCTAAAACATTTTTAAAGTACATGTCATTGATAAAGCTAAATACTCAAAGGTTGTGTAATACAACAGATTAAGCATTGAGAAGAGTGAAATTATGCTGTTTTGAAAACTATGGCAGGTGAGATTTTCTGCCTAATTATAGAAGAAGATTTCTCTAAAAAATACACATTATTTCAATGACTTATTGGCTGTGAAATAAGTTAAGGGTATTTCAAATGGCTTGTCTGCAAAGAAAGGTGAGATGTAGGGAATCACAGAAAGTCGAGGGGAAAATAGGTCAATATATACATTGCTATATGGTGAACTAAACCTTAGGCCAGCAACAATGGAGAGGACCTGACCCTTAGAAACTTACAAGTAAGCTGGAATCTTCAAAAGTTCAAATCTTTATAAGTAAAATATTTATTAAAATGAATAACCAAGTGTTTTAATTGACATCAGAAGATCAAAACAATAAACCCTGAGAACATAGAAAAAAGATAAATAAAGATATGAGCAGAACTTAATACAACAGAAAACGTATAAAATTGAGGTGATTTAGTAAGTCCAAAGAATCTTCTTTGAAAAGATTGAAAAGACACACTTTGATTAAGGAAAACAAAAACATAAGTAAAGAATATATAGAAAGAATCAGGACAATGTTATAGCAGAGAATATAAGAAATGCCAGTAAATTTGAACATTTCTGTAAAGTGGACCATTTCCTAGCTCCTAAAGTTTACCAAACCTGACACAAGAGGAAATCATTTAAGGTCATCATGTCTGCCCTTGGCATTCTCGGAACGCCCTGACCTCAGGATGCAGCATCTGTAGTCCATGGTAACCTGCGGAGAGGGGGCGGGGCTGAGGGAGGTTGGAACACTGCCCTCACTGAGGGAGTGGGTGTGGCCATCTCTGCTGTGACTGAACAAAGGGCAGGGGAGCAGGGGGCCCAGGGCAGGGCCCTCAGAGCCCGGCAGGTCCAGTGGGGTGTCACAAGCATTTAGGCCCGGGCCAAAGGGCGCCTTCTTTGTCTGCACAGCTGCCCAAACTCTCACCTTTCCACTCAGGCCGACCTCTTACTTGAAGTGTGTCTGGAACCTGTCCGCGCAGTACACCTCGCTGCACAGCTAACCATAGGTCTGGGCATCGTAGCTTCCTGCCAGGTGACCGAAGTTCCCAGGCAGATGGGTCCCAGGGACACATGCAGAGAGGCTTCTGCCTGGGCCACAGGCCGCCCACTGCCCCTGCCCCAGATCGGGAGCCGCAAAGCAGCCCTGTCGGAATCCCCTTCCTCTTGAGGGAGTATTGGAACAACACTTGTAGAAAACGGGGTTCTCGCGGGCAACTCATTGGAGGGACACAAATAAATCTTTGCCGACTTTCTACAGAAGCTTACGAGCGTTCACACCTAAGCGTCTTACAAGGTCAGCTGTTTAGCTAAACATGAGCTCATGATCTAAATTTACACAATAATGAAGAAATCAGCTACAAGGGGAGACAACCAGCAAAAACTATCAATACCAGAATTAGATTCACAAGGCCATCCATCAATTGTTGGAATAATCAGGTGCAAGGCAGAAAATATACATAAAACTGGAACTGAAACAAGGAACAAGGATGTTTTCAAAGACTGGTAGGATCTCTAAAACATTTTTAAAGTACATGTCATTGGTAAAGCTAAATACTCAAAGGTTGTGTAATACAACAGATTAAGCATTGAGAAGAGTGAAATTATGCTGTTTTGAAAACTATGGCAGGTGAGATTTTCTGCCTAATTATATAAGAAGATTTCTCTAAAAAATACACATTATTTCAATGACTTATTGGCTGTGAAATAAGTTAAGGGTATTTCAAATGGCTTGTCTGCAAAGAAAGGTGAGATGTAGGGGATCACAGAAAGTCGAGGGGAAAATAGGTCAATATATACATTGCTATATGGTGAACTAAACCTTAGGCCAGCAACAATGGAGAGGACCTGACCCTTAGAAACTTACAAGTAAGCTGGAATCTTCAAAAGTTCACATCTTTATAAGTAAAATATTTATTAAAATGAATAACCAAGTGTTTTAATTGACATCAGAAGATCAAAACAATAAACCCTGAGAACATAGAAAAAAGATAAATAAAGATATGAGCAGAACTGAATACAACAGAAAACGTATAAAATTGAGGTGATTTAGTAAGTGCAAATAATCTTCTTTGAAAAGATTGAAAAGACACACTTTGATTAAGGAAAACAAAAACATAACTAAAGAATATACAGAAAGAATCAGGACAATGTTAGAGCAGAGAATATAAGAAATGCCAGTAAATTTGAACATTTCTGTAAAGTGGACCATTTCCTAGCTCCTAAAGTTTACCAAACCTGACACAAGAGGAAATCATTTAAGGTCATCATGTCTGCCCTTGGCATTCTCGGAACGCCCTGGCCTCAGAATGCAGCCTCTGTAGTCCATGGTAACCTGCGGAGAGGGGGCGGGGCTGAGGGAGGTTGGAACACTGCCCTCACTGAGGGAGTGGGTGTGGCCATCTCTGCTGTGACTGAACAAAGGGCAGGGGAGCAGGGGGCACAGGGCAGGGCCCTCAGAGCCCGGCAGGTCCAGTGGGGTTTCACAAGCATTTAGGCCCAGGCCAAAGGGCGCCTTCTTTGTCTGCACAGCTGCCCAAACTCTCACCTTTCCACTCAGGCCGACCTCTTACTTGAAGTGTGTGTGGAACCTGTCCGCGCAGTACACCTCGCTGCACAGCTAACCATAGGTCTGGGCATCGTAACTTCCTGCCAGGTGACTGAAGTTCGCAGGCAGGTGGGTCCCTGGGACACATGCAGAGAGGCTTCTGCCTGGGCCACACGCCGCCCACTGCCCCTGCCCCAGATCGGGGGCCGCCAAGCAGCCCTGTCGGAGTCCCCTGCCTCTTGAGGGAGTATTGGACCAACACTTGTAGAAAACGGGGTTCTCGCGGGCAACTCATTGGAGGGACACAAATAAATCTTTGCCGACTTTCTGATGAAGCTTACGAGCGTTCACACCTAAGCGTCTTACCAGGTCAGCTGTTTAGCTAAACATGAGCTCATGATCTAAATTTACACAATAATGAAGAAATCAGCTACAACGGGAGACAATCAGCAAAAACTATCAATACCAGAATTAGATTCCCAAGGCCATCCATCAATTGTTGGAATAATCAGGTGCAAGGCAGAAAATATACATAAACCTGGAACTGAAACACGGAACAAGGATGTTTTCAAAGACTGGTAGGATCTCTAAAACATTTTTAAAGTACATGTCATTGATAAAGCTAAATACTCAAAGGTTGTGTAATACAACAGATTAAGCATTGAGAAGAGTGAAATTATGCTGTTTTGAAAACTATGGCAGGTGAGATTTTCTGCCTAATTATATAAGAAGATTTCTCTAAAAAATACACATTATTTCAATGACTTATTGGCTGTGAAATAAGTTAAGGGTATTTCAAATGGCTTGTCTGCAAAGAAAGGTGAGATGTAGGGAATCCCAGAAAGTCGAGGGGAAAAAAGGTCAATATATACATTGCTATATGGTGAACTAAACCTTAGGCCAGCAACAATGGAGAGGACCTGACCCTTAGAAACTTACAAGTAAGCTGGAATCTTCAAAAGTTCAAATCTTTATAAGTAAAATATTTATTAAAATGAATAACCAAGTGTTTTAATTGACATCAGAAGATCAAAACAATAAACCCTGAGAACATAGAAAAAAGATAAATAAAGATATGAGCAGAACTTAATACAAAAGAAAACGTATAAAATTCAGGTGATTTACTAAGTCCAAAGAATCTTCTTTGAAAAGATTGAAAAGACATAATGTGATTAAGAAAAACAAAAAGATAAGTAAAGAATATACAGAAAGAATCAGGACAATGTTATAGCAGAGAATATAAGAAATGCCAGTAAATTTGAACATTTCTGTAAAGTGGACCATTTCCTAGCTCCTAAAGTTTACCAAACCTGACACAAGAGGAAATCATTTAAGGTCATCATGTCTGCCCTTGGCATTCTCGGAACGCCCGGGCCTCAGAATGCAGCCTCTGTAGTCCATGGTAACCTGCGGAGAGGGGGCGGGGCTGAGGGAGGTTGGAACACTGCCCTCACTGAGGGAGTGGGTGTGGCCATCTCTGCTGTGACTGAACAAAGGGCAGGGTAGCAGGGGGCCCAGGGCAGGGCCCTCAGAGCCCGGCAGGTCCAGTGGGGTGTCACAAGCATTTAGGCCCAGGCCAAAGGGCGCATTCTTTGTCTGCACAGCTGCCCAAACTCTCAACTTTCCACTCAGGCCGAACTCTTACTTGAAGTGTGTGTGGAACCTGTCCGCGCAGTACACCTCGCTGCACAGCTAACCATAGGTCTGGGCATCGTAGCTTCCTGCCAGTAGACACAAGTTCGCAGGCAGATGGGTCCCAGGGACACATGCAGAGAGGCTTCTGCCTGGGCCACAGGCCGCCCACTGCCCCTGCCCCAGATCGGGGGCCGCCAAGCAGCCCTGTCGGAGTCCCCTGCCTCTTGAGGGAGTATTGGACCAACACTTGTAGAAAACGGGGTTCTCGCGGCAACTCATTGGAGGGACACAAATAAATCTTTGCCGACTTTCTGCTGAAGCTTACGAGCGTTCACACCTAAGCTTCTTACCAGGTCAGCTGTTTAGCTAAACATGAGCTCATGATCTAAATTTACACAATAATGAAGAAATCAGCTACAAGGGGAGACAACCAGCAAAAACTATCAATACCAGAATTAGATTCCCAAGGCCATCCATCAATTGTTGGAATAATGAGGTGCAAGGCAGAAAATATACATAAAACTGGAACTGAAACAAGGAACAAGGATGTTTTCAAAGACTGGTAGGATCTCTAAAACATTTTTAAAGTACATGTCATTGATAAACCTAAATACTCAAAGGTTGTGTAAAACAACAGATTAAGCATTGAGAAGAGTGAAATTATGCTGTTTTGAAAACTATGGCAGGAGAGATTTTCTGCCTAATTATATAAGAAGATTTCTCTAAAAAATACACATTATTTCAATGACTTATTGGCTGTGAAATAAGTTAAGGGTATTTCAAATGGCTTGTCTGCAAAGAAAGGTGAGATGTAGGGAATCACAGAAACTCGAGGGGAAAATAGGTCAATATATACATTGCTATATGGTGAACTAAACCTTAGGCCAGCAACATTGGAGAGGACCTGCCCCTTAGAAACTTACAAGTAAGCTTGAATCTTCAAAAGTTCAAATCTTTATAAGTAAAATATTTATTAAAATGAATAACCAAGTGTTTTAATTGACATCAGAAGATCAAAACAATAAACCCTGAGAACATCGAAAAAAATAAATAAAGATATGGGCAGAACTTAATACAACAGAAAACGTATAAAATTGAGGTGATTTAGTAAGTCCAAAGAATCTTCTTTGAAAAGATTGAAAAGACACACTTTGATTAAGGAAAGCAAAAACATAAGTAAAGAATATACAGAAAGAATCAGGACAATGTTATAGCAGAGAATATAAGAAATGCCAGTAAATTTGAACATTTCTGTAAAGTGGACCATTTCCTAGCTCCTAAAGTTTACCAAACCTGACACAAGAGGAAATCATTTAAGGTCATCATGTCTGCCCTTGGCATTCTAAGAACGCCCTGGCCTCAGAATGCAGCCTCTGTAGTCCATGGTAACCTGCGGAGAGGGGGCGGGGCTGAGGGAGGTTGGAACACTGCCCTCACTGAGGGAGTGGGTGTGGCCATCTCTGCTGTTACTGAACAAAGGGCAGGGGAGCAGGGGGACCAGGGCAGGGCCCTCAGAGCCCGGCAGGTCCAGTGGGGTTTCACAAGCATTTAGGCCCAGGCCAAAGGGCGCCTTCTTTTTCTGCACAGCTGCCCAAACTCTCAACTTTCCACACAGGCCGACCTCTTACTTGAAGTGTGTGTGGAAGCTGTCCGTGCAGTAAACATCGCTGCACAGCTAACCATAGGTCTGGGCATCGTAGCTTCCTGCCAGGTGACCGAAGTTCGCAGGCAGTTGGGTCCCTGGGACACATGCAGAGAGGCTTCTGCCTGGGCCACAGGCCGCCCACTGCCCCTGCCCCAGATCGGGGGCCGCCAAGCAGCCCTGTCGGAGTCCCCTGCCTCTTGAGGGAGTATTGGACCAACACTTGTAGAAAACGGCGTTCTCGCGGGCAACTCATTGGAAGGACACAAATAAATCTTTGCCGACTTTCTGCTGAAGCTTACGAGCATTCACACCTAAGCGTCTGACCAGGTCAGCTGTTTAGCTAAACATGAGCTCATGATCTAAATTTACACAATAATGAAGAAATCAGGTACAAGGGGAGACAATCAGCAAAAACTATCAATACCAGAATTAGATTCCCAAGGCCAACCATCAATTGTTGGAAAAATCAGGTGCAAGGCAGAAAATATACATAAAACTGGAACTGAAACAAGGAACAAGGATGTTTTCAAAGACTGGTAGGATCACTGAAACATTTTTAAAGTACATGTCATTGATAAAGCTAAATACTCAAAGGTTGTGTAATACAACAGATTAAGCATTGAGAAGAGTGAAATTATGCTGTTTTGAAAACTATGGCAGGTGAGATTTTCTGCCTAATTATATAAGAAGAATTCTCTAAAAAATACACATTATTTCAATGACTTATTGGCTGTGAAATAAGTTAAGGGTATTTCAAATGGCTTGTCTGCAAAGAAAGGTGAGATGTAGGGAATCACAGAAAGTCGAGGGGAAAATAGGTCAATATATACATTGCTCTATGGTGAACTAAACCTTAGGCCAGCAACAATGGAGAGGACCTGACCCTTAGAAACTTACAAGTAAGCTGGAATCTTCAAAAGTTCAAATCTTTATAAGTAAAATATTTATTAAAATGAATAACCAAGTGTTTTAATTGACATCAGAAGATCAAAACAATAAACCCTGAGAACATAGAAAAAAGATAAATAAAGATATGAGCAGAACTTAATACAACAGAAAACGTATAAAATTGAGGTGATTTAGTAAGTCCAAAGAATCTTCTTTGAAAAGATTGAAAAGACACACTTTGATTAAGGAAAACAAAAACATAAGTAAAGAATATACAGAAAGAATCAGGACAATGTTATAGCAGAGAATATAAGAAATGCCAGTAAATTTGAACATTTCTGTAAAGTGGACCATTTCCTAGCTCCTAAAGTTTACCAAACCTGACACAAGAGGAAATCATTTAAGGTCATCATGTCTGCCCTTGGCATTCTCGGAACGCCCTGGCCTCAGAATGCAGCCTCTGTAGTCCATGGTAACCTGCGGAGAGGGGGCGGGGCTGAGGGAGGTTGGAACACTGCCCTCACTGAGGGAGTGGGTGTGGCCATCTCTGCTGTGACTGAACAAAGGGCAGGGGAGCAGGGGGCCCAGGGCAGGGCCCTCAGAGCCCGGCAGGTCCAGTGGGGTGTCACAAGCATTTAGGCCCAGGCCAAAGGGCGCCTTCTTTGTCTGCACAGCTGCCCAAACTCTCACCTTTCCACTCAGGCCGACCTCTTACTTGAAGTGTGTGTGGAACCTGTCCGCGCAGTACACCTCGCTGCACAGCTAACCATAGGTCTGGGCATCGTAACTTCCTGCCAGGTGACTGAAGTTCGCAGGCAGGTGGGTCCCTAGGACACATGCAGAGAGGCTTCTGCCTGGGCCACACGCTGCCCACTGCCCCTGCCCCAGATCGGGGGCCGCCAAGCAGCCCTGTCGGAGTCCCCTGCCTCTTGAGGGAGTATTGGACCAACACTTGTAGAAAACGGGGTTCTCGCGGGCAACTCATTGGAGGGAAACAAATAAATCTTTGCCGACTTTCTGCTGAAGCTTACGAGCGTTCACACCTAAGCGTCTTACCAGGTCAGCTGTTCAGCTAAACATGAGCTCATGATCTAAATTTACACAATAATGAAGAAATCAGCTACAAGGGGAGACAACCAGCAAAAACTATCAATACCAGAATTAGATTCCCAAGGCCATCCATCAATTGTTGGAATAATCAGGTGCAAGGCAGAAAATATACATAAACCTGGAACTGAAACACGGAACAAGGATGTTTTCAAAGACTGGTAGGATCTCTAAAACATTTTTAAAGTACATGTCATTGATAAAGCTAAATACTCAAAGGTTGTGTAATACAACAGATTAAGCATTGAGAAGAGTGAAATTATGCTGTTTTGAAAACTATGGCAGGTGAGATTTTCTGCCTAATTATATAAGAAGATTTCTCTAAAAAATACACATTATTTCAATGACTTATTGGCTGTGAAATAAGTTAAGGGTATTTCAAATGGCTTGTCTGCAAAGAAAGGTGAGATGTAGGGAATCACAGAAAGTCGAGGGGAAAAAAGGTCAATATATACATTGCTATATGGTGAACTAAACCTTAGGCCAGCAACAATGGAGAGGACCTGACCCTTAGAAACTTACAAGTAAGCTGGAATCTTCAAAAGTTCAAATCTTTATAAGTAAAATATTTATTAAAATGAATAACCAAGTGTTTTAATTGACATCAGAAGATCAAAACAATAAACCCTGAGAATATAGAAAAAAGATAAATAAAGATATGAGCAGAACTTAATACAACAGAAAACGTATAAAATTCAGTTGATTTACTAAGTCCAAAGAATCTTCTTTGAAAAGATTGAAAAGACATAATGTGATTAAGGAAAACAAAAAGATAAGTAAAGAATATACAGAAAGAATCAGGACAATGTTATAGCAGAGAATATAAGAAATGCCAGTAAATTTGAACATTTCTGTAAAGTGGACCATTTCCTAGCCCCTAAAGTTTACCAAACCTGACACAAGAGGAAATCATTTAAGGTCATCATGACTGCCCTTGGCATTCTCGGAACGCCCTGTCCTCAGGATGCAGCATCTGTAGTCCATGGTAACCTGCGGAGAGGGGGCGGGGCTGAGGGAGGTTGGAACACTGCCCTCACTGAGGGAGTGGGTGTGGCCATCTCTGCTGTGACTGAACAAAGGGCAGGGAAGCAGGGGGCCCAGGACAGGGCCCTCAGAGCCCGGCAGGTCCAGTGGGGTGTCACAAGCATTTAGGCCCAGGCCAAAGGGCGCCTTCTTTGTCTGCACAGCTGCCCAAACTCTCACCTTTCCACTCAGGCCGACCTCTTACTAGAAGTGTGTGTGGAACCTCTCCGCGCAGTACACCTCGCTGCACAGCTAAACATAGGTCTGGGCATCGTAGCTTCCTGCCAGGTGACCGAGGTTCGCAAGCAGATGGGTCCCAGAGACACATGCAGAGAGGCTTCTGCCTGGGCCACAGGCCGCCCACTGCCCCTGCCCCAGATCGGGGGCCGCCAAGCAGCCCTGTCGGAGTCCCCTGCCTCTTGAGGGAGTATTGGACCAACACTTGTAGAAAACGGGGTTCTCCCGGGCAACTCATTGGAGGGACACAAATAAATCTTTGCCGACTTTATGCTGAAGCTTACGAGTGTTCACACCTAAGCATCTGACAAGGTCAGCTGTTTAGCTAAACATGAGCTCATGATCTAAATTTACACAATAATGAAGAAATCAGCTACAAGTGGAGACAATCAGCAAAAACTATCAATACCAGTATTAGATTCCCAGGGCTATCCATCAATTGTTGGAATAATCAGGTGCAAGGCAGAAAATATACATAAAACTGGAACTGAAACAAGGAACAAGGATGTTTTCAAAGACTGGTAGGATCTCTAAAACATTTTTAAAGTACATGTCATTGATAAAGTTAAATACTCAAAAGTTGTGTAATACAGCAGATTAAGCATTGAGAAGAGTGAAATTATGCTGTTTCGAAAACTATGGCAGGTGAGATTTTCTGCCTAATTATATAAGAAGATTTCTCTAAAAAATACACATTATTTCAATGACTTATTGGCTGTGAAATAAGTTAAGGGTATTTCAAATGGCTTGTCTGCAAAGAAAGGTGAGATGTAGGGAATCACAGAAAGTCGAGGGGAAAATAGGTCAATATATACATTGCTATATGGTGAACTAAACCTTAGGCCAGCAACAATGGAGAGGACCTGACCCTTAGAAACTTACAAGTAAGCTGGAATCTTCAAAAGTTCAAATCTTTATAAGTAAAATATTTATTAAAATGAATAACCAAGTGTTTTAATTGACATCAGAAGATCAAAACAATAAACCCTGAGAACATAGAAAAAAGATAAATAAAGATATGAGCAGAACTTAATACAACAGAAAACGTATAAAATTCAGGTGATTTAGTAAGTCCAAAGAATCTTCTTTGAAAAGATTGAAAAGACACACTTTGATTAAGGAAAACAAAAACATAAGTAAAGAATATACAGAAAGAATCAGGACAATGTTATAGCAGAGAATATAAGAAATGCCAGTAAATTTGAACATTTCTGTAAAGTGGACCATTTCCTAGCTCCTAAAGTTTACCAAACCTGACACAAGAGGAAATCATTTAAGGTCATCATGTCTGCCCTTGGCATTCTCGGAACGCCCTGGACTCAGAATGCAGCCTCTGTAGTCCATGGTAACCTGCGGAGAGGGGGCGGGGCTGAGGGAGGTTGGAACAGTGCCCTCACTGAGGGAGTGGGTGTGGCCATCTCTGCTGTGACTGAACAAAGGGCAGGGGAGCAGGGGGCCCAGGGCAGGGCCCTCAGAGCCCGGCAGGTCCAGTGGGGTTTCACAAGCATTTAGGCCCAGGCCATAGGGCACCTTCTTTTTCTGCACAGCTGCCCAAACTCTCACCTTTCCACTCAGGCCGACCTCTTACTTGAAGTGTGTGTGGAACCTGTCCGCGCAGTACACCTCGCTGCACAGCTAACCATAGGTCTGGGCATCGTAACTTCCTGCCAGGTGACTGAAGTTCGCAGGCAGTTGGGTCCCTGGGACACATGCAGAGAGGCTTCTGCCTGGGCCACAGGCCGCCCACTGCCCCTGCCCCAGATCGGGGGCCGCCAAGCAGCCCTGTCGGAGTCCCCTGCCTCTTCAGGGAGTATTGGACCAACACTTGTAGAAAACGGGGTTCTCGCGGCAACTCATTGGAGGGACACAAATAAATCTTTGCCGACTTTCTCCTGAAGCTTACGAGCGTTCACACCTAAGCGTCTTACAAGGTCAGCTGTTTAGCTAAACATGAGCTCATGATCTAAATTTACACAATAATGAAGAAATCAGCTACTAGTGGAGACAATCAGTAAAAACTATCAATACCAGAATTAGATTCCCAAGGCCATCCATCAATTGTTGGAATAATCAGGTGCAAGGCAGAAAATAGACATAAAACTGGAACTGAAACAAGGAACAAGGATGTTTTCAAAGACTGGTAGGATCTCTAAAACATTTTTAAAGTACATGTCATTGATAAAGCTAAATACTCAAAGGTTGTGTAATACAACAGATTAAGCATTGAGAAGAGTGAAATTATGCTGTTTTGAAAACTATGGCAGGTGAGATTTTCTGCCTAATTATAGAAGAAGATTTCTCTAAAAAATACACATTATTTCAATGACTTATTGGCTGTGAAATAAGTTAAGGGTATTTCAAATGGCTTGTCTGCAAAGAAAGGTGAGATGTAGGGAATCACAGAAAGTCGAGGGGAAAATAGGTCAATATATACATTGCTATATGGTGAACTAAACCTTAGGCCAGCAACAATGGAGAGGACCTGACCCTTAGAAACTTACAAGTAAGCTGGAATCTTCAAAAGTTCAAATCTTTATAAGTAAAATATTTATTACAATGAATAACCAAGTGTTTTAATTGACATCAGAAGATCAAAACAATAAACCCTGAGAACATAGAAAAAAGATAAATAAAGATATGGGCAGAACTTAATACAACAGAAAACGTATAAAATTGAGGTGATTTAGTAAGTCCAAAGAATCTTCTTTGAAAAGATTGAAAAGACACACTTTGATTAAGGAAAACAAAAACATAAGTAAAGAATATACAGAAAGAATCAGGACAATGTTATAGCAGAGAATATAAGAAATGCCAGTAAATTTGAACATTTCTGTAAAGTGGACCATTTCCTAGCTCCTAAAGTTTACCAAACCTGACACAAGAGGAAATCATTTAAGGTCATCATGTCTGCCCTTGGCATTCTCAGAACGCCCTGGCCTCAGAATGCAGCATCTGTAGTCCATGGTAACCTGCGGAGAGTGGGCGGGGCTGAGGGAGATTTAAACACTGCCCTCACTGAGGGAGTGGGTGTTGCCATCTCTGCTGTGACTGAACAAAGGGCAGGGGAGCAGGGGGCCCAGGGCAGGGCCCTCAGAGCCCGGCAGGTCCAGTGGGGTGTCACAAGCATTTAGGCACAGGCCAAAGGGCGCCTTCTTTGTCTGCACAGCTGCCCAAACTCTCAACTTTCCACTCAGGACGACCTCTTACTAGAAGTGTGTGTGGAACCTGTCCGCGCAGTACACCTCGCTGCACAGCTAACCATAGGTCTGGGCATCGTAGCTTCCTGCCAGGTGACCGAAGTTCGCAGGCAGATGGGTCCTTGGGACACATGCAGAGAGGCTTCTGCCGGGGCCACAGGCCGCCCACTGCCCCTGCCCCACTTCGGGGGCCGCCAAGCATACCTGTCGGAGTCCCCTGCCTCTTGAGGGTGTATTGGACCAACACTTGTAGAAAACGGCGTTCTCGCGAGCAACTCATTGGAGGGACACAAATAAATCTTTGCCGACTTTCTGCTGAAGCTTACGAGCGTTCACACCTAAGCGTCTGACAAGGTCAGCTGTTTAGCTAAACATGAGCTCATGATCTAAATTTACACAATAATGAAGAAATCAGCTACAAGGGGAGACAACCAGCAAAAACTATCAATACCAGAATTAGATTCCCAAGGCCATCCATCAATTGTTGGAATAATCAGGTGCAAGGCAGAAAATATACATAAAACTGGAACTGAAACAAGGAACAAGGATGTTTTCAAAGACTGGTAGGATCTCTAAAACATTTTTTTTTTTTTTTTTTGCGGTATGCGGGCCTCTCACTGTTGTGGCCTCTCCCGTTGCGGAGCACAGGCTCCGGATGCGCAGGCCCAGCGGCCATGGCTCACGGGCCCAGCCGCTCCGCGGCATATGGGATCATCCCAGACCGGGGCACGAACACTTAAGCCCTGCATCGGCAGTCGGACTCTCAACCACTGCGCCACAAGGGAGGCCCTCTAAAACATTTTTAAAGTACATGTCATTGATAAAGCTAAATACTCAAAGGTTGTGTAATACAACAGATTAAGCATTGAGAAGAGTGAAATTATGCTGTTTTGAAAACTATGGCAGGTGAGATTTTCTGCCTAATTATATAAGAAGATTTCTCTAAAAAATACACATTATTTCAATGACTTATTGGCTGTGAAATAAGTTAAGGGTATTTCAAATGGCTTGTCTGCAAAGAAAGGTGAGATGTAGGGAATCACAGAAAGTCGAGGGGAAAATAGGTCAATATATACATTGCTATATGGTGAACTAAACCTTAGGCCAGCAACAATGGAGAGGACCTGACCCTTAGAAACTTACAAGTAAGCTGGAATCTTCAAAAGTTCAAATCTTTATAAGTAAAATATTTATTAAAATGAATAACCAAGTGTTTTAATTGACATCAGAAGATCAAAACAATAAACACTGAGAACATAGAAAAAAGATAAATAAAGATATGAGCAGAACTTAATACAACAGAAAACGTATAAAATTGAGGTGATTTAGTAAGTCCAAAGAATCTTCTTTGAAAAGATTGAAAAGACACACTTTGATTAAGGAAAACAAAAACATAAGTAAAGAATATATAGAAAGAATCAGGACAATGTTATAGCAGAGAATATAAGAAATGCCAGTAAATTTGAACATTTCTGTAAAGTGGACCATTTCCTAGCTCCTAAAGTTTACCAAACCTGACACAAGAGGAAATCATTTAAGGTCATCATGTCTGCCCTTGGCATTCTCGGAACGCCCTGACCTCAGGATGCAGCATCTGTAGTCCATGGTAACCTGCGGAGAGGGGGCGGGGCTGAGGGAGGTTGGAACACTGCCCTCACTGAGGGAGTGGGTGTGGCCATCTCTGCTGTGACTGAACAAAGGGCAGGGGAGCAGGGGGCCCAGGGCAGGGCCCTCAGACCCCGGCAGGTCCAGTGGGGTGTCACAAGCATTTAGGCCCGGGCCAAAGGGCGCCTTCTTTGTCTGCACAGCTGCCCAAACTCTCACCTTTCCACTCAGGCCGACCTCTTACTTGAAGTGTGTCTGGAACCTGTCCGCGCAGTACACCTCGCTGCACAGCTAACCATAGGTCTGGGCATCGTAGCTTCCTGCCAGGTGACCGAAGTTCCCAGGCAGATGGGTCCCAGGGACACATGCAGAGAGGCTTCTGCCTGGGCCACAGGCCGCCCACTGCCCCTGCCCCAGATCGGGAGCCGCAAAGCAGCCCTGTCGGAATCCCCTTCCTCTTGAGGGAGTATTGGAACAACACTTGTAGAAAACGGGGTTCTCGCGGGCAACTCATTGGAGGGACACAAATAAATCTTTGCCGACTTTCTACAGAAGCTTACGAGCGTTCACACCTAAGCGTCTTACAAGGTCAGCTGTTTAGCTAAACATGAGCTCATGATCTAAAATTACACAATAATGAAGAAATCAGCTACAAGGGGAGACAACCAGCAAAAACTATCAATACCAGAATTAGATTCACAAGGCCATCCATCAATTGTTGGAATAATCAGGTGCAAGGCAGAAAATATACATAAAACTGGAACTGAAACAAGGAACAAGGATGTTTTCAAAGACTGGTAGGATCTCTAAAACATTTTTAAAGTACATGTCATTGGTAAAGCTAAATACTCAAAGGTTGTGTAATACAACAGATTAAGCATTGAGAAGAGTGAAATTATGCTGTTTTGAAAACTATGGCAGGTGAGATTTTCGGCCTAATTATATAAGAAGATTTCTCTAAAAAATACACATTATTTCAATGACTTATTGGCTGTGAAATAAGTTAAGGGTATTTCAAATGGCTTGTCTGCAAAGAAAGGTGAGATGTAGGGGATCACAGAAAGTCGAGGGGAAAATAGGTCAATATATACATTGCTATATGGTGAACTAAACCTTAGGCCAGCAACAATGGAGAGGACCTGACCCTTAGAAACTTACAAGTAAGCTGGAATCTTCAAAAGTTCCAATCTTTATAAGTAAAATATTTATTAAAATGAATAACCAAGTGTTTTAATTGACATCAGAAGATCAAAACAATAAACCCTGAGAACATAGAAAAAAGATAAATAAAGATATGAGCAGAACTGAATACAACAGAAAACGTATAAAATTGAGGTGATTTAGTAAGTGCAAATAATCTTCTTTGAAAAGATTGAAAAGACACACTTTGATTAAGGAAAACAAAAACATAACTAAAGAATATACAGAAAGAATCAGGACAATGTTAGAGCAGAGAATATAAGAAATGCCAGTAAATTTGAACATTTCTGTAAAGTGGACCATTTCCTAGCTCCTAAAGTTTACCAAACCTGACACAAGAGGAAATCATTTAAGGTCATCATGTCTGCCCTTGCCGTTCTCGGAACGCCCTGGCCTCAGAATGCAGCATCTGTAGTCCATGGTAACCTGCCGAGATGGGGCGGGGCTGAGGGAGGTTGGAACACTGCCCTCACTGAGGGAGTGGGTGTGGCCATCTCTGCTGTGACTGAACAAAGGGCAGGGGAGCAGGGGGCCCAGGGCAGGGCCCTCAGAGACCGGCAGGTCCAGTGGGGTGTCACAAGCATTTAGGCCCAGGCCAAAGGGCGCCATCTTTGTCTGCATAGCTGCCCAAACTCTCACCTTTCCACTCAGGCCGACCTGTTACTTGAATTGTGTGTGGAACCTGTCCGTGCAGTACACGTCGCTGCACAGCTAACCATAGGTCTGGGCATCGTAGCTTCCTGCCAGGTGACCGAAGTTCGCAGGCAGATGTGTCCCAGGGACACATGCAAAGAGGCTCCAGCCCGGGCCACAGGCTGCCCACTGCCCCTGCCCCAGATCGGGGCCGCCAATCAGCCCTGTCGGAGTCCCCTTCCTCTAGAGGGAGTATTGGACCAACACTTGTAGAAAACGGTGTCCTCGTGGGCAACTCATTGGAGGGACACAAATAAATTTTGCCGACTTTGTCCTGAAGCTTACGAGCGTTCACACCTAAGCGTCTTACAAGGTCAGCTGTTTAGCTAAACATGAGCTCATGATCTAAATTTACACAATAATGAAGAAATCAGCTACGAGGGGAGACAATCAGTAAAGACTATCAATACCAGAATTAGATTCCCAAGGCCATCCATCAATTTTTGGAATATTCAGGAGCAAGGCAGAATATATACATAAAACTGGACCTGAAACAAGGAACAAGGGTGTTTTCAAAGACTGGTAGGATCACTAAAACATTTTTAAAGGACATGTCATTGATAAAGCTAAATACTCAAAGGTTGTGTAATACAACAGATTAAGCATTGAGAAGAGTGAAATTATGCTGTTTTGAAAACTATGGCAGGTGAGATTTTCTGCCTAATTATATAAGAAGATTTCTCTAAAAATACACATTATTTCAATGACTTATTGGCTGTGAAATAAGTTAAGGGTATTTCAAATGGCTTGTCTGCAAAGAAAGGTGAGATGTAGGGAATCACAGAGAGTCGAGGGGAAAATAGGTCAATATATACATTGCTATATTGTGAACTAAGTCTTAGGCCAGCAACAATGGAGAGGACCTGACCCTTAGAAACTTACAAGTAAGGTGGAATCTTCAAAAGTTCAAATCTTTATAAGTAAAATATTTATTAAAATGAATAACCAAGTGTTTTAATTGACATCAGAAGATCAAAACAATAAACCCTGAGAACATAGAAAAAAGATAAATAAAGATATGAGCAGAACTTAATACAACAGAAAACGTACAAAATTGAGGTGATTTAGTAAGTCCAAAGAATCTTCTTTGAAAAGATTGAAAAGACACACTTTGATTAAGGAAAACAAAAACATAAGGAAAGAATATACGGAAAGAATCAGGACAATGTTATAGCAGAGAATATATGAAATGCCAGTAAATTTGAACATTTCTGTAAAGTGGACCATTTCCTAGCTCCTAAAGTTTACCAAACCTGACACAAGAGGAAATCATTTAAGGTCATCATGTCTGCCCTTGGCATTCTCGGAACGCCCTGGCCTCAGGATGCAGCCTCTGTAGTCCATGGTAACCTGCGGAGAGGGGCGGGGCTGAGGTTGGTTGGAACTCTGCCCTCACTGAAGGAGTGGGTGTGGCCATCTCTGCTGTGACTGAACAAAGGGCAGGGGAGCAGGGGACCCAGGGCAGGGCCCTCAGAGCACGGCAGGTCCAGTGGGCTGTCACAAGCATTTAGGCCCAGGCCAAAGGGCGCCTTCTTTGTCTGCACAGCTGCCCAAACTCTCACCTTTCCACTCAGGCCGACCTCTTACTTGAAGTGTGTGTGGAACCTGTCCTCACAGTACACCTCGCTGCACAGCTAACCATAGGTCAGGGCATCGTAGCTTCCTGCCAGGTGACCGAAGTTCGCAGGCAGATGTGTCCCAGGGACACATGCAAAGAGGCTCCAGCCCGGGCCACAGGCTGCCCACTGCCCCTGCCCCAGACCGGGGGCCGCCAATCAGCCATGTCGGAGTCCCCTGCCTCTAGAGGGAGTATTGGACCAACACTTGTAGAAAACGGTGTCCTCGTGGGCAACTCATTGGAGGGACACAAATAAATTTTGCCGACTTTCTCCTGAAGCTTACGAGCGTTCACACCTAAGCGTCTTACAATGTCAGCTGTTTAGCTAAACATGAGCTCATGATCTAAATTTACACAATAATGAAAAAATCAGCTACGAGGGGAGACAATCAGTAAAGACTATCAATACCAGAATTAGATTCCCATGGCCATCCATCAATTGTTGGAATAATCAGGTGCAAGGCAGAATATATACATAAAACTGGAACTGAAACAAGGAACAAGGGTGTTTTCAAAGACTGGTAGGATCTCTAAAACATTTTTAAAGTACATGTCATTGATAAAGCTAAATACTCAAAGGTTGTGTAATACAACAGATTAAGCATTGAGAAGTTCGCAGGCAGATGTGTCCCAGGGAAACAGGAAAAGAGGCTCCAGCCCGGGCCACAGGCTGCCCACTGCCCCTGCCCCAGACCGGGGGCCGCCAATCAGCCCTGTCGGAGTCCCCTGCCTCTAGAGGGAGTATTGGACCAACACTTGTAGAAAACGGTATCCTCGTGGGCAACTCATTGGAGGGACACAAATAAATTTTGCCGACTTTCTCCTTAAGCTTTCGAGCGTTCACACCTAAGCGTCTTACAAGGTCAGCTGTTTAGCTAAACATGAGCTCATGATCTAAATTTACACAATAATGAAAAAATTAGCTACGAAGGGAGACAATCAGTAAAGACTATCAATACCAGAATTAGATTCCCAAGGCCATCCATCAATTGTTGGAATAATCAGGTGCAAGGCAGAATATATACATAAAACTGGAACTGAAACAAGGAACAAGGATGTTTTCAAAGACTGGTAGGATCTCTAAAAGATTTTTAAAGTACATGTCATTGATAAAGCTAAATACTCAAATGTTGTGTAATACAACAGATTAAGCATTGAGAAGAGTGAAATTATGCTGTTTTGAAAACTATGGCAGGTGAGATTTTCTGCCTAATTATATAAAAAGATTTCTCTAAAAATTCACATTATTTCAATGACTTATTGGCTGTGAAATAAGTTAAGGGTATTTCAAATGGCTTGTCTGCAAAGAAAGGTGAGATGTAGGGAATCACAGAAAGTCGAGGGGAAAATAGGTCAATATATACATAGCTATATGGTGAACTAAACCTTAGGCCAGCAACAATGGAGAGGACCTGACACTTAGAAACTTATATGTAAGCTGGAATCTTCAAAAGTTCAAATCTTTATAAGTAAAATATTTATTAAAATGAATAACCAAGTGTTTTAATTGACATCAGAAGATCAAAACAATAAACCCTGAGAACATAGAAAAAAGATAAATAAAGATATGAGCAGAACTTAATACAACAGAAAACGTATAAAATTGAGGTGATTTAGTAAGTCCAAAGAATCTTCTTTGAAAAGATTGAAAAGACACACTTTGATTAAGGAAAACAAAAACATAAGTATAGAATATACAGAAAGAATCAGGACAATGTTAGAGCAGAGAATATATGAAATGCTAGTAAATTTGAACATTTCTGTAAAGTGGACCATTTCCTAGCTCCTAAAGTTTACCAAACCTGACCCAAGAGGAAATCATTTAAGGTCATCATGTCTGCCCTTGGCATTCTTGGAACGCCCTGGCCTCAGAATGCAGACTCTGTAGTCCATGGTAACCTGCGGAGAGGGGGCGGGGCTGAGGTTGGTTGGAACTCTGGCCTCACTGAAGGAGTGGGTGTGGCCATCTCTGCTGTGACTGAACAAAGGGCAGGGGAGCAGGGGGCCCAGGGCAGGGCCCTCAGAGCCCGGGAGTCCAGTGGGTTGTCACAAGCATTTAGGCCCAGGCCAAAGGGCGCCTTCTTTGTCTGCACAGCTGCCCAAACTCTCACCTTTCCACTCAGGCCGACCTCTTACTTGAAGTGTGTGTGGAACCTGTCCTCACAGTACACCTCGCTGCACAGCTAACCATAGGTCTGTGCATCGTAGCTTCCTGCCAGGTGATCGAAGTTCGCAGGCAGATGTGTCCCAGGGACACATGCAAAGAGGCTCCTGCCCGGGCCACAGGCTGCTCACTGCTCCTGCCCCAGATCGGGGGCCGCCTATCAGCCCTGTCGGAGTCCCCTGCCTCTAGAGTGTGTATTGGACCAACACTTGTAGAAAACGGTGTCCTCGTGGGCAACTCATTGGAGGGACACAAATAAATCTTTGCCGCCTTTCTGCTGAATCTTACGAGCGTTCACACCTAAGCGTCTTACAAGGTCATCTGTTTAGCTAAACATGAGCTCATGATCTAAATTTACACAATAATGAAGAAATCAGCTATAAGGGGAGACAACCAGCAAAAACTATCAATACCAGAATTAGATTCCCAAGGCCATCCATCAATTGTTGGAATAATCAGGTGCAAGGCAGAATATATACATAAAACTGGAACTGAAACAAGGAACAAGGATGTTTTCAAAGACTGGTAGGATCTATACATGTCATTGATAAAGCTAAATACTCAAAGGTTGTGTAATACAACAGATTAAGCATTGAGAAGAGTGAAATTATGCTGTCTTGAAAACTATGGCAGGTGAGATTTTCTGCCTAATTTTATAAGAAGATTTCTCTAAAAAATACACATTATTTCAATGACTTATTGGCTGTGAAATAAGTTAAGGGTATTTCAAATGGCTTGTCTGCAAAGAAAGGTGAGATGTAGGGAATCACAGAAAGTCGAGGGGAAAATAGGTCAATATATACATTGCTATATGGTGAACTAAACCTTAGGCCAGCAACAACGGAGAGGACCTGATCCTTAGAAACTTACAAGTAAGCTGGAATCTTCAAAAGTTCAAATCTTTATAAGTAAAATATTTATTAAAATGAATAACCAAGTGTTTTAATTGACATCAGAAGAATAAAACAATAAACCCTGAGAACATAGAAAAAAGATAAATAAAGATATGAGCAGAACTTAATACAACAGAAAACGTATAAAATTGAGGTGATTTAGTAAGTCCAAAGAATCTTCTTTGAAAAGATTGAAAAGACACACTTTGATTAAGGAAAACAAAAACATAAGTAAAGAATATACAGAAAGAATCAGGACAATGTTATAGCAGAGAATATATGAAATGCCAGTAAATTTGAACATTTCTATAAAGTGGACCATTTCCTAGCTCCTAAAGTTTACCAAACCTGACACAAGAGGAAATCATTTAAGGTCATCATGTCTGCCCTTGGCATTCTCGGAACGCCCTTGCCTCAGGATGCAGCATCTGTAGTCCATGGTAACCTGCGGAGAGGGGGCGGGGATGAGGGTGGTTGGAACTCTGGCCTCACTGAAGGAGTGGGTGTGGCCATCTCTGCTGTGACTGAACAAAGGGCAGGGGAGCAGGGGGCCCAGGGCAGGGCCCTCAGAGCCCGGCAGCTCCAGTGGGCTGTCACAAGCATTTAGGCCCAGGCCAAAGGGCACCTTCTTTGCACAGCTGCCCAAACTCTCACCTTTCCACTCAGGCCGACCTCTTACCTGAAGTGTGTGTGGAACCTGTCCACACAGTACACCTCGCTGCACAGCTAACCATATGTCAGGGCATCGTAGCTTCCTGCCAGGTGACCGAAGTTCGCAGGCAGATGTGTCCCAGGGACACATGAAAAGAGGCTCCAGCCCGGGCCACATGCTCCCCACTGCCCCTGCCCCAGATCGGGGGCCACCAATCAGCCCTGTTGGAGTCCCATTCCTCTAGAGGGAGTATTGGATCAACACTTGTAGAAAACGGTGTCCTCGTGGGCAACTCATTGGAGGGACCCAAATAAATCTTTGCCGACTTTCTGCTGAAGCTTACGAGCGTTCACACCTAAGCGTCTTACAAGGTCAGCTGTTTAGCTAAACATGAGCTCATGATCTAAATTTACACAATAATGAAGAAATCAGCTACGAGGGGAGACAATCAGTAAAGACTATCAATACCAGAATTAGATTCCCAAGGCCATCCATCAATTGTTGGAATAATCAGGTGCAAGGCAGAATATATACATAAAACCGGAACTGAAACAAGGAACACGGATGTTTTCAAAGACTGGTAGGATCTCTAAAACATTTTTAAAGTACATGTCATTGATAAAGCTAAATACTCAAAGGTTGTGTAATACAACAGATTAAGCATTGAGAAGAGTGAAATTATGCTGTTTTGAAAACTATGGCAGGTGAGATTTTCTGCCTAATTATATAAGAAGATTTCTCTAAAAAATACACATTATTTCAATGACTTATTGGCTGTGAAATAAGTTAAGGGTATTTCAAATGGCTTGTCTGCAAAGAAAGGTGAGATGTAGGGAATCACAGAAAGTCGAGGGGAACATAGGTCAATATATACATTGCTATATGGTGAACTAAACCTTAGGCCAGCAACAATGGAGAGGACCTGACCCATAGAAACTTACAAGTAAGCTGGAATCTTCAAAAGTTCAAATCTTTATAAGTAAAATATTTATTAAAATGAATAACCAAGTGTTTTAATTGACATCAGAAGATCAAAACAATAAACCCTGAGAACATAGAAAAAAGATAAATAAAGATATGAGCAGAACTTAATACAACAGAAAACGTATAAAATTCAGGTGATTTAGTAAGTCCAAAGAATCTTCTTTGAAAAGATTGAAAAGACACCCTTTGATTAAGGAAAACAAAAACATAAGGAAAGAATATACAGAAAGAATCAGGACAATGTTATAGCAGAGAATATATGAAATGCCAGTAAATTTGAACATTTCTGTAAAGTGTACCATTTCCTAGCTCCTAAAGTTTACCAAACCTGACACAAGAGGAAATCATTTAAGGTCATCATGTCTGCCCTTGGCATTCTTGGAACGCCCTGGCCTCAGAATGCAGACTCTGTAGTCCATGGTAACCTGCGGAGAGGGGGCGGGGCTGAGGTTGGTTGGAACTCTGGCCTCACTGAAGGAGTGGGTGTGGCCATCTCTGCTGTGACTGAACAAAGGGCAGGGGAGCAGGGGGCCCAGGGCAGGGCCCTCAGAGCCCGGGAGTCCAGTGGGTTGTCACAAGCATTTAGGCCCAGGCCAAAGGGCGCCTTCTTTGTCTGCACAGCTGCCCAAACTCTCACCTTTCCACTCAGGCCGACCTCTTACTTGAAGTGTGTGTGGAACCTGTCCTCACAGTACACCTCGCTGCACAGCTAACCATAGGTCTGTGCATCGTAGCTTCCTGCCAGGTGATCGAAGTTCGCAGGCAGATGTGTCCCAGGGACACATGCAAAGAGGCTCCTGCCCGGGCCACAGGCTGCTCACTGCTCCTGCCCCAGATCGGGGGCCGCCTATCAGCCCTGTCGGAGTCCCCTGCTTCTAGATGGAGTATTGGACCAACACTTCTGGAAAACGGTGTCCTCGTGGGCAACTCATTGGAGGGACACAAATAAATCTTTGCCGTCTTTCTGCGGAAGCTTACGAGCGTTCACAGCTAAGCATCTTACAAGGTCAGCTGTTTAGCTAAACATGAGCTCATGATCTAAATTTACACAATAATGAAGAAATCAGCTACGAGGGGAGACAATCAGTAAAGACTATCAATACCAGAATTAGATTCCCAAGACCATCCATCAATTGTTGGAATAATCAGGTGCAAGGTAGAATATATACATAAAACCGGAAGTGAAACAAGGAACACGGATGTTTTCAAAGACTGGTAGGATCTCTAAAACATTTTTAACGTACATGTCATTGATAAAGCTAAATACTCAAAGGTTGTGTAATACAACAGATTAAGCATTGAGAAGAGTGAAATTATGCTGTTTTGAAAACTATGGCAGGTGAGATTTTCTGCCTAATTATATAAGAAGATTTCTCTAAAAAATACACATTATTTCAATGACTTATTGGCTGTGAAATAAGTTAAGGGTATTTCAAATGGCTTGTCTGCAAAGAAAGGTGAGATGTAGGGAATCACAGAAAGTCGAGGGGAAAATAGGTCAATATATACATTGCTATATGGTGAACTAAACCTTAGGCCAGCAACAATGGAGAGGACCTGACCCTTAGAAACTTACAAGAAAGCTGGAATCTTCAAAAGTTCAAATCTTTATAAGTAAAATATTTATTAAAATGAATAACCAAGTGTTTTAATTGACATCAGAAGAATAAAACAATAAACCCTGAGAACATAGAAAAAAGATAAATAAAGATATGAGCAGAACTTAATACAACAGAAAACGTATAAAATTGAGGTGATTTAGTAAGTCCAAAGAATCTTCTTTGAAAAGATTGAAAAGACACACTTTGATTAAGGAAAACAAAAACATAAGTAAAGAATATACAGAAAGAATCAGGACAATGTTATAGCAGAGAATATATGAAATGCCAGTAAATTTGAACATTTCTATAAAGTGGACCATTTCCTACCTCCTAAAGTTTACCAAACCTGACACAAGAGGAAATCATTTAAGGTCATCATGTCTGCCCTTGGCATTCTCGGAACGCCCTTGCCTCAGGATGCAGCATCTGTAGTCCATGGTAACCTGCGGAGAGGGGGCGGGGATGAGGGTGGTTGGAACACTGGCCTCACTGAAGGAGTGGGTGTGGCCATCTCTGCTGTGACTGAACAAAGGGCAGGGGAGCAGGGGGACCAGGGCAGGGCCCTCAGAGCCCGGCAGGTCCAGAGGGCTGTCACAAGCATTTAGGCCCAGGCCAAAGGGCACCTTCTTTGCACAGCTGCCCAAACTCTCACCTTTCCACTCAGGCCGACCTCTTACTTGAAGTGTGTGTGGAACCTGTCCTCACAGTACACCTCGCTGCACAGCTAACCATATGTCAGGGCATCGTAGCTTCCTGCCAGGTGACCGAATTTCGCAGGCAGATGTGTCCCAGGGACACATGAAAAGAGGCTCCAGCCCGGGCCACCTGCTGCCCACTGCCCCTGCCCCATATCGGGGGCCACCAATCAGCCCTGTCGGAGTCCCATTCCTCTAGAGGGAGTATTGGACCAACACTTGTAGAAAACGGTGTCCTCGTGGGCAACTCATTGGAGGGACCCAAATAAATCTTTGCCGACTTTCTGCTGAAGCTTACGAGCGTTCACACCTAAGCGTCTTACAAGGTCAGCTGTTTAGCTAAACATGAGCTCATGATCTAAATTTACACAATAATGAAGAAATCAGCTACGAGGGAAGACAATCAGTAAAGACTATCAATACCAGAATTAGATTCCCAAGGCCATCCATCAATTGTTGGAATAATCAGGTGCAAGGCAGAATATATACATAAAACCGGAACTGAAACAAGGAACACGGATGTTTTCAAAGACTGGTAGGATCTCTAAAACATTTTTAAAGTACATGTCATTGATAAAGCTAAATACTCAAAGGTTGTGTAATACAACAGATTAAGCATTGAGAAGAGTGAAATTATGCTGTTTTGAAAACTATGGCAGGTGAGATTTTCTGCCTAATTATATAAGAAGATTTCTCTAAAAATTACACATTATTTCAATGACTTATTGGCTGTGAAATAAGTTAAGGGTATTTCAAATGGCTTGTCTGCAAAGAAAGGTGAGATGTAGGGAATCACAGAAAGTCGAGGGGAACATAGGTCAATATATACATTGCTATATGGTGAACTAAACCTTAGGCCAGCAACAATGGAGAGGACCTGACCCTTAGAAACTTACAAGTAAGCTGGAATGTTCAAAAGTTCAAATTTTTATAAGTAAAATATTTATTAAAATGAATAACCAAGTGTTTTAATTGACATCAGAAGATCAAAACAATAAACCCTGAGAACATAGAAAAAAGATAAATAAAGATATGAGCAGAACTTAATACAACAGAAAACGTATAAAATTCAGGTGATTTAGTAAGTCCAAAGAATCTTCTTTGAAAAGATTGAAAAGACACACTTTGATTAAGGAAAACAAAAACATAAGTAAAGAATATACAGAAAGAATCAGGACAATGTTATAGCAGAGAATATATGAAATGCCAGTAAATTTGAACATTTCTGTAAAGTGTACCATTTCCTAGCTCCTAAAGTTTACCAAACCTGACACAAGAGGAAATCATTTAAGGTCATCATGTCTGCCCTTGGCATTCTCGGAACGCCCTGGCCTCAGAATGCAGACTCTGTAGTCCATGGTAACCTGCGGAGAGGGGGCGGGGCTGAGGTTGGTTGGAACTCTGGCCTCACTGAAGGAGTGGGTGTGGCCATCTCTGCTGTGACTGAACAAAGGGCAGGGGAGCAGGGGGCCCGGGGCAGGGCCTTCAGAGCCCGGGAGTCCAGTGGGTTGTCACAAGCATTTAGGCCCAGGCCAAAGGGCGCCTTGTTTGTCTGCACAGCTGCCCAAACTCTCACCTTTCCACTCAGGCCGACCTCTTACTTGAAGTGTGTGTGGAACCTGTCCTCACAGTACACCTCGCTGCACAGCTAACCATAGGTCTGGGCATCGTAGCTTCCTGCCAGGTGATCGAAGTTCGCAGGCAGATGTGTCCCAGGGACACATGCAAAGAGGCTCCTGCCCGGGCCACAGGCTGCTCACTGCTCCTGCCCCAGATCGGGGGCCGCCTATCAGCCCTGTCGGAGTCCCCTGCTTCTAGATGGAGTATTGGACCAACACTTCTGGAAAACGGTGTCCTCGTGGGCAACTCATTGGAGGGACACAAATAAATCTTTGCCGTCTTTCTGTGGAAGCTTACGAGCGTTCACAGCTAAGCATCTTACAAGGTCAGCTGTTTAGCTAAACATGAGCTCATGATCTAAATTTACACAATAATGAAGAAATCAGCTACGAGGGGAGACAATCAGTAAAGACTATCAATACCAGAATTAGATTCCCAAGACCATCCATCAATTGTTGGAATAATCAGGTGCAAGGTAGAATATATACATAAAACCGGAAGTGAAACAAGGAACACGGATGTTTTCAAAGACTGGTAGGATCTCTAAAACATTTTTAACGTACATGTCATTGATAAAGCTAAATACTCAAAGGTTGTGTAATACAACAGATTAAGCATTGAGAAGAGTGAAATTATGCTGTTTTGAAAACTATGGCAGGTGAGATTTTCTGCCTAATTATAGAAGAAGATTTCTCTAAAAAATACACATTATTTCAATGACTTATTGGCTGTGAAATAAGTTAAGGGTATTTCAAATGGCTTGTCTGCAAAGAAAGGTGAGATGTAGGGAATCACAGAAAGTCGAGGGGAAAATAGGTCAATATATACATTGCTATATGGTGAACTAAACCTTAGGCCAGCAACAATGGAGAGGACCTGACCCTTAGAAACTTACAAGAAAGCTGGAATCTTCAAAAGTTCAAATCTTTATAAGTAAAATATTTATTAAAATGAATAACCAAGTGTTTTAATTGACATCAGAAGAATAAAACAATAAACCCTGAGAACATAGAAAAAAGATAAATAAAGATATGAGCAGAACTTAATACAACAGAAAACGTATAAAATTGAGGTGATTTAGTAAGTCCAAAGAATCTTCTTTGAAAAGATTGAAAAGACACACTTTGATTAAGGAAAACAAAAACATAAGTAAAGAATATACAGAAAGAATCAGGACAATGTTATAGCAGAGAATATATGAAATGCCAGTAAATTTGAACATTTCTATAAAGTGGACCATTTCCTAGCTCCTAAAGTTTACCAAACCTGACACAAGAGGAAATCATTTAAGGTCATCATGTCTGCCCTTGGCATTCTCGGAACGCCCTTGCCTCAGGATGCAGCATCTGTAGTCCATGGTAACCTGCGGAGAGGGGGCGGGGATGAGGGTGGTTGGAACACTGGCCTCACTGAAGGAGTGGGTGTGGCCATCTCTGCTGTGACTGAACAAAGGGCAGGGGAGCAGGGGGACCAGGGCAGGGCCCTCAGAGCCCGGCAGGTCCAGAGGGCTGTCACAAGCATTTAGGCCCAGGCCAAAGGGCACCTTCTTTGCACAGCTGCCCAAACTCTCACCTTTCCACTCAGGCCGACCTCTTACTTGAAGTGTGTGTGGAACCTGTCCTCACAGTACACCTCGCTGCACAGCTAACCATATGTCAGGGCATCGTAGCTTCCTGCCAGGTGACCGAATTTCGCAGGCAGATGTGTCCCAGGGACACATGAAAAGAGGCTCCAGCCCGGGCCACCTGCTGCCCACTGCCCCTGCCCCATATCGGGGGCCACCAATCAGCCCTGTCGGAGTCCCATTCCTCTAGAGGGAGTATTGGACCAACACTTGTAGAAAACGGTGTCCTCGTGGGCAACTCATTGGAGGGACCCAAATAAATCTTTGCCGACTTTCTGCTGAAGCTTACGAGCGTTCACACCTAAGCGTCTTACAAGGTCAGCTGTTTAGCTAAACATGAGCTCATGATCTAAATTTACACAATAATGAAGAAATCAGCTACGAGGGAAGACAATCAGTAAAGACTATCAATACCAGAATTAGATTCCCAAGGCCATCCATCAATTGTTGGAATAATCAGGTGCAAGGCAGAATATATACATAAAACCGGAACTGAAACAAGGAACACGGATGTTTTCAAAGACTGGTAGGATCTCTAAAACATTTTTAAAGTACATGTCATTGATAAAGCTAAATACTCAAAGGTTGTGTAATACAACAGATTAAGCATTGAGAAGAGTGAAATTATGCTGTTTTGAAAACTATGGCAGGTGAGATTTTCTGCCTAATTATATAAGAAGATTTCTCTAAAAATTACACATTATTTCAATGACTTATTGGCTGTGAAATAAGTTAAGGGTATTTCAAATGGCTTGTCTGCAAAGAAAGGTGAGATGTAGGGAATCACAGAAAGTCGAGGGGAACATAGGTCAATATATACATTGCTATATGGTGAACTAAACCTTAGGCCAGCAACAATGGAGAGGACCTGACCCTTAGAAACTTACAAGTAAGCTGGAATGTTCAAAAGTTCAAATTTTTATAAGTAAAATATTTATTAAAATGAATAACCAAGTGTTTTAATTGACATCAGAAGATCAAAACAATAAACCCTGAGAACATAGAAAAAAGATAAATAAAGATATGAGCAGAACTTAATACAACAGAAAACGTATAAAATTCAGGTGATTTAGTAAGTCCAAAGAATCTTCTTTGAAAAGATTGAAAAGACACACTTTGATTAAGGAAAACAAAAACATAAGTAAAGAATATACAGAAAGAATCAGGACAATGTTATAGCAGAGAATATATGAAATGCCAGTAAATTTGAACATTTCTGTAAAGTGTACCATTTCCTAGCTCCTAAAGTTTACCAAACCTGACACAAGAGGAAATCATTTAAGGTCATCATGTCTGCCCTTGGCATTCTCGGAACGCCCTGGCCTCAGAATGCAGACTCTGTAGTCCATGGTAACCTGCGGAGAGGGGGCGGGGCTGAGGTTGGTTGGAACTCTGGCCTCACTGAAGGAGTGGGTGTGGCCATCTCTGCTGTGACTGAACAAAGGGCAGGGGAGCAGGGGGCCCGGGGCAGGGCCTTCAGAGCCCGGGAGTCCAGTGGGTTGTCACAAGCATTTAGGCCCAGGCCAAAGGGCGCCTTGTTTGTCTGCACAGCTGCCCAAACTCTCACCTTTCCACTCAGGCCGACCTCTTACTTGAAGTGTGTGTGGAACCTGTCCTCACAGTACACCTCGCTGCACAGCTAACCATAGGTCTGGGCATCGTAGCTTCCTGCCAGGTGACCGAAGTTCGCAGGCAGATGTGTCCCAGGGACACATGCAAAGAGGCTCCTGCCCGGGCCACAGGCTGCTCACTGCTCCTGCCCCAGATCGGGGGCCGCCTATCAGCCCTGTCGGAGTCCCCTGCTTCTAGAGGGAGTATTGGACCAACACTTGTGGAAAACGGTGTCCTCGTGGGCAACTCATTGGAGGGACACAAATAAATCTTTGCCGTCTTTCTGCGGAAGCTTACGAGCGTTCACAGCTAAGCATCTTACAAGGTCAGCTGTTTAGCTAAACATGAGCTCATGATCTAAATTTACACAATAATGAAGAAATCAGCTACGAGGGGAGACAATCAGTAAAGACTATCAATACCAGAATTAGATTCCCAAGGCCATCCATCAATTGTTGGAATAATCAGGTGCAAGGTAGAATATATACATAAAACCGGAACTGAAACAAGGAACACGGATGTTTTCAAAGACTGGTAGGATCTCTAAAACATTTTTAAAGTACATGTCATTGATAAAGCTAAATACTCAAAGGTTGTGTAATACAACAGATTAAGCATTGAGAAGAGTGAAATTATGCTGTTTTGAAAACTATGGCAGGTGAGATTTTCTGCCTAATTATATAAGAAGATTTCTCTAAAAAATACACATTATTTCAATGACTTATTGTCTGTGAAATAAGTTAAGGGTATTTCAAATGGCTTGTCTGCAAAGAAAGGTGAGATGTAGGGAATCACAGAAAGTCGAGGGGAAAATAGGTCAATATATACATTGCTATATGGTGAACTAAACCTTAGGCCAGCAACAATGGAGAGGACCTGACCCTTAGAAACTTACAAGAAAGCTGGAATCTTCAAAAGTTCAAATCTTTATAAGTAAAATATTTATTAAAATGAATAACCAAGTGTTTTAATTGACATCAGAAGATCAAAACAATAAACCCTGAGAACATAGAAAAAAGATAAATAAAGATATGAGCAGAACTTAATACAACAGAAAACGTATAAAATTGAGGTGATTTAGTAAGTCCAAAGAATCTTCTTTGAAAAGATTGAAAAGACACACTTTGATTAAGGAAAACAAAAACATAAGTAAAGAATATACAGAAAGAATCAGGACAATGTTATAGCAGAGAATATATGAAATGCCAGTAAATTTGAACATTTCTGTAAAGTGGACCATTTCCTAGCTCCTAAAGTTTACCAAACCTGACACAAGAGGAAATCATTTAAGGTCATCATGTCTGCCCTTGGCATTCTCGGAATGCCCTGGCCTCAGGATGCAGCCTCTGTAGTCCATGGTAACCTGCGGAGAGGGGGCGGAGCTGAGGTTGGTTGGAACTCTACCCTCACTGAAGGAGTGGGTGTGGCCATCTCTGCTGTGACTGAACAAATGGCAGGGGAGCAGGGGGCCCAGGGCAGGGCCCTCAGAGCACGGCAGGTCCAGTGGGCTGTCACAAGCATTTGGGCCTAGTCCAAAGGGCGCCTTCAGTGTCTGCACAGCTGCCCAAACTCTCACCTTTACACTCAGGCCGACCTCTTATTGAAGTGTGTGTGGAACCTTTCCTCAGAGTACACCTCGCTGCACAGCTAACCATATGTCTGGGCATCGTAGCTTCCTGCCAGGTGACCGAAGTTCGCAGGGAGATGTGTCCAAGGGACACATGAAAAGAGGCTCCAGCCCGGGCCACATGCTGCCCACTGCCCCTGCCCCAGATCGGGGGCCACCAATCAGCCCTGTCGGAGTCCCATTCCTCTAGAGGGAGTATTGGACCAACACTTGTAGAAAACGGTGTCCTCGTGGGCAACTCATTGGAGGGACCCAAATAAATCTTTGCCGACTTTCTGCTGAAGCTTACGAGCGTTCACACCTAAGCGTCTTACAAGGTCAGCTGTTTAGCTAAACATGAGCTCATGATCTAAATTTACACAATAATGAAGAAATCAGCTACGAGGGGAGACAATCAGTAAAGACTATCAATACCAGAATTAGATTCCCAAGGCCATCCATCAATAGTTGGAATAATCAGGTGCAAGGCAGAATATATACATAAAACTGGAACTGAAACAAGGAACAAGGATGTTTTCAAAGACTGGTAGTATCTCTAAAACATTTTTAAAGTACATGTCATTGATAAAGCTAAATACTCAAAGGTTGTGTAATACAACAGATTAAGCATTGAGAAGAGTGAAATTATGCTGTTTTGAAAACTATGGCAGGTGAGATTTTCTGCCTAATTATATAAGAAGATTTCTCTAAAAATACACATTATTTCAATGACTTATTGGATGTGAAATAAGTTATGGGTATTTCAAATGGCTTGTCTGCAAAGAAAGGTGAGATGTAGGGAATCACAGAAAGTCGAGGGGAAAATAGGTCAATATATACATTGCTATATGGTGAACTAAACCTTAGGCCAGCAACAATGGAGAGGACCTGACCCTTAGAAACTTACAAGAAAGCTGGAATCTTCAAAAGTTCAAATCTTTATAAGTAAAATATTTATTAAAATGAATAACCAAGTGTTTTAATTGACATCAGAAGATCAAAACAATAAACCCTGAGAACATAGAAAAAAGATAAATAAAGATATGAGCAGAACTTAATACAACAGAAAACGTATAAAATTGAGGTGATTTAGTAAGTCCAAAGAATCTTCTTTGAAAAGATTGAAAAGACACACTTTGATTAAGGAAAACAAAAACATAAGTAAAGAATATACAGAAAGAATCAGGACAATGTTATAGCAGAGAATATATGAAATGCCAGTAAATTTGAACATTTCTGTAAAGTGGACCATTTCCTAGCTCCTAAAGTTTACCAAACCTGACACAAGAGGAAATCATTTAAGGTCATCATGTCTGCCCTTGGCATTCTCGAAACGCCCTGGCCTCAGGATGCAGCCTCTGTAGTCCATGGTAACCTGCGGAGAGGGGGCGGGGCTGAGGGTGGTTGGAACTCTGCCCTCACTGAAGGAGTGGGTGTGGCCATCTCTCCTGTGACTGAACAAAGGGCAGGGGAGCAGGGGTCCCAGGGCAGGGCCCTCAGAGCACGGCAGGTCCAGTGGGGTGTCACAAGCATTTAGGCCCAGGCCAAAGGGCGCCTTCTTTGTCTGCACAGCTGCCCAAACTCTCACCTTTCCACTCAGGCCGACCTCTTACTTGAAGTGTGTGTGGAACCTGTCCTCACAGTACACCTCGCTGCACAGCTAACCATAGGTCTGGGCATCGTAGCTTCCTTCCAGGTGACCGAAGTTCGCAGGCAGATGTGTCCCAGGGACACATGCAAAGAGGCTCCTGCCCGGGCCACAGGCTGCCCACAGCCCCTGCCCCAGATCGGGGGCCGCCAATCAGCCCTGTCGGAGTCCCCTTCCTCTAGAGGGAGTATTGGACCAACACTTGTAGAAAACGGTGTCCTCGTGGGCAACTCATTGGAGGGACACAAATAAATTTTGCCGACTTTCACCTGAAGCTTACGAGCGTTCACACCTAAGCGTCTTACAAGGTCAGCTGTTTAGCTAAACATGAGCTCATGATCTAAATTTACACAATAATGAAAAAATCAGCTACGAGGGGATAAAATCAGTAAAGACTATCAATACCAGAATTAGATTCCCAAGGCCATCCATCAATAGTTGGAATAATCAGGTGCAAGGCAGAATATATACATAAACCTGGAACTGAAACAAGGAAGAAGGATGTTTTTAAAGACTGGTAGGATCTATACATGTCATTGATAAAGCTAAATACTCAAAGGTTGTGTAATACAACAGATTAAGCATTGAGAAGAGTGAAATTATGCTGTTTTGAAAACTATGGCAGGTGAGATTTTCTGCCTAATTATATAAGAAGATTTCTCTAAAAAATACACATTATTTCAATGACTTATTGGCTGTGAAATAAGTTAAGGGTATTTCAAATGGCTTGTCTGCAAAGAAAGGTGAGATGTAGGGAATCACAGAAAGTCGAGGGGAAAATAGGTCAATATATACATTGCTATATGGTGAACTAAACCTTAGACCAGCAACAATGGAGAGGACCTGACCCTTAGAAATTTACAAGAAAGCTGGAATCTTCAAAAGTTCAAATCTTTATAAGTAAAATATTTATTAAAATGAATAACCAAGTGTTTTAATTGACATCAGAAGATCAAAACAATAAACCCTGAGAACATAGAAAAAAGATAAATAAAGATATGAGCAGAATTTAATACAACAGAAAACGTATAAAATTCAGGTGATTTAGTAAGTCCAAAGAATCTTGTTTGAAAAGATTGAAAAGACACACTTTGATTAAGGAAAACAAAAACATAAGTAAAGAATATACAGAAAGAATCAGGACAATGTTATAGCAGAGAATATATGAAATGCCAGTAAATTTGAACATTTCTGTAAAGTGGACCATTTCCTAGCTCCTAAAGTTTACCAAACCTGACACAAGAGGAAATCATTTAAGGTCATCATGTCCGCCCTTGGCATTCTCGGAACGCCCTGGCCTCAGGATGCAGCCTCTGTAGTCCATGGTAACCTGCGGAGAGGGGGCGGGGCTGAGGGTGGTTGGAACTCTGCCCTCACTGAAGGAGTGGGTGTGGCCATCTCTGCTGTGACTGAACAAAGGGCAGGGGAGCAGGGGGCCCAGGGAAGAGCCCTCAGAGCACGGCAGGTCCAGTGGGCTGTCACAAGCATTTAGGCCCAGGCCAAAGGGCGCCTTCTTTGTCTGCACAGCTGCCCAAACTCTCACCTTTCCACTCAGGACGACCTCTTATTGAAGTGTGTGTGGAACCTTTCCTCACAGTACACCTCGCTGCACAGCTAACCATAGGTCTGGGCATCGTAGCTTCCTGCCAGGTGACCGAAGTTCGCAGGCAGATGTGTCCCAGGGACACATGCAAAGAGGCTCCAGCCCGGGCCACAGGCTGCCCACTGCCCCTGCCCCAGATCGGTGGCTGCCAATCAGCCCTGTCGGAGTCCCCTTCCTCTAGAGGGAGTATTGGACCAACACTTTTAGAAAACGGTGTCCTCGTGGGCAACTCATTGGAGGGACACAAATAAATTTTGCCGACTTTCTCCTGAAGCTTACAAGCGTTCACACCTAAGCGTCTTACAAGGTCAGCTGTTTAGCTAAACATGAGCTCATGATCTAAATTTACACAATAATGAAAAAATCAGCTACGAGGGGAGACAATCAGTAAAGACTATCAATACCAGAATTAGATTCCCAAGGCCATCCATCAATTGTTGGAATAATCAGGTGCAAGGCAGAATATATACATAAAACTGGACCTGAAACAAGGAACAAGGATGTTTTCAAAGACTGGTAGGATCTATACATGTCATTGATAAAGCTAAATACTCAAAGGTTGTGTAATACAACAGATTAAGCATTGAGAAGAGTGAAATTATGCTGTTTTGAAAACTATGGCAGGTGAGATTTTCTGCCTAATTATAGAAGAAGATTTCTCTAAAAAATACACATTATTTCAATGACTTATTGGCTGTGAAATAAGTTAAGGGTATTTCAAATGGCTTGTCTGCAAAGAAAGGTGAGATGTAGGGAATCACAGAAAGTCGAGGGGAAAATAGGTCAATATATACATTGCTATATGGTGAACTAAACCTTAGGCCAGCAACAATGGAGAGGACCTGACCCTTAGAAATTTACAAGAAAGCTGGAATCTTCAAAAGTTCAAATCTTTATAAGTAAAATATTTATTAAAATGAATAACGAAGTGTTTTAATTAACATCAGAAGATCAAAACAATAAACCCTGAGAACATAGAAAAAAGATAAATAAAGATATGAGCAGAACTTAATACAACAGAAAACGTATAAAATTGAGGTGATTTAGTAAGTCCAAAGAATCTTCTTTGAAAAGATTGAAAAGACACACTTTGATTAAGGAAAACAAAAACATAAGTAAAGAATATACAGAAAGAATCAGGACAATGTTATAGCAGAGAATATATGAAATGCCAGTAAATTTGAACATTTCTGTAAAGTGGACCATTTCCTAGCTCCTAAAGTTTACCAAACCTGACACAAGAGGAAATCATTTAAGGTCATCATGTCCGCCCTTGGCATTCTCGGAACGCCCTGGCCTCAGGATGCAGCCTCTGTAGTCCATGGTAACCTGCGGAGAGGGGGCGGGGCTGAGGGTGGTTGGAACTCTGCCCTCACTGAAGGAGTGGGTGTGGCCATCTCTGCTGTGACTGAACAAAGGGCAGGGGAGCAGGGGGCCCAGGGCAGGGCCCTCAGAGCACGGCAGTTTCAGTCGGCTGTCACAAGCATTTAGGCCCAGGCCAAAGGGCGCCTTCTTTGTCTGCACAGCTGCCCAAACTCTCACCTTTCCACTCAGGCCGACCTCTTACTTGAAGTGTGTGTGGAACCTGTCCTCACAGTACACCTCGCTGCACAGCTAACCATAGGTCTGGGCATCGTAGCTTCCTGCCAGGTGACCGAAGTTTGCAGGCAGATGTGTCCCAGGGACACATGCAAAGAGGCTCCAGCCCGGGCCACAGGCTGCCCACTGCCCCTGCCCCAGATCGGGGGCCGCCAATCAGCCCTGTCGGAGTCCCCTTCCTCTAGAGGGAGTATTGGACCAACACTTGTAGAAAACGGTGTCCTCGTGGGCAACTCATTGGAGGGACACAAATAAATTTTGCCGACTTTCTCCTGAAGCTTACGAGCGTTCACAGCTAAGCATCTTACAAGGTCAGCTGTTTAGCTAAACATGAGCTCATGATCTAAATTTACACAATAATGAAGAAATCAGCTACGAGGGGAGACAATCAGTAAAGACTATCAATACCAGAATTAGATTCCCAAGGCCATCCATCACTTGTTGGAATAATCAGGTGCAAGGCAGAATATATACATAAAGCCGGAACTGAAACAAGGAACACGGATGTTTTCAAAGACTGGTAGGATCTCTAAAACATTTTTAAAGTACATGTCATTGATAAAGCTAAATACTCAAAGGTTGTGTAATACAACAGATTAAGCATTGAGAAGAGTGAAATTATGCTGTTTTGAAAACTATGGCAGGTGAGATTTTCTGCCTAATTATATAAGAAGATTTCTCTAAAAAATACACATTATTTCAATGACTTATTGGCTGTGAAATAAGTTAAGGGTATTTCAAATGGCTTGTCTGCAAAGAAAGTTGAGATGTAGGGAATTACAGAAAGTCGAGGGGAAAATAGGTCAATATATACATTGCTATATGATGAACTAAACCTTAGGCCAGCAACAATGGAGAGGACCTGACCCTTAGAAATTTACAAGAAAGCTGGAATCTTCAAAATTTCAAATCTTTATAAGTAAAATATTTATTAAAATGAATACCCAAGTGTTTTAATTGACATCAGAAGATCAAAACAATAAACCCTGAGAACATAGAAAAAAGATAAATAAAGATATGAGCAGAACTTAATACAACAGAAAACGTATAAAATTCAGGTGATTTAGTAAGTCCAAAGAATCTTGTTTGAAAAGATTGAAAAGACACACTTTGATTAAGGAAAACAAAAACATAAGTAAAGAATATACAGAAAGAATCAGGACAATGTTATAGCAGAGAATATATGAAATGCCAGTAAATTTGAACATTTCTGTAAAGTGGACCATTTCCTAGCTCCTAAAGTTTACCAAACCTGACACAAGAGGAAATCATTTAAGTTCATCATGTCCGCCCTTGGCATTCTCGGAACGCCCTGGCCTCAGGATGCAGCCTCTGTAGTCCATGGTAACCTGCGGAGAGGGGGCGGGGCTGAGGGTGGTTGGAACTCTGCCCTCACTGAAGGAGTGGGTGTGGCCATCTCTGCTGTGACTGAACAAAGGGCAGGGGAGCAGGGGGCCCAGGGAAGAGCCCTCAGAGCACGGCAGGTCCAGTGGGCTGTCACAAGCATTTAGGCCCAGGCCAAAGGGCGCCTTCTTTGTCTGCACAGCTGCCCAAACTCTCACCTTTCCACTCAGGCCGACCTCTTACTTGAAGTGTGTGTGGAACCTGTCCTCACAGAACACCTCGCTGCACAGCTAACCATAGGTCTGGGCATCGTAGCTTCCTGCCAGGTGACCGAAGTTTGCAGGCAGATGTGTCCCAGGGACACATGCAAAGAGGCTCCAGCCCGGGCCACAGGCTGCCCACTGCCCCTGCCCCAGATCGGGGGCCGCCAATCAGCCCTGTCGGAGTCCCCTTCCTCTAGAGGGAGTATTGGACCAACACTTGTAGAAAACGGTGTCCTCGTGGGCAACTCATTGGAGGCACACAAATAAATTTTGCCGACTTTCTCCTGAAGCTTACGAGCGTTCACACCTAAGCGTCTTACAAGTCAGCTGTTTAGCTAAACATGAGCTCATGATCTAAATTTACACAATAATGAAAAAATCAGCTACGAGGGGAGAAAATCAGTAAAGACTATCAATACCAGAATTAGATTCCCAAGGCCATCCATCAATTGTTGGAATAATCAGGTGCAAGGCAGAATATATACATAAAACTGGACCTGAAACAAGGAACAAGGATGTTTTCAAAGACTGGTAGGATCTATACATGTCATTGATAAAGCTAAATACTCAAAGGTTGTGTAATACAACAGATTAAGCATTGAGAAGAGTGAAATTATGCTGTTTTGAAAACTATGGCAGGTGAGATTTTCTGCCTAATTATAGAAGAAGATTTCTCTAAAAAATACACATTATTTCAATGACTTATTGGCTGTGAAATAAGTTAAGGGTATTTCAAATGGCTTGTCTGCAAAGAAAGGTGAGATGTAGGGAATCACAGAAAGTCGAGGGGAAAATAGGTCAATATATACATTGCTATATGGTGAACTAAACCTTAGGCCAGCAACAATGGAGAGGACCTGACCCTTAGAAATTTACAAGAAAGCTGGAATCTTCAAAAGTTCAAATCTTTATAAGTAAAATATTTATTAAAATGAATAACGAAGTGTTTTAATTAACATCAGAAGATCAAAACAATAAACCCTGAGAACATAGAAAAAAGATAAATAAAGATATGAGCAGAACTTAATACAACAGAAAACGTATAAAATTGAGGTGATTTAGTAAGTCCAAAGAATCTTCTTTGAAAAGATTGAAAAGACACACTTTGATTAAGGAAAACAAAAACATAAGTAAAGAATATACAGAAAGAATCAGGACAATGTTATAGCAGAGAATATATGAAATGCCAGTAAATTTGAACATTTCTGTAAAGTGGACCATTTCCTAGCTCCTAAAGTTTACCAAACCTGACACAAGAGGAAATCATTTAAGGTCATCATGTCCGCCCTTGGCATTCTCGGAACGCCCTGGCCTCAGGATGCAGCCTCTGTAGTCCATGGTAACCTGCGGAGAGGGGGCGGGGCTGAGGGTGGTTGGAACTCTGCCCTCACTGAAGGAGTGGGTGTGGCCATCTCTGCTGTGACTGAACAAAGGGCAGGGGAGCAGGGGGCCCAGGGCAGGGCCCTCAGAGCACGGCAGTTTCAGTCGGCTGTCACAAGCATTTAGGCCCAGGCCAAAGGGCGCCTTCTTTGTCTGCACAGCTGCCCAAACTCTCACCTTTCCACTCAGGCCGACCTCTTACTTGAAGTGTGTGTGGAACCTGTCCTCACAGTACACCTCGCTGCACAGCTAACCATAGGTCTGGGCATCGTAGCTTCCTGCCAGGTGACCGAAGTTTGCAGGCAGATGTGTCCCAGGGACACATGCAAAGAGGCTCCAGCCCGGGCCACAGGCTGCCCACTGCCCCTGCCCCAGATCGGGGGCCGCCAATCAGCCCTGTCGGAGTCCCCTTCCTCTAGAGGGAGTATTGGACCAACACTTGTAGAAAACGGTGTCCTCGTGGGCAACTCATTGGAGGGACACAAATAAATTTTGCCGACTTTCTCCTGAAGCTTACGAGCGTTCACAGCTAAGCATCTTACAAGGTCAGCTGTTTAGCTAAACATGAGCTCATGATCTAAATTTACACAATAATGAAGAAATCAGCTACGAGGGGAGACAATCAGTAAAGACTATCAATACCAGAATTAGATTCCCAAGGCCATCCATCACTTGTTGGAATAATCAGGTGCAAGGCAGAATATATACATAAAGCCGGAACTGAAACAAGGAACACGGATGTTTTCAAAGACTGGTAGGATCTCTAAAACATTTTTAAAGTACATGTCATTGATAAAGCTAAATACTCAAAGGTTGTGTAATACAACATATTAAGCATTGAGAAGAGTGAAATTATGCTGTTTTGAAAACTATGGCAGGTGAGATTTTCTGCCTAATTATATAAGAAGATTTCTCTAAAAAATACACATTATTTCAATGACTTATTGGCTGTGAAATAAGTTAAGGGTATTTCAAATGGCTTGTCTGCAAAGAAAGGTGAGATGTAGGGAATTACAGAAAGTCGAGGGGAAAATAGGTCAATATATACATTGCTATATGATGAACTAAACCTTAGGCCAGCAACAATGGAGAGGACCTGACCCTTAGAAATTTACAAGAAAGCTGGAATCTTCAAAATTTCAAATCTTTATAAGTAAAATATTTATTAAAATGAATACCCATGTGTTTTAATTGACATCAGAAGATCAAAACAATAAACCCTGAGAACATAGAAAAAAGATAAATAAAGATATGAGCAGAACTTAATACAACAGAAAACGTATAAAATTCAGGTGATTTAGTAAGTCCAAAGAATCTTGTTTGAAAAGATTGAAAAGACACACTTTGATTAAGGAAAACAAAAACATAAGTAAAGAATATACAGAAAGAATCAGGACAATGTTATAGCAGAGAATATATGAAATGCCAGTAAATTTGAACATTTCTGTAAAGTGGACCATTTCCTAGCTCCTAAAGTTTACCAAACCTGACACAAGAGGAAATCATTTAAGTTCATCATGTCCGCCCTTGGCATTCTCGGAACGCCCTGGCCTCAGGATGCAGCCTCTGTAGTCCATGGTAACCTGCGGAGAGGGGGCGGGGCTGAGGGTGGTTGGAACTCTGCCCTCACTGAAGGAGTGGGTGTGGCCATCTCTGCTGTGACTGAACAAAGGGCAGGGGAGCAGGGGGCCCAGGGAAGAGCCCTCAGAGCATGGCAGGTCCAGTGGGCTGTCACAAGCATTTAGGCCCAGGCCAAAGGGCGCCTTCTTTGTCTGCACAGCTGCCCAAACTCTCACCTTTCCACTCAGGCCGACCTCTTACTTGAAGTGTGTGTGGAACCTGTCCTCACAGAACACCTCGCTGCACAGCTAACCATAGGTCTGGGCATCGTAGCTTCCTGCCAGGTGACCGAAGTTTGCAGGCAGATGTGTCCCAGGGACACATGCAAAGAGGCTCCAGCCCGGGCCACAGGCTGCCCACTGCCCCTGCCCCAGATCGGGGGCCGCCAATCAGCCCTGTCGGAGTCCCCTTCCTCTAGAGGGAGTATTGGACCAACACTTGTAGAAAACGGTGTCCTCGTGGGCAACTCATTGGAGGCACACAAATAAATTTTGCCGACTTTCTCCTGAAGCTTACGAGCGTTCACACCTAAGCGTCTTACAAGTCAGCTGTTTAGCTAAACATGAGCTCATGATCTAAATTTACACAATAATGAAAAAATCAGCTACGAGGGGAGAAAATCAGTAAAGACTATCAATACCAGAATTAGATTCCCAAGGCCATCCATCAATTGTTGGAATAATCAGGTGCAAGGCAGAATATATACATAAAACTGGAACTGAAACAAGGAACAAGGATGTTTTCAAAGACTGGTAGGATCTATACATGTCATTGATAAAGCTAAATACTCAAAGGTTGTGTAATACAACAGATTAAGCATTGAGAAGAGTGAAATTATGCTGTTTTGAAAACTATGGCAGGTGAGATTTTCTGCCTAATTATATAAGAAGATTTCTCTAAAAATACACATTATTTCAATGACTTATTGGCTGTGAAATAAGTTAAGGGTATTTCAAATGGCTTGTCTGCAAAGAAAGGTGAGATGTAGGGAATCACAGAAATTCGAGGGGAAAATAGGTCAATATATACATTGCTATATGGTGAACTAAACCTTAGGCCAGCAACAATGGAGAGGACCTGACCCTTAGAAACTTACAAGTAAGCTGGAATCTTCAAAAGTTCAAATCTTTATAAGTAAAATATTTATTAAAATGAATAACCAAGTGTTTTAATTGACATCAGAAGATCAAAACAATAAACCCTGAGAACATAGAAAAAAGATAATTAAAGTTATGAGCAGAACTTAATACAACAGAAAACGTATAAAATTCAGGTGATTTAGTAAGTCCAAAGAATCTTCTTTGAAAAGATTGAAAAGACACACTTTGATTAAGGAAAACAAAAATATAAGTATAGAATATACAGAAAGAATCAGGACAATGTTATAGCAGAGAATATATGAAATGCCAGTAAATTTGAACATTTCTGTAAAGTGGACCATTTCCTAGCTCCTAAAGTTTACCAAACCTGACACAAGAGGAAATCATTTAAGGTCATCATGTCTGCCCTTGGCATTCTCGGAACGCCCTGGCCTCAGGATGCAGCCTCTGTAGTCCATGGTAACCTGCGGAGAGGGGGCGGGGCTGAGGGTGGTTGGAACTCTGGCCTCACTGAAGGAGTGGGTGTGGCCATCTCTGCTGTGACTGAACAAAGGGCAGGGGAGCAGGGGTCCCAGGGCAGGGCCCTCAGAGCACGGCAGGTCCAGTGGGGTGTCACAAGCATTTAGGCCCAGGCCAAAGGGCGCCTTCTTTGTCTGCACAGCTGCCCAAACTCTCACCTTTCCACTCAGGCCGACCTCTTACTTGAAGTGTGTGTGGAACCTGTCCTCACAGTACACCTCGCTGCACAGCTAACCATAGGTCTGGGCATCGTAGCTTCCTGCCAGGTGACCGAAGTTCGCAGGCAGATGTGTCCCAGGGACACATACAAAGAGGCTCCTGCCCGGGCCACAGGCTGCCCACTGCCCCTGCCCCAGATCGGGGGCCGCCAATCAGCCGTTTCGGAGTCCCCTGCCTCTAGAGGGAGTATTGGACCAACACTTGTAGAAAACGGTGTCCTCGTGGGCAACTCATTGGAGGGACACAAATAAATTTTGCCGACTTTCTCCTGAAGCTTGCGAGCGTAGACACCTAAGCGTCTTACAAGGTCAGCTGTTTAGCTAAACATGAGCTCATGATCTAAATTTACACAATAATGAAGAAATCAGCTACAAGGGGAGACAATCAGCAAAAACTATCAATACCAGAATTAGATTCCCAAGGCCATCCATCAATTGTTGGAATAGTCAGGTGCAAGGCAGAAAATATACATAAAACTGGAACTGTATCAAGGGACAAGGATGTTTTCAAAGACTGGTAGGGTCTCTAAAACATTTTTAAAGTACATGTCATTGATAAAGCTAAATACTCAAAGGTTGTGTAATACAACAGATTAAGCATTGAGAAGAGTGAAATTATGCTGTTTTGAAAACTATGGCAGGTGAGATTTTCTGCCTAATTATAGAAGAAGATTTCTCTAAAAAATACACATTATTTCAATGACTTATTGGCTGTGAAATAAGTTAAGGGTATTTCAAATGGCTTGTCTGCAAAGAAAGGTGAGATGTAGGGAATCACAGAAAGTCGAGGGGAAAATAGGTCAATATATACATTGCTATATGGTGAACTAAACCTTAGGCCAGCAACAATGGAGAGGACCTGACCCTTAGAAACTTACAAGTAAGCTGGAATCTTCAAAAGTTCAAATCATTATAAGTAAAATATTTATTAAAATGAATAACCAAGTGTTTTAATTGACAGCAGAAGATCAAAACAAGAAACCCTGAGAACATAGAAAAAAGATAAATAAAGATATGAGCAGAACTTAATACAACAGAAAACGTATAAAATTCAGGTGATTTAGTAAGTCCAAAGAATCTTCTTTGAAAAGATTGAAAAGACACACTTTGATTAAGGAAAACAAAAACATAAGTAAAGAATATACAGAAAGAATCAGGACAATGTTATAGCAGAGAATATAAGAAATGCCAGTAAATTTGAACATTTCTGTAAAGTGGACCATTTCCTAGCTCCTAAAGTTTACCAAACCTGACACAAGAGGAAATCATTTAAGGTCATCATGTCTGCCCTTGGCATTCCCGGAACGCCCTGGCCTCAGAATGCAGCCTCTGTAGTCCATGGTAACCTGCGGAGAGGGGGCGGGGCTGAGGTAGGTTGGAACACTGCCCTCACTGAGGGAGTGGGTGTGGCCATCTCTGCTGTGACTGAACAAAGGGCAGGGGAGCAGGGGGCCCAGGGCAGGGCCCTCAGAGCATGGCATGTCCAGTGGGGTGTCACAAGCATTTAGGTCCAGGCCAAAGGGCGCCTTCTTTGTCTGCACAGCTGCCCAAACTCTCACCTTTCCACTCGGGCCGACCTCTTACTTGAAGTGTGTGTGGAACCTGTCCGCGCAGTACACCTCGCTCCACAGCTAACCATAGATCTGGGCATCATAGCTTCCTGCCAGGTGACTGAAGTTCGCAGGCAGATGGGTCCCTTGGACACATTCAGAGAGGCTCCTGCCTGGGCCACAGGCTGCCCTCTGCCCCTGCCCCATATCGTGGGCCGCCAAGCAGCCCTGTCGGAGTCCCCTGACTCTTGAGGGAGTATTGGACCAACACTTTTACAAAACGGGGTTCTCGCGGGCAACTCACTGGAGGGACACAAATAAATCTTTGCCGACTTTCTGCTGAAGCTTATGAGCGTTCACACATAAGCGTCTTACAAGGTCAGCTGTTTAGCTAAACATGAGCTCATGATCTAAATTTACACAATAATGAAGAAATCAGCTACAAGGGGAGACAATCAGCAAAAACTATTAATACCAGAATTAGATTCCCAAGGCCATCCATCAATTGTTGGAATAGTCAGGTGCAAGGCAGAAAATATACATAAAACTGGAACTGAAACAAGGGACAAGGATGTTTTCAAAGACTGGTAGGGTCTCTAAAACATTTTTAAAGTACATGTCATTGATAAAGCTAAATACTCAAAGGTTGTGTAATACAACAGATTAAGCATTGAGAAGAGTGAAATTATGCTGTTTTGAAAACTATGGCAGGTGAGATTTTCTGCCTAATTATAGAAGAAGATTTCTATAAAAAATACACATTATTTCCATGACTTATTGGCTGTGAAATAAGTTAAGGGTATTTCAAATGGCTTGTCTGCAAAGAAAGGTGAGATGTAGGGAATCACAGAAAGTCGAGGGGAAAATAGGTCAATATATACATTGCTATATGGTGAACTAAACTTTAGGCCAGCAACAATGGAGAGGACCTGACCCTTAGAAACTTACAAGTAAGCTGGAATCTTCAAAAGTTCAAATCATTATAAGTAAAATATTTATTAAAATGAATAACCAAGTGTTTTAATTGACAGCAGAAGATCAAAACAAGAAACCCTGAGAACATAGAAAAAAGATAAATAAAGATATGAGCAGAACTTAATACAACAGAAAACGTATAAAATTGAGGTGATTTAGTAAGTCCAAAGAATCTTCTTTGAAAAGATTGAAAAGACACACTTTGATTAAGGAAAACAAAAACATAAGTAAAGAATATACAGAAAGAATCAGGACAATGTTATAGCAGAGAATATATGAAATGCCAGTAAATTTGAACATTTCTGTAAAGTGGACCATTTCCTAGCTCCTAAAGTTTACCAAACCTGACACAAGAGGAAATCATTTAAGGTCATCATGTCTGGCCTTGGCATTCTCGGAACGCCCTGGCCTCAGAATGCAGCCTCTGTAGTCCATGGTAACCTGCGGAGAGGGGGCGGGGCTGAGGGAGGTTGGAACACTGCCCTCACTGAGGGAGTGGGTGTGGCCATCTCTGCTGTGACTGAACAAAGGGCAGGGGAGCAGGGGCCCCTGTGCAGGGACCTCAGAGCCCGGCAGGTCCAGGGGGGGTCACAAGCATTTAGCCCCAGGCCAAAGGGCGCCTTCTTTGTCTGCACAGCTGCCCAAACTCTCACCTTTGCACTCAGGTCGACCTCTTACTTGAAGTGGGTGTGGAACCTGTCTGCGCAGTACACCTCGCTGCACAGCTAACCATAGGTCTGGGCATCGTAGCTTCCTGCCAGGTGACCGAAGTTCGCAGGCAGATGGGTCCCTGGGACACATGCAGAGAGGCTTCTGCCTGGGACGCAGACCGCCCACTGCCCCTGCCCCAGATCGGGGGCCGCCAAGCAGCCCTGTCCGAGTCCCCTGCCTCTTGATGGAGTATTGGACCCACATTGTAGAAAACGGAGTTCTTGCGGGCAACTCATTGGAGGGACACAAATAAATATTTGCCGACTTTCTGCTGAAGCTTACGAGCGTTCACACCTAAGCGTCTTACAAGGTCAGCTGTTTAGCTAAACATGAGCTCATGATCTAAATTTACACAATAATGAAGAAATCAGCTACAAGGGGAGACAATCAGCAAAAACTATCAATACCAGAATTAGATTCCCAAGGCCATCCATCAATTGTTGGAATAATCAGGTGCAAGGCAGAAAATATACATAAAACTGGAAATGAAACAAGGAACAAGGATGTTTTCAAAGACTGGTAGGATCTCTAAAACATTTTTAAAGTACATGTCATTGATAAAGCTAAATACTCACAGGTTGTGTAATACAACAGATTAAGCATTGAGAAGAGTGAAATTATGCTCTTTTGAAAACTATGGCAGGTGAGATTTTCTGCCTAATTATATAAGAAGATTTCTCTAAAAAATACACATTATTTCAATGACTTATTGGCTGTGAAATAAGTTAAGGGTATTTCAAATGGCTTGTCTGCAAAGAAAGGTGAGATGTAGGGAATTACAGAAAGTCGAGGGGAAAATAGGTCAATATATACATTGCTATATGGTGAACTAAACCTTAGGCCAGCAACAATGGAGAAGACCTGACCCTTAGAAACTTACAAGTAAGCTGGAATCTTCAAAAGTTCAAATCTTTATAAGTAAAATATTTATTAAAATGAATAACCAAGTGTTTTAATTGACATCAGAAGATGAAAACAAGATACCCTGAGAACCTAGAAAAAAGATAAATAAAGATATGAGCAGAACTTAATACAACAGAAAACGTATAATATTGAGGTGATTTAGTAAGTCCAAAGAATCTTCTTTGAAAAGATTGAAAAGACACACTTTGATTAAGCAAAACAAAAACATAAGTAAAGAATATACAGAAAGAATCAGGACAATGTTATAGCAGAGAATATAAGAAATGCCAGTAAATTTGAACATTTCTGTAAAGTGGACCATTTCCTAGCTCCTAAAGTTTACCAAACCTGACACAAGAGGAAATCATTTAAGGTCATCATGTCTACCCTTGGCATTCTCGGAACGCCCTGGGTGCAGAATGCAGCCTCTGTAGTCCATGGTAACCTGCGGAGAGGGGGCGGGGCTGAGGGAGGTTGGAACACTGCCCTCACTGAGGGAGTGGGTGTGGCCATCTCTGCTGTGACTGAACAAAGGGCAGGGGAGCAGGGGGCCCAGGGCAGGGCCCTCAGAGCCCGGCAGGTCCAGTGGGGTGTCACAAGCATTTAGGCCCAGGCCAAAGGGCGCCTTCTTTGTCTGCACAGCTGCCCAAACTCTCAACTTTCCACTCAGGCCGACCTCTTACTTGAAGTGTGTGTGGAACCTGTCCGCGCAGTACACCTCGCTGCACAGCTAACCATAGGTCTGGGCATCGTAGCTTCCTGCCAGGTGACCGAAGTTCGCAGGCAGATGGGTCCCTGGGACACATGCAGAGAGGCTTCTGCCTGGGCCACAGGCCACCCACTGCCCCTGCCCCAGATCGGGGGCCGCCAAGCCGTCCTGTCGGAGTCCCCTGCCTCTTGAGTGAGTATTGGACCAACACTTGTAGAAAACGGTGTTCTCGCGGGCAACTCATTGGAGGGACACAAATAAATCTTTGCCGACTTTCTGCTGAAGCTTACGAGCATTCACACCTAAGCGTCTTACAAGGTCAGCTGTTTAGCTAAACATGAGCTCATGATCTAAATTTACACAATAATGAAGAAATCAGCTACGAGGGGAGACAATCAGTAAAGAGTATCAATACCAGAATTAGATTCCCAAGGCCATCCATCAATTGTTGTAATAATCAGGTGCAAGGCAGAATATATACATAAAACTGGAACTGAAACAAGGAACAAGGATGTCTTCAAACACTGGTAGGATCTCTAAAACATTTTTAAAGTACATGTCATTGATAAAGCTAAATACTCAAAGGTTGTGTAATACAACAGATTAAGCATTGAGAAGAGTGAAATTATGCTGTTTTGAAAACTATGGCAGGTGAGATTTTCTGCCTAATTATATAAGAAGATTTCTCTAAAAATACACATTATTTCAATGACTTATTGGCTGTGAAATAAGTTATGGGTATTTCAAATGGCTTGTCTGCAAAGAAAGGTGAGATGTAGGGAATCACAGAAAGTCGAGGGGAAAATAGGTCAATATATACATTGCTATATGGTGAACTAAACCTTAGGCCAGCAACAATGGAGAGGACCTGACCCTTAGAAACTTACAAGTAAGCTGGAATCTTCAAAAGTTCAAATCTTTATAAGTAAAATATTTATTAAAATGAATAACCAAGTGTTTTAATTGACATCAGAAGATCAAAACAATAAACCCTGAGAACATAGAAAAAAGATAAATAAAGATATGAGCAGAACTTAATACAACAAAAAACGTATAAAATTCAGGTGATTTAGTAAGTCCAAAGAATCTTCTTTGAAAAGATTGAAAAGACACACTTTGATTAAGGAAAACAAAAACATAAGTAAAGAATATACAGAAAGAATCAGGACAATGTTATAGCAGAGAATATATGAAATGCCAGTAAATTTGAACATTTCTGTAAAGTGGACCATTTCCTAGCTCCTAAAGTTTACCAAACCTGACACAAGAGGAAATCATTTAAGGTCATCATGTCTGCCCTTGGCATTCTCGGAACGCCCTGGCCTCAGGATGCAGCCTCTGTAGTCCATGGTAACCTGCGGAGAGGGGGCGGGGCTGAGGGTGGTTGGAACTCTGGCCTCACTGAAGGAGTGGGTGTGGCCATCTCTCCTGTGACTGAACAAAAGGCAGGGGAGCAGGGGTCCCAGGGCAGGGCCCTCAGAGCACGGCAGGTCCAGTGGGGTGTCACAAGCATTTAGGCCCAGGCCAAAGGGCGCCTTCTTTGTCTGCACAGCTGCCCAAACTCTCACCTTTCCACTCAGGCCGACCTCTTACTTGAAGTGTGTGTGGAACCTGTCCTCACAGTACACCTCGCTGCACAGCTAACGATAGGTCTGGGCATCGTAGCTTCCTGCCAGGTGACCGAAGTTTGCAGGCAGATGTGTCCCAGGGACACATGCAAAGAGGCTCCAGCCCGGGCCACAGGCTGCCCACTGCCCCTGCCCCAGATCGGGGGCCGCCAATCAGCCCTGTCGGAGTCCCCTTCCTCTAGAGGGAGTATTGGACCAACACTTGTAGAAAACGGTGTCCTCGTGGGCAACTCATTGGAGGCACACAAATAAATTTTGCCGACTTTCTCCTGAAGCTTACGAGCGTTCACACCTAAGCGTCTTACAAGGTCAGCTGTTTAGCTAAACATGAGCTCATGATCTAAATTTACACAATAATGAAAAAATCAGCTACGAGGGGAGAAAATCAGTAAAGACTATCAATACCAGAATTAGATTCCCAAGGCCATCCATCAATTGTTGGAATAATCAGGTGCAAGGCAGAATATATACATAAAACTGGAACTGAAACAAGGAACAAGGATGTTTTCAAAGACTGGTAGGATCTATACATGTCATTGATAAAGCTAAATACTCAAAGGTTGTGTAATACAACAGATTAAGCATTGAGAAGAGTGAAATTATGCTGTTTTGAAAACTATGGCAGGTGAGATTTTCTGCCTAATTATATAAGAAGATTTCTCTAAAAATACACATTATTTCAATGACTTATTGGCTGTGAAATAAGTTAAGGGTATTTCAAATGGCTTGTCTGCAAAGAAAGGTGAGATGTAGGGAATCACAGAAATTCGAGGGGAAAATAGGTCAATATATACATTGCTATATGGTGAACTAAACCTTAGGCCAGCAACAATGGAGAGGAACTGACCCTTAGAAACTTACAAGTAAGCTGGAATCTTCAAAAGTTCAAATTTTTATAAGTAAAATATTTATTAAAATGAATAACCAAGTGTTTTAATTGACATCAGAAGATCAAAACAATAAACCCTGAGAACATAGAAAAAAGATAATTAAAGTTATGAGCAGAACTTAATACAACAGAAAACGTATAAAATTCAGGTGATTTAGTAAGTCCAAAGAATCTTCTTTGAAAAGATTGAAAAGACACACTTTGATTAAGGAAAACAAAAATATAAGTATAGAATATACAGAAAGAATCAGGACAATGTTATAGCAGAGAATATATGAAATGCCAGTAAATTTGAACATTTCTGTAAAGTGGACCATTTCCTAGCTCCTAAAGTTTACCAAACCTGACACAAGAGGAAATCATTTAAGGTCATCATGTCTGCCCTTGGCATTCTCGGAACGCCCTGGCCTCAGGATGCAGCCTCTGTAGTCCATGGTAACCTGCGGAGAGGGGGCGGGGCTGAGGGTGGTTGGAACTCTGGCCTCACTGAAGGAGTGGGTGTGGCCATCTCTGCTGTGACTGAACAAAGGGCAGGGGAGCAGGGGGCCCAGGGCAGGGCCCTCAGAGCACGGCAGGTCCATTGGGGTGTCACAAGCATTTAGGCCCAGGCCAAAGGGCGCCTTCTTTGTCTGCACAGCTGCCCAAACTCTCACCTTTCCACTCAGGCCGACCTCTTACTTGAAGTGTGTGTGGAACCTGTCCTCACAGTACACCTCGCTGCACAGCTAACCATAGGTCTGGGCATCGTAGCTTCCTGCCAGGTGACCGAAGTTCGCAGGCAGATGTGTCCCAGGGACACATACAAAGAGGCTCCTGCCCGGGCCACAGGCTGCCCACTGCCCCTGCCCCAGATCGGGGGCCGCCAATCAGCCGTTTCGGAGTCCCCTGCCTCTAGAGGGAGTATTGGACCAACACTTGTAGAAAACGGTGTCCTCGTGGGCAACTCATTGGAGGGACACAAATAAATTTTGCCGACTTTCTCCTGAAGCTTGCGAGCGTAGACACCTAAGCGTCTTACAAGGTCAGCTGTTTAGCTAAACATGAGCTCATGATCTAAATTTACACAATAATGAAGAAATCAGCTACAAGGGGAGACAATCAGCAAAAACTATCAATACCAGAATTAGATTCCCAAGGCCATCCATCAATTGTTGGAATAGTCAGGTGCAAGGCAGAAAATATACATAAAACTTGAACTGTATCAAGGGACAAGGATGTTTTCAAAGACTGGTAGGGTCTCTAAAACATTTTTAAAGTACATGTCATTGATAAAGCTAAATACTCAAAGGTTGTGTAATACAACAGATTAAGCATTGAGAAGAGTGAAATTATGCTGTTTTGAAAACTATGGCAGGTGAGATTTTCTGCCTAATTATAGCAGAAGATTTCTATAAAAAATACACATTATTTCAATGACTTATTGGCTGTGAAATAAGTTAAGGGTATTTCAAATGGCTTGTCTGCAAAGAAAGGTGAGATGTAGGGAATCACAGAAAGTCGAGGGGAAAATAGGTCAATATATACATTGCTATATGGTGAACTAAACCTTAGGCCAGCAACAATGGAGAGGACCTGACCCTTAGAAACTTACAAGTAAGCTGGAATCTTCAAAAGTTCAAATCATTATAAGTAAAATATTTATTAAAATGAATAACCAAGTGTTTTAATTGACAGCAGAAGATCAAAACAAGAAACCCTGAGAACATAGAAAAAAGATAAATAAAGATATGAGCAGAACTTAATACAACAGAAAACGTATAAAATTGAGGTGATTTAGTAAGTCCAAAGAATCTTCTTTGAAAAGATTGAAAAGACACACTTTGATTAAGGAAAACAAAAACATAAGTAAAGAATATACAGAAAGAATCAGGACAATGTTATAGCAGAGAATATAAGAAATGCCAGTAAATTTGAACATTTCTGTAAAGTGGACCATTTCCTAGCTCCTAAAGTTTACCAAACCTGACACAAGAGGAAATCATTTAAGTTCATCATGTCTGCCCTTGGCATTCCCGGAACGCCCTGGCCTCAGAATGCAGCCTCTGTAGTCCATGGTAACCTGCGGAGAGGGGGCGGGGCTGAGGGAGGTTGGAACACTGCCCTCACTGAGGGAGTGGGTGTGGCCATCTCTGCTGTGACTGAACAAAGGGCAGGGGAGCAGGGGGCCCAGGGCAGGGCCCTCAGAGCACGGCATGTCCAGTGGGGTGTCACAAGCATTTAGGTCCAGGCCAAAGGGCGCCTTCTTTGTCTGCACAGCTGCCCAAACTCTCACCTTTCCACTCAGGCCGACCTCTTACTTGAAGTGTGTGTGGAACCTGTCCGCGCAGTACACCTCGCTCCACAGCTAACCTTAGATCTGGGCATCGTAGCTTCCTGCCATGTGACCGAAGTTCGCAGGCAGATGGGTCCCTTGGACACATTCCGAGAGGCTCCTGCCTGGGCCACAGGCTGCCCTCTGCCCCTGCCCCATATCGGGGGCCGCCAAGCAGCCCTGTCGGAGTCCCCTGACTCTTGAGGGAGTATTGGACCAACACTTTTACAAAACGGGGTTCTCGCGGGCAACTCACTGGAGGGACACAAATAAATCTTTGCAGACTTTCAGCTGAAGCTTATGAGCGTTCACACATAAGCGTCTTACAAGTTCAGCTGTTTAGCTAAACATGAACTCATGATCTAAATTTACACAATAATGAAGAAATCAGCTACAAGGGGAGACAATCAGCAAAAACTATCAATACCAGAATTAGATTCCCAAGGCCATCCATCAATTGTTGGAATAGTCAGGTGCAAGGCAGAAAATATACATAAAACTGGAACTGAAACAAGGGACAAGGATGTTTTCAAAGACTGGTAGGGTCTCTAAAACATTTTTAAAGTACATGTCATTGATAAAGCTAAATACTCAAAGGTTGTGTAATACAACAGATTAAGCATTGAGAAGAGTGAAATTATGCTGTTTTGAAAACTATGGCAGGTGAGATTTTCTGCCTAATTATAGAAGAAGATTTCTATAAAAAATACACATTATTTCAATGACTTATTGGCTGTGAAATAAGTTAAGGGTATTTCAAATGGCTTGTCTGCAAAGAAAGGTGAGATGTAGGGAATCACAGAAAGTCGAGGGGAAAATAGGTCAATATATACATTGCTATATGGGAACTAAACCTTAGGCCAGCAACAATGGAGAGGACCTGACCCTTAGAAACTTACAAGTAAGCTGGAATCTTCAAAAGTTCAAATCTTTATAAGTAAAATATTTATTAAAATGAATAACCAAGTGTTTGAATTGACATCAGAAGATCAAAACCATAAACCGTGAGAACATAGAAAAAAGATAAATAAAGATATGAGCAGAACTTAATACAACAGAAAACGTATAAAATTCAGGTGATTTAGTAAGTCCAAAGAATCTTCTTTGAAAAGATTGAAAAGACACACTTTGATTAAGGAAAACAAAAACATAAGTAAAGAATATACAGAAAGAATCAGGACAATGTTATAGCAGAGAATATAAGAAATGCCAGTAAATTTGAACATTTCTGTAAAGTGGACCATTTCCTAGCTCCTAAAGTTTACCAAACCTGACACAAGAGGAAATCATTTAAGGTCATCATGTCTGCCCTTGGCATTATCGGAACGCCCTGGCCTCAGAATGCAGCCTCTGTAGTCCATGGTAACCTGCGGAGAGGGGGCGGGGCTGAGGGAGGTTGGAACACTGCCCTCACTGAGGGAGTGTGTGTGGCCATCTCTGCTGTGACTGAACAAAGGGCAGGGGAGCAGGGGCCCCTGTGCAGGGACCTCAGAGCCCGGCAGGTCCAGGGGGGGTCACAAGCATTTAGCCCCAGGCCAAAGGGCGCCTTCTTTGTCTGCACAGCTGCCCAAACTCTCACCTTTCCACTCAGGTCGCCCTCTTACTTGAAGTGTGTGTGGAACCTGTCCGCGCAGTACACCTCGCTGCACAGCTAACCATAGGTCTGGGCATCGTAGCTTCCTGCCAGGTGACCGAAGTTCGCAGGCAGATGGGTCCCTGGGACACATGCAGAGCGGCTTCTGCCTGGGCCGCATACCGCCCACTGCCCCTGCCCCAGATCGGGGGCCGCCAAGCAGCCCTGTCCGAGTCCCCTGCCTCTTGAGGGAGTATTGGACCCACATTGTAGAAAACGGAGTTCTCGCGGGCAACTCATTGGAGGGACACAAATAAATATTTGCCGACTTTCTGCTGAAGCTTACGAGCGTTCACACCTAAGCGTCTTACAAGGTCAGCTGTTTAGCTAAACATGAGCTCATGATCTAAATTTACACAATAATGAAGAAATCAGCTACAAGGGGAGACAATCAGCAAAAACTATCAATACCAGAATTAGATTCCCAAGGCCATCCATCAATTGTTGGAATAATCAGGTGCAAGGCAGAAAATATACATAGAACTGGAAATGAAACAAGGAACAAGGATGTTTTCAAAGACTGGTAGGATCTCTAAAACATTTTTAAAGTACATGTCATTGATAAAGCTAAATACTCACAGGTTGTGTAATACAACAGATTAAGCATTGAGAAGAGTGAAATTATGCTCTTTTGAAAACTATGGCAGGTGAGATTTTCTGCCTAATTATATAAGAAGATTTCTCTAAAAAATACACATTATTTCAATGACTTATTGGCTGTGAAATAAGTTAAGGGTATTTCAAATGGCTTGTCTGCAAAGAAAGGTGAGATGTAGGGAATCACAGAAAGTCGAGGGGAAAATAGGTCAATATATACATTGCTATATGGTGAACTAAACCTTAGGCCAGCAACAATGGAGAAGACCTGACCCTTAGAAACTTACAAGTAAGCTGGAATCTTCAAAAGTTCAAATCTTTATAAGTAAAATATTTATTAAAATGAATAACCAAGTGTTTTAATTGACATCAGAAGATGAAAACAAGATACCCTGAGAACCTAGAAAAAAGATAAATAAAGATATGAGCAGAACTTAATACAACAGAAAACGTATAATATTGAGGTGATTTAGTAAGTCCAAAGAATCTTCTTTGAAAAGATTGAAAAGACACACTTTGATTAAGGAAAACAAAAACATAAGTAAAGAATATACAGAAAGAATCAGGACAATGTTATAGCAGAGAATATAAGAAATGCCAGTAAATTTGAACATTTCTGTAAAGTGGACCATTTCCTAGCTCCTAAAGTTTACCAAACCTGACACAAGAGGAAATCATTTAAGGTCATCATGTCTACCCTTGGCATTCTCGGAACGCCCTGGGCGCAGAATGCAGCCTCTGTAGTCCATGGTAACCTGCGGAGAGGGGGCGGGGCTGAGGGAGGTTGGAACACTGCCCTCACTGAGGGAGTGGGTGTGGCCATCTCTGCTGTGACTGAACAAAGGGCAGGGGAGCAGGGGGCCCAGGGCAGGGCCCTCAGAGCCCGGCAGGTCCAGTGGGGTGTCACAAGCATTTAGGCCCAGGCCAAAGGGCGCCTTCTTTGTCTGCACAGCTGCCCAAACTCTCAACTTTCCACTCAGGCCGACCTCTTACTTGAAGTGTGTGTGGAACCTGTCCGCGCAGTACACCTCGCTGCACAGCTAACCATAGGTCTGGGCATCGTAGCTTCCTGCCAGGTGACCGAAGTTCGCAGGCAGCTGGGTCCCTGGGACACACGCAGAGAGGCTTCTGCCTGGGCCACAGGCCACCCACTGCCCCTGCCCCAGATCGGGGGCCGCCAAGCCGTCCTGTCGGAGTCCCCTGCCTCTTGAGTGAGTATTGGACCAACACTTGTAGAAAACGGCGTTCTCGCGGGCAACTCATTGGAGGGACACAAATAAATCTTTGACGACTTTGTGCTGAAGCTTTCGAGCGTTCACACCTAAGCGTCTTACAAGGTCAGCTGTTTAGCTAAACATGAGCTCATGATCTAAATTTACACATTAATGAAGAAATCAGCTACAAGGGGAGACAATCAGCAAAACTATCAATACCAGAATTGGATTCCCAAGGCCATCCATCAATTGTTGGAATAATCAGGTGCAAGGCAGAAAATATACATAAAACTGGACCTGAAACAGGGAACAAGGATGTTTTCAAAGACTGGTAGGATCTCTAAAACATTTTTAAAGTACATGTCATTGATAAAGCTAAATACTCAAAGGTTGTGTAATACAACAGATTAAGCATTGAGAAGAGTGAAATTATGCTGTTTTGAAAACTATGGCTGGTCAGGTTTTCTGCCTAATTATATAAGAAGATTTGTCTAAAAATTACACATTATTTCAAAGACTTATTGGCTGTGAAATAAGTTAAGTGTATTTCAAATGGCTTGTCTGCAAAGAAAGGTGAGATGTAGGGAATCACAGAAAGTCGAGGGGAAAATAGGTCAATATATACATTGCTATATGGTGAACTAAACCTTAGGCCAGCAACAATGGAGAGGACCTGACCCTTAGAAACGTACAAGTAAGCTGGAATCTTCAAAAGTTCAAATCTTTATACGTAAAATATTTATTAAAATGAATAACCAAGTGTTTTAATTGACATCAGAAGATCAAAACAATAAAACCTGAGAACATAGAAAAAAGATAATAAAGATATGAGCAGAACATAATACAACAGAAAACGTATAAAATTGAGGTGATTTAGTAAGTCCAAAGAATCTTCTTTGAAAAGATTGAAAAGACACACTTTGATTAAGGAAAACAAAAACATAAGTAAAGAATATACAGAAAGAATCAGGACAATGTTATAGCAGAGAATATAAGAAATGCCAGTAAATTTGAACATTTCTGTAAAGTGGACCATTTCCTAACTCCTAAAGTTTACCAAACCTGACACAAGAGGAAATCATTTAAGGTCATCATGTCTGCCGTTGGCATTCTCGGAATGCCCTTGCCTCAGGATGCAGCATATGTAGTCCACGGTAACCTGCGGAGAGGGGGCGGGGCTGAGGGAGGTTGGAACACTGCCCTCACTGAGGGAGTGAGTGTGGCCATCTCTGCTGTGACTGAACAAAGGGCAGGGGAGCAGGTGGCCCAGGGTAGGGCCCTCAGAGCACGGCAGGTCCAGTGGGGTGTCACAAGCATTTAGGCCCAGGCCAAAGGGCGCCTTCTTTGTCTGCATAGCTGCCCAAACTCTCAACTTTCCACTCAGGCCGACCACTAACTTGAAGTGTGTGTGGAACCTGTCCGCGCAGTACACCTCGCTGCACAACTAACAATAGATCTGGGCATCGTAGCTTCCTGCCAGGTGACCGAAGTTCGCAGGTAGATGGGTCCCAGGGACACATGCAGAGAGGCTTCTGCCTGGGCCACAGGCCGCCCACTACCCCTGCCCCAGATCGGGGTCCGCAAAGCAGCCCTGTCCGAGTCCCCTGCCTCTTGAGGGAGTATTGGACCAACACTGGTAGAAAACGGCGTTCTCGTCGGCAACTCATTGGAGGGCCACAAATAAATCTTTGCCGACTTTCTGCTGAAGCTTACGAGCGTTCACACCTAAGCATCTTACAAGGTCAGCTGTTTAGCTAAACATGAGCTCATGATCTAAATTTACACAATAATGAAGAAATCAGCTACAAGGGGAGACAACCAGCAAAAACTATCAATACCAGAATTAGATTCCCAAGGCCATCCATCAATTGTTGGAATAATCAGGTGCAAGGCAGAAAATATACATAAAACTGGAACTGAAACAAGGAACAAGGATGTTTTCAAAGACTGGTAGGATCTCTAAAACATTTTTAAAGTACATGTCATTGATAAAGCTAAATACTCAAAGGTTGTGTAATACAACAGATTAAGCATTGAGAAGAGTGAAATTATGCTGTTTTGAAAACTATGGCAGGTGAGATTTTCTGCCTAATTATATAAGAAGATTTCTCTAAAAAATACACATTATTTCAATGACTTATTGGCTGTGAAATAAGTTAAGGGTATTTCAAATGGCTTGTCTGCAAAGAAAGGTGAGATGTAGGGAATCACAGAAAGTTGAGGGGAAAATAGGTCAATATATACATTGCTATATGGTGAACTAAACCTTAGGCCAGCAACAATGGAGAGGACCTGACCCTTAGAAACTTACAAGTAAGCTGGAATCTTCAAAAGTTGAAATCTTTATAAGTAAAATATTTATTAAAATGAATAACCAAGTGTTTTAATTGACAGCAGAAGATCAAAACAAGAAACCCTGAGACACAGAAAAAAGATAAATAAAGCTATGAGCAGAACTTAATACAACAGAAAACGTATAAAATTGAGGTGATTTAGTAAGTCCAAAGAATCTTCTTTGAAAAGATTGAAAAGACACACTGTGATTAAGGAAAACAAAAACATAAGTAAAGAAAATACAGAAAGAATCAGGACAAAGTTATAGCAGAGAATATAAGAAATGCCAGTAAAATTGAACATTTCTGTAAAGTGGACCATTTCCTAGCTCCTAAAGTTTACCAAACCTGACACAAGAGGAAATCATTTAAGGTCATCATGTCTGCCCTTGGCATTCTCAGAACGCCCTGGCCTCAGAATTCAGCCTCTGTAGTCCATGGTAAACTGCGGAGAAGGGGCGGAGCTGAGGGAGGTTGGAACACTGCCCTCACTGAGGGAGTGTGTGTGGCCATCTCTGCTGTGACTGAACAAAGGGCAGGGGAGCAGGGGCCCCAGTGCAGGGCCCTCAGAGCCCGGCCCGTCCAGGGGGGGTCACAAGCATTTAGGCCCAGGCCAAAGGGCGCCTTCTTTGTCTTCACAGCTGCCCAAACTCTCACCTTTCCACTCAGGCCGACCTCTTACTTGAAGTGGGTGTGGAACCTGTCCGCGCAGTACACCTCGCTGCACAGCTAACCATATGTCTGGGCATCGTAGCTTCCTGCCAGGTGACCGAAGTTCGCAGGCAGATGGGTCCCTGGGACACATGCAGAGAGGTTTCTGCCTGGGCCACAGGCCGCCCACTGCCCCTGCCCCAGATCGGGGCCGCCAAGACGCCCTGTCGGAGTCCCCTGCCTCTTGAGGGAATATTGGACCAACACTTGTAGAAAAGGGCGTTCTCGTGGGCAACTCATTGGAGGGACACAAATAAATCTTTGCCGACTTTCTGCTGAAGCTTACGAGCGTTCACACCTAAGCGTCTGACAAGGTCAGCTGTTTAGCTAAACATGAGCTCATGATCTAAATTTACACAATAATGAAGAAATCAGCTACAAGGGGAGACAACCAGCAAAAACTATCAATACCAGAATTAGATTCCCAAGGCCATCCATCAATTGTTGGAATAATCAGGTGCAAGGCAGAAAATATACATGAAACTGGAACTGAAACAAGGAACAAGGATGTTTTCAAAGACTGGTAGGATCTCTAAAACATTTTTAAAGTACATGTCATTGATAAAGCTAAATACTCAAAGGTTGTGTAATACAACAGGTTAAGCATTGAGAAGAGTGAAATTATGCTGTTTTGAAAACTATGGCAGGTGAGATTTTCTGCCTAATTATATAAGAAGATTTCTCTAAAAAATACACATTATTTCAATGACTTATTGGCTGTGAACTAAGTTAAGGGTATTTCAAATGGCTTGTCTGCAAAGAAAGGTGAGATGTAGGGAATCACAGAAAGTCGAGGGGAAAATAGGTCAATATATACATTGATATATGGTGAACTAAACCTTAGGCCAGCAACAATGGAGAGGACCTGACCCTTAGAAACTTACAAGTAAGCTGGAATCTTCAAAAGTTCAAATCTTTATAAGTAAAATATTTATTAAAATGAATAACCAAGTGTTTTAATTGACATCAGAAGATCAAAACAAGAAACCCTGAGAAAATAGAAAAAAGATAAATAAAGATATGAGCAGAACTTAATACAACAGAAAACGTATAAAATTGAGGTGATTTAGTAAGTCCAAAGAATCTTCTTTGAAAAGATTGAAAAGACACACTTTGATTAAGGAAAAAAAAACATAAGTAAAGAATATACAGAAAGAATCAGGACAATGTTATAGCAGAGAATATAAGAAATGCCAGTAAATTTGAACATTTCTGTAAAGTGGACCATTCCCTAGCTCCTAAAGTTTACCAAACCTGACACAAGAGGAAATCATTTAAGGTCATCATGTCTGCCCTTGTCATTCTCGGAACGCCCTGGCCTCAGAATGCAGCCTCTGTAGTCCATGGTAACCTGCGGAGAGGGGGCGGGGCTGAGAGAGGTTGGAACACTGCCCTCACTGAGGGAGTGGGTGTGGCCATCTCTGCTGGGACTGAACAAAGGGCAGGGGAGCATGGGTCCCAGGGCAGGGCCCTCAGAGCCCGGCAGGTCCAGTGGGGTGTCACAAGCATTTAGGCCCAGGCCAAAGGGCACCTTCTTTGTCTGCACAGCTGCCCAAACTCTCACCTTTCCACTCAGGCCGACCTCTTACTTGAAGTGTGTGTGGAACCTGTCCATGCAGTACACCTCGCTGCAAAGCTAACCATAGGTCTGGGCATCGTAGCTTCCTGCCAGGTGAACGAAGTTCGCAGGCAGATGGGTCCCAGGGACACATGCAGAGAGGCTTCTGCCTGGGCCACAGGCCGCCCACTGCCCCTGCCCCAGATTGGGTGCCGCCAAGCAGCCCTGTCGGAGTCCCCTGCCTCTTGATGGAGTATTGGACCAACACTTGGAGAAAACGGCGTTCTCGCGGGCAACTCATTGGAGGGACACAAATAAATCTTTGCCGACTTTCTGCTGAAGCTTACGAGCCTTCACACCTAAGCGTCTTACAAGGTCAGCTGTTTAGCTAAACATGAGCTCATGATCTAAATTTACACCATAATGAAGAAATGAGCTACAAGGGGAGAAAACCAGCAAAAACTATCAATACCAGAATTAGATTCCCAAGGCCATCCATCAATTGTTGGAATAATCAGGTGCAAGGCAGAAAATATACATAAAACTGGAACTGAAACAAGGAACAAGGATGTCTTCAAACACTGGTAGGATCTCTAAAACATTTTTAAAGTACATGTCATTGATAAAGCTAAATACTCAAAGGTTGTGTAATACCACAGATGAAGCATTGAGAAGAGTGAAATTATGCTGTTTTGAAAACTATGGCAGGTGAGATTTTCTGCCTAATTATATAAGAACATTTCTCTAAAAAATACACATTATTTCAATGACTTATTGGCTGTGAAATAAGTTAAGGGTATTTCAAATGGCTTGTCTGCAAAGAAAGGTGAGATGTAGGGAATCACAGAAAGTCGAGGGGAAAAGAGGTCAATATATACATTGCTATATGGTGAACTAAACCTTAGGCCAGCAACAATGGAGAGGACCTGACCCATAGAAACTTACAAGTAAGCTGGAATCTTCAAAAGTTCAAATCTTTATAAGTAAAATATTTATTAAAATGAATAACCAAGTGTTTTAATTGACATCAGAAGATCAAAACAATAAACCCTGAGAACATAGAAAAAAGATAAATAAAGATATGAGCAGAACTTAATACAACAGAAAACGTATAAAATTGAGGTGATTTAGTATGTCCAAAGAATCTTCTTTGAAAAGATTGAAAAGACACACTTTGATTAAGGAAAACAAAAACATAAGTAAAGAATATACAGAAAGAATCAGGACAATGTTATTGCAGAGAATATAAGAAATGCCAGTAAATTTGAACATTTCTGTAAAGTGGACCATTCCCTAGCTCCTAAAGTTTACCAAACCTGACACAAGAGGAAATCATTTAAGGTCATCATGTCTGCCCTTGTCATTCTCGGAACGCCCTGGCCTCAGAATGCAGCCTCTGTAGTCCATGGTAACCTGCGGAGAGGGGGCGGGGCTGAGGGAGGTTGGAACACTGCCCTCACTGAGGGAGTGGGTGTGGCCATCTCTGCTGTGACTGAACAAAGGGCAGGGGAGCAGGGGTCCCAGGGCAGGGCCCTCAGAGCCCGGCAGGTCCAGTGGGGTGTCACAAGCATTTAGGCCCAGGCCAAAGGGCGCCTTCTTTGTCTGCACAGCTGCCCAAACTCTCACCTTTCCACTCAGGCCGACCTCTTACTTGAAGTGTGTGTGGAACCTGTCCATGCAGTACACCTCGCTGCACAGCTAAGCATAGGTCTGGGCATCGTAGCTTCCTGCCAGGTGACCGAAGTTCGCAGGCAGATGGGTCCCAGGGACACATGCAGAGAGGCTTCTGCCTGGGCCACAGGCCGCCCACTGCCCCTGCCCCAGATCGGGTGCCGCCAAGCAGCCCTGTCGGAGTCCCCTGCCTCTTGAGGGAGTATTGGACCAACACTTGGAGAAAACGGCGTACTCGCGGGCAACTCATTGGAGGGACACAAATAAATCTTTTCCGACTTTCTGCTGAAGCTTACGAGCCTTCACACATAAGCGTCTTACAAGGTCAGCTGTTTAGCTAAACATGAGCTCATGATCTAAATTTACACCATAATGAAGAAATGAGCTAAAAGGGGAGAAAACCAGCAAAAACTATCAATACCAGAAATAGATTCCCAAGGCCATCCATCAATTGTTGGCATAATCAGGTGCAAGGCAGAAAATATACATAAAACTGGAACTGAAACAAGGAACAAGGATGTCTTCAAACACTGGTAGGATCTCTAAAACATTTTTAAAGTACATGTCATTGATAAAGCTAAATACTCAAAGGTTGTGTAATACAACAGATGAAGCATTGAGAAGAGTGAAATTATGCTGTTTTGAAAACTATGGCAGGTGAGATTTTCTGCCTAATTATATAAGAAGATTTCTCTAAAAAATACACATTATTTCAATGACTTATGGGCTGTGAAATAAGTTAAGGTTATTTCAAATGGCTTGTCTGCAAAGAAAGGTGAGATGTAGGGAATCACAGAAAGTCGAGGGGAAAAGAGGTCAATATATACATTGCTATATGGTGAACTAAACCTTAGGCCAGCAACAATGGAGAGGACCTGACCCATAGAAACTTACAAGTAAGCTGGAATCTTCAAAAGTTCAAATCTTTATAAGTAAAATATTTATTAAAATGAATAACCAAGTGTTTTAATTGACATCAGAAGATCAAAACAATAAACCCTGAGAACATAGAAAAAAGATAAATAAAGATATGAGCAGAACTTAATACAAAAGAAAACGTATAAAATTGAGGTGATTTAGTATGTCCAAAGAATCTTCTTTGAAAAGATTGAAAAGACACACTTTGATTAAGGAAAACAAAAACATAAGTAAAGAATATACAGAAAGAATCAGGACAATGTTATTGCAGAGAATATAAGAAATGCCAGTAAATTTGAACATTTCTGTAAAGTGGACCATTTCCTAGCTCCTAAAGTTTACCAAACCTGACACAAGAGGAAATCATTTAAGGTCATCATGTCTGCCCTTGTCATTCTCGGAACGCCCTGGCCTCAGAATGCAGCCTCTGTAGTCCATGGTAACCTGCGGAGAGGGGGCGGGGCTGAGAGAGGTTGGAACACTGCCCTCACTGAGGGAGTGGGTGTGGCCATCTCTGCTGTGACTGAACAAAGGGCCGGGGAGCAGGGGTCCCAGGGCAGGGCCCTCAGAGCCCGGCAGGTCCAGTGTGGTGTCACAAGCATTTAGGCCCAGGCCAAAGGGCGCCTTCTTTGTCTGCACAGCTGCCCAAACTCTCACCTTTCCACTCAGGCCGACCTCTTACTTGAAGTGTGTGTGGAACCTGTCCGCGCAGTACACCTCGCTGCTCACCTAATATAGGTCTGGGCATCGTAGCTTCCTGCCAGGTGACCGAAGTTCGCAGGCAGATGGGTCCCTGGGACACATGCAGAGAGGCTTCTGCCTGGGCCACAGACCGCCCACTGCCCCTGCCCCAGATCGGGGGCAGCCAAGCCGCCCTGTCGGATTCCCCTGCCTCTTGAGGAAATAGTGGACCAACACTTGTAGAAAACGGCGTTCTCGTGGGCAACTCATTGGAGGGACACAAATAAATCTTTGCCGACTTTCTGCTGAAGCTTACGAGCGTTCACACCTAAGCGTCTTACAAGTTCAGCTGTTTAGCTAAACATGATCTCATGATCTAAATTTACACAATAATGAAGAAATCAGCTACAAGGGGAGACAACCAGCAAAAACTATCAATACCAGAATTAGATTCCCAAGGCCATCCATCAATTGTTGGAATAATCAGGTGCAAGGCAGAAAATACACATAAAACTGGAACTGAAACAAGGAACAAGGCTATTTTCAAAGACTGGTAGGATCTCTAAAATATTTTTAAAGGACATGTCATTGATAAAGCTAAATACTCAAAGGTTGTGTAATACAACAGGTTAAGCATTGAGAAGAGTGAAATTATGCTGTTTTGAAAACTATGGCAGTTGAGATTTTCTGCCTAATTATATAAGAAGATTTCTCTAAAAAATACACATTATTTCAATAACTTATTGGCTGTGAAATAAGTTAAGGGTATTTCAAATGTCTTGTCTGCAAAGAAAGGTGAGATGTAGGGAATCACAGAAAGTCGAGGGGAAAATAGGTCAATATATACATTGCTATATGGTGAACTAAACCTTAGGCCAGCAACAATGGAGAGGACCTGACCCTTAGAAACTTACAAGTAAGCTGGAATCTTCAAAAGTTCACATATTTATAAGTAAAATATTTATTAAAATGAATAACAAAGTGTTTTAATTGACATCAGAAGAACAAAACAATAAACCCTGAGAACATAGAAAAAAGATAAATAAAGATATGAGCAGAACTTAATACAACAGGAAACGTATAAATTTGAGGTGATTTAGTAAGTCCAAAGTATCTTCTTTGAAAAGATTGAAAAGACACACTTTGATTAAGGAAAACAAAAACATAAGTATAGAGTATACAGAAAGAATCAGGACAATGTTATAGCAGAGAATATATGAAATGCCAGTAAATTTGAACATTTCTGTAAAGTGGACCATTTCCTAGCTCCTAAAGTTTACCAAACCTGACACAAGAGGAAATCATTTAAGGTCATCATGTCTGCCCTTGGCATTATCGGAACGCCCTGGCCTCAGAATGCAGCCTCTGTAGTCCATGGTAACCTGCGGAGAGGGGGCGGGGCTGAGGGAGGTTGGAACACTGCCCTCACTGAGGGAGTGTGTGTGGCCATCTCTGCTGTGACTGAACAAAGGGCAGGGGAGCAGGGGCCCCTGTGCAGGGACCTCAGAGCCCGGCAGGTCCAGGGGGGGTCACAAGCATTTAGCCCCAGGCCAAAGGGCGCCTTCTTTGTCTGCACAGCTGCCCAAACTCTCACCTTTCCACTCAGGTCGCCCTCTTACTTGAAGTGTGTGTGGAACCTGTCCGCGCAGTACACCTCGCTGCACAGCTAACCATAGGTCTGGGCATCGTAGCTTCCTGCCAGGTGACCGAAGTTCGCAGGCAGATGGGTCCCTGGGACACATGCAGAGCGGCTTCTGCCTGGGCCGCATACCGCCCACTGCCCCTGCCCCAGATCGGGGGCCGCCAAGCAGCCCTGTCCGAGTCCCCTGCCTCTTGAGGGAGTATTGGACCCACATTGTAGAAAACGGAGTTCTCGCGGGCAACTCATTGGAGGGACACAAATAAATATTTGCCGACTTTCTGCTGAAGCTTACGAGCGTTCACACCTAAGCGTCTTACAAGGTCAGCTGTTTAGCTAAACATGAGCTCATGATCTAAATTTACACAATAATGAAGAAATCAGCTACAAGGGGAGACAATCAGCAAAAACTATCAATACCAGAATTAGATTCCCAAGGCCATCCATCAATTGTTGGAATAATCAGGTGCAAGGCAGAAAATATACATAGAACTGGAAATGAAACAAGGAACAAGGATGTTTTCAAAGACTGGTAGGATCTCTAAAACATTTTTAAAGTACATGTCATTGATAAAGCTAAATACTCACAGGTTGTGTAATACAACAGATTAAGCATTGAGAAGAGTGAAATTATGCTCTTTTGAAAACTATGGCAGGTGAGATTTTCTGCCTAATTATATAAGAAGATTTCTCTAAAAAATACACATTATTTCAATGACTTATTGGCTGTGAAATAAGTTAAGGGTATTTCAAATGGCTTGTCTGCAAAGAAAGGTGAGATGTAGGGAATCACAGAAAGTCGAGGGGAAAATAGGTCAATATATACATTGCTATATGGTGAACTAAACCTTAGGCCAGCAACAATGGAGAAGACCTGACCCTTAGAAACTTACAAGTAAGCTGGAATCTTCAAAAGTTCAAATCTTTATAAGTAAAATATTTATTAAAATGAATAACCAAGTGTTTTAATTGACATCAGAAGATGAAAACAAGATACCCTGAGAACCTAGAAAAAAGATAAATAAAGATATGAGCAGAACTTAATACAACAGAAAACGTATAATATTGAGGTGATTTAGTAAGTCCAAAGAATCTTCTTTGAAAAGATTGAAAAGACACACTTTGATTAAGGAAAACAAAAACATAAGTAAAGAATATACAGAAAGAATCAGGACAATGTTATAGCAGAGAATATAAGAAATGCCAGTAAATTTGAACATTTCTGTAAAGTGGACCATTTCCTAGCTCCTAAAGTTTACCAAACCTGACACAAGAGGAAATCATTTAAGGTCATCATGTCTACCCTTGGCATTCTCGGAACGCCCTGGGCGCAGAATGCAGCCTCTGTAGTCCATGGTAACCTGCGGAGAGGGGGCGGGGCTGAGGGAGGTTGGAACACTGCCCTCACTGAGGGAGTGGGTGTGGCCATCTCTGCTGTGACTGAACAAAGGGCAGGGGAGCAGGGGGCCCAGGGCAGGGCCCTCAGAGCCCGGCAGGTCCAGTGGGGTGTCACAAGCATTTAGGCCCAGGCCAAAGGGCGCCTTCTTTGTCTGCACAGCTGCCCAAACTCTCAACTTTCCACTCAGGCCGACCTCTTACTTGAAGTGTGTGTGGAACCTGTCCGCGCAGTACACCTCGCTGCACAGCTAACCATAGGTCTGGGCATCGTAGCTTCCTGCCAGGTGACCGAAGTTCGCAGGCAGATGGGTCCCTGGGACACACGCAGAGAGGCTTCTGCCTGGGCCACAGGCCACCCACTGCCCCTGCCCCAGATCGGGGGCCGCCAAGCCGTCCTGTCGGAGTCCCCTGCCTCTTGAGTGAGTATTGGACCAACACTTGTAGAAAACGGCGTTCTCGCGGGCAACTCATTGGAGGGACACAAATAAATCTTTGACGACTTTGTGCTGAAGCTTTCGAGCGTTCACACCTAAGCGTCTTACAAGGTCAGCTGTTTAGCTAAACATGAGCTCATGATCTAAATTTACACATTAATGAAGAAATCAGCTACAAGGGGAGACAATCAGCAAAACTATCAATACCAGAATTGGATTCCCAAGGCCATCCATCAATTGTTGGAATAATCAGGTGCAAGGCAGAAAATATACATAAAACTGGACCTGAAACAGGGAACAAGGATGTTTTCAAAGACTGGTAGGATCTCTAAAACATTTTTAAAGTACATGTCATTGATAAAGCTAAATACTCAAAGGTTGTGTAATACAACAGATTAAGCATTGAGAAGAGTGAAATTATGCTGTTTTGAAAACTATGGCTGGTCAGGTTTTCTGCCTAATTATATAAGAAGATTTGTCTAAAAATTACACATTATTTCAAAGACTTATTGGCTGTGAAATAAGTTAAGTGTATTTCAAATGGCTTGTCTGCAAAGAAAGGTGAGATGTAGGGAATCACAGAAAGTCGAGGGGAAAATAGGTCAATATATACATTGCTATATGGTGAACTAAACCTTAGGCCAGCAACAATGGAGAGGACCTGACCCTTAGAAACGTACAAGTAAGCTGGAATCTTCAAAAGTTCAAATCTTTATACGTAAAATATTTATTAAAATGAATAACCAAGTGTTTTAATTGACATCAGAAGATCAAAACAATAAAACCTGAGAACATAGAAAAAAGATAATAAAGATATGAGCAGAACATAATACAACAGAAAACGTATAAAATTGAGGTGATTTAGTAAGTCCAAAGAATCTTCTTTGAAAAGATTGAAAAGACACACTTTGATTAAGGAAAACAAAAACATAAGTAAAGAATATACAGAAAGAATCAGGACAATGTTATAGCAGAGAATATAAGAAATGCCAGTAAATTTGAACATTTCTGTAAAGTGGACCATTTCCTAACTCCTAAAGTTTACCAAACCTGACACAAGAGGAAATCATTTAAGGTCATCATGTCTGCCGTTGGCATTCTCGGAATGCCCTTGCCTCAGGATGCAGCATATGTAGTCCACGGTAACCTGCGGAGAGGGGGCGGGGCTGAGGGAGGTTGGAACACTGCCCTCACTGAGGGAGTGAGTGTGGCCATCTCTGCTGTGACTGAACAAAGGGCAGGGGAGCAGGTGGCCCAGGGTAGGGCCCTCAGAGCACGGCAGGTCCAGTGGGGTGTCACAAGCATTTAGGCCCAGGCCAAAGGGCGCCTTCTTTGTCTGCATAGCTGCCCAAACTCTCAACTTTCCACTCAGGCCGACCACTAACTTGAAGTGTGTGTGGAACCTGTCCGCGCAGTACACCTCGCTGCACAACTAACAATAGATCTGGGCATCGTAGCTTCCTGCCAGGTGACCGAAGTTCGCAGGTAGATGGGTCCCAGGGACACATGCAGAGAGGCTTCTGCCTGGGCCACAGGCCGCCCACTACCCCTGCCCCAGATCGGGGTCCGCAAAGCAGCCCTGTCCGAGTCCCCTGCCTCTTGAGGGAGTATTGGACCAACACTGGTAGAAAACGGCGTTCTCGTCGGCAACTCATTGGAGGGCCACAAATAAATCTTTGCCGACTTTCTGCTGAAGCTTACGAGCGTTCACACCTAAGCATCTTACAAGGTCAGCTGTTTAGCTAAACATGAGCTCATGATCTAAATTTACACAATAATGAAGAAATCAGCTACAAGGGGAGACAACCAGCAAAAACTATCAATACCAGAATTAGATTCCCAAGGCCATCCATCAATTGTTGGAATAATCAGGTGCAAGGCAGAAAATATACATAAAACTGGAACTGAAACAAGGAACAAGGATGTTTTCAAAGACTGGTAGGATCTCTAAAACATTTTTAAAGTACATGTCATTGATAAAGCTAAATACTCAAAGGTTGTGTAATACAACAGATTAAGCATTGAGAAGAGTGAAATTATGCTGTTTTGAAAACTATGGCAGGTGAGATTTTCTGCCTAATTATATAAGAAGATTTCTCTAAAAAATACACATTATTTCAATGACTTATTGGCTGTGAAATAAGTTAAGGGTATTTCAAATGGCTTGTCTGCAAAGAAAGGTGAGATGTAGGGAATCACAGAAAGTTGAGGGGAAAATAGGTCAATATATACATTGCTATATGGTGAACTAAACCTTAGGCCAGCAACAATGGAGAGGACCTGACCCTTAGAAACTTACAAGTAAGCTGGAATCTTCAAAAGTTGAAATCTTTATAAGTAAAATATTTATTAAAATGAATAACCAAGTGTTTTAATTGACAGCAGAAGATCAAAACAAGAAACCCTGAGACACAGAAAAAAGATAAATAAAGCTATGAGCAGAACTTAATACAACAGAAAACGTATAAAATTGAGGTGATTTAGTAAGTCCAAAGAATCTTCTTTGAAAAGATTGAAAAGACACACTGTGATTAAGGAAAACAAAAACATAAGTAAAGAAAATACAGAAAGAATCAGGACAAAGTTATAGCAGAGAATATAAGAAATGCCAGTAAAATTGAACATTTCTGTAAAGTGGACCATTTCCTAGCTCCTAAAGTTTACCAAACCTGACACAAGAGGAAATCATTTAAGGTCATCATGTCTGCCCTTGGCATTCTCAGAACGCCCTGGCCTCAGAATTCAGCCTCTGTAGTCCATGGTAAACTGCGGAGAAGGGGCGGAGCTGAGGGAGGTTGGAACACTGCCCTCACTGAGGGAGTGTGTGTGGCCATCTCTGCTGTGACTGAACAAAGGGCAGGGGAGCAGGGGCCCCAGTGCAGGGCCCTCAGAGCCCGGCCCGTCCAGGGGGGGTCACAAGCATTTAGGCCCAGGCCAAAGGGCGCCTTCTTTGTCTTCACAGCTGCCCAAACTCTCACCTTTCCACTCAGGCCGACCTCTTACTTGAAGTGGGTGTGGAACCTGTCCGCGCAGTACACCTCGCTGCACAGCTAACCATAGGTCTGGGCATCGTAGCTTCCTGCCAGGTGACCGAAGTTCGCAGGCAGATGGGTCCCTGGGACACATGCAGAGAGGTTTCTGCCTGGGCCACAGGCCGCCCACTGCCCCTGCCCCAGATCGGGGCCGCCAAGACGCCCTGTCGGAGTCCCCTGCCTCTTGAGGGAATATTGGACCAACACTTGTAGAAAAGGGCGTTCTCGTGGGCAACTCATTGGAGGGACACAAATAAATCTTTGCCGACTTTCTGCTGAAGCTTACGAGCGTTCACACCTAAGCGTCTGACAAGGTCAGCTGTTTAGCTAAACATGAGCTCATGATCTAAATTTACACAATAATGAAGAAATCAGCTACAAGGGGAGACAACCAGCAAAAACTATCAATACCAGAATTAGATTCCCAAGGCCATCCATCAATTGTTGGAATAATCAGGTGCAAGGCAGAAAATATACATGAAACTGGAACTGAAACAAGGAACAAGGATGTTTTCAAAGACTGGTAGGATCTCTAAAACATTTTTAAAGTACATGTCATTGATAAAGCTAAATACTCAAAGGTTGTGTAATACAACAGGTTAAGCATTGAGAAGAGTGAAATTATGCTGTTTTGAAAACTATGGCAGGTGAGATTTTCTGCCTAATTATATAAGAAGATTTCTCTAAAAAATACACATTATTTCAATGACTTATTGGCTGTGAACTAAGTTAAGGGTATTTCAAATGGCTTGTCTGCAAAGAAAGGTGAGATGTAGGGAATCACAGAAAGTCGAGGGGAAAATAGGTCAATATATACATTGATATATGGTGAACTAAACCTTAGGCCAGCAACAATGGAGAGGACCTGACCCTTAGAAACTTACAAGTAAGCTGGAATCTTCAAAAGTTCAAATCTTTATAAGTAAAATATTTATTAAAATGAATAACCAAGTGTTTTAATTGACATCAGAAGATCAAAACAAGAAACCCTGAGAAAATAGAAAAAAGATAAATAAAGATATGAGCAGAACTTAATACAACAGAAAACGTATAAAATTGAGGTGATTTAGTAAGTCCAAAGAATCTTCTTTGAAAAGATTGAAAAGACACACTTTGATTAAGGAAAAAAAAACATAAGTAAAGAATATACAGAAAGAATCAGGACAATGTTATAGCAGAGAATATAAGAAATGCCAGTAAATTTGAACATTTCTGTAAAGTGGACCATTCCCTAGCTCCTAAAGTTTACCAAACCTGACACAAGAGGAAATCATTTAAGGTCATCATGTCTGCCCTTGTCATTCTCGGAACGCCCTGGCCTCAGAATGCAGCCTCTGTAGTCCATGGTAACCTGCGGAGAGGGGGCGGGGCTGAGAGAGGTTGGAACACTGCCCTCACTGAGGGAGTGGGTGTGGCCATCTCTGCTGGGACTGAACAAAGGGCAGGGGAGCATGGGTCCCAGGGCAGGGCCCTCAGAGCCCGGCAGGTCCAGTGGGGTGTCACAAGCATTTAGGCCCAGGCCAAAGGGCACCTTCTTTGTCTGCACAGCTGCCCAAACTCTCACCTTTCCACTCAGGCCGACCTCTTACTTGAAGTGTGTGTGGAACCTGTCCATGCAGTACACCTCGCTGCAAAGCTAACCATAGGTCTGGGCATCGTAGCTTCCTGCCAGGTGAACGAAGTTCGCAGGCAGATGGGTCCCAGGGACACATGCAGAGAGGCTTCTGCCTGGGCCACAGGCCGCCCACTGCCCCTGCCCCAGATTGGGTGCCGCCAAGCAGCCCTGTCGGAGTCCCCTGCCTCTTGATGGAGTATTGGACCAACACTTGGAGAAAACGGCGTTCTCGCGGGCAACTCATTGGAGGGACACAAATAAATCTTTGCCGACTTTCTGCTGAAGCTTACGAGCCTTCACACCTAAGCGTCTTACAAGGTCAGCTGTTTAGCTAAACATGAGCTCATGATCTAAATTTACACCATAATGAAGAAATGAGCTACAAGGGGAGAAAACCAGCAAAAACTATCAATACCAGAATTAGATTCCCAAGGCCATCCATCAATTGTTGGAATAATCAGGTGCAAGGCAGAAAATATACATAAAACTGGAACTGAAACAAGGAACAAGGATGTCTTCAAACACTGGTAGGATCTCTAAAACATTTTTAAAGTACATGTCATTGATAAAGCTAAATACTCAAAGGTTGTGTAATACCACAGATGAAGCATTGAGAAGAGTGAAATTATGCTGTTTTGAAAACTATGGCAGGTGAGATTTTCTGCCTAATTATATAAGAACATTTCTCTAAAAAATACACATTATTTCAATGACTTATTGGCTGTGAAATAAGTTAAGGGTATTTCAAATGGCTTGTCTGCAAAGAAAGGTGAGATGTAGGGAATCACAGAAAGTCGAGGGGAAAAGAGGTCAATATATACATTGCTATATGGTGAACTAAACCTTAGGCCAGCAACAATGGAGAGGACCTGACCCATAGAAACTTACAAGTAAGCTGGAATCTTCAAAAGTTCAAATCTTTATAAGTAAAATATTTATTAAAATGAATAACCAAGTGTTTTAATTGACATCAGAAGATCAAAACAATAAACCCTGAGAACATAGAAAAAAGATAAATAAAGATATGAGCAGAACTTAATACAACAGAAAACGTATAAAATTGAGGTGATTTAGTATGTCCAAAGAATCTTCTTTGAAAAGATTGAAAAGACACACTTTGATTAAGGAAAACAAAAACATAAGTAAAGAATATACAGAAAGAATCAGGACAATGTTATTGCAGAGAATATAAGAAATGCCAGTAAATTTGAACATTTCTGTAAAGTGGACCATTCCCTAGCTCCTAAAGTTTACCAAACCTGACACAAGAGGAAATCATTTAAGGTCATCATGTCTGCCCTTGTCATTCTCGGAACGCCCTGGCCTCAGAATGCAGCCTCTGTAGTCCATGGTAACCTGCGGAGAGGGGGCGGGGCTGAGGGAGGTTGGAACACTGCCCTCACTGAGGGAGTGGGTGTGGCCATCTCTGCTGTGACTGAACAAAGGGCAGGGGAGCAGGGGTCCCAGGGCAGGGCCCTCAGAGCCCGGCAGGTCCAGTGGGGTGTCACAAGCATTTAGGCCCAGGCCAAAGGGCGCCTTCTTTGTCTGCACAGCTGCCCAAACTCTCACCTTTCCACTCAGGCCGACCTCTTACTTGAAGTGTGTGTGGAACCTGTCCATGCAGTACACCTCGCTGCACAGCTAAGCATAGGTCTGGGCATCGTAGCTTCCTGCCAGGTGACCGAAGTTCGCAGGCAGATGGGTCCCAGGGACACATGCAGAGAGGCTTCTGCCTGGGCCACAGGCCGCCCACTGCCCCTGCCCCAGATCGGGTGCCGCCAAGCAGCCCTGTCGGAGTCCCCTGCCTCTTGAGGGAGTATTGGACCAACACTTGGAGAAAACGGCGTACTCGCGGGCAACTCATTGGAGGGACACAAATAAATCTTTTCCGACTTTCTGCTGAAGCTTACGAGCCTTCACACATAAGCGTCTTACAAGGTCAGCTGTTTAGCTAAACATGAGCTCATGATCTAAATTTACACCATAATGAAGAAATGAGCTAAAAGGGGAGAAAACCAGCAAAAACTATCAATACCAGAAATAGATTCCCAAGGCCATCCATCAATTGTTGGCATAATCAGGTGCAAGGCAGAAAATATACATAAAACTGGAACTGAAACAAGGAACAAGGATGTCTTCAAACACTGGTAGGATCTCTAAAACATTTTTAAAGTACATGTCATTGATAAAGCTAAATACTCAAAGGTTGTGTAATACAACAGATGAAGCATTGAGAAGAGTGAAATTATGCTGTTTTGAAAACTATGGCAGGTGAGATTTTCTGCCTAATTATATAAGAAGATTTCTCTAAAAAATACACATTATTTCAATGACTTATGGGCTGTGAAATAAGTTAAGGTTATTTCAAATGGCTTGTCTGCAAAGAAAGGTGAGATGTAGGGAATCACAGAAAGTCGAGGGGAAAAGAGGTCAATATATACATTGCTATATGGTGAACTAAACCTTAGGCCAGCAACAATGGAGAGGACCTGACCCATAGAAACTTACAAGTAAGCTGGAATCTTCAAAAGTTCAAATCTTTATAAGTAAAATATTTATTAAAATGAATAACCAAGTGTTTTAATTGACATCAGAAGATCAAAACAATAAACCCTGAGAACATAGAAAAAAGATAAATAAAGATATGAGCAGAACTTAATACAAAAGAAAACGTATAAAATTGAGGTGATTTAGTATGTCCAAAGAATCTTCTTTGAAAAGATTGAAAAGACACACTTTGATTAAGGAAAACAAAAACATAAGTAAAGAATATACAGAAAGAATCAGGACAATGTTATTGCAGAGAATATAAGAAATGCCAGTAAATTTGAACATTTCTGTAAAGTGGACCATTTCCTAGCTCCTAAAGTTTACCAAACCTGACACAAGAGGAAATCATTTAAGGTCATCATGTCTGCCCTTGTCATTCTCGGAACGCCCTGGCCTCAGAATGCAGCCTCTGTAGTCCATGGTAACCTGCGGAGAGGGGGCGGGGCTGAGAGAGGTTGGAACACTGCCCTCACTGAGGGAGTGGGTGTGGCCATCTCTGCTGTGACTGAACAAAGGGCCGGGGAGCAGGGGTCCCAGGGCAGGGCCCTCAGAGCCCGGCAGGTCCAGTGTGGTGTCACAAGCATTTAGGCCCAGGCCAAAGGGCGCCTTCTTTGTCTGCACAGCTGCCCAAACTCTCACCTTTCCACTCAGGCCGACCTCTTACTTGAAGTGTGTGTGGAACCTGTCCGCGCAGTACACCTCGCTGCTCACCTAATATAGGTCTGGGCATCGTAGCTTCCTGCCAGGTGACCGAAGTTCGCAGGCAGATGGGTCCCTGGGACACATGCAGAGAGGCTTCTGCCTGGGCCACAGACCGCCCACTGCCCCTGCCCCAGATCGGGGGCAGCCAAGCCGCCCTGTCGGATTCCCCTGCCTCTTGAGGAAATAGTGGACCAACACTTGTAGAAAACGGCGTTCTCGTGGGCAACTCATTGGAGGGACACAAATAAATCTTTGCCGACTTTCTGCTGAAGCTTACGAGCGTTCACACCTAAGCGTCTTACAAGTTCAGCTGTTTAGCTAAACATGATCTCATGATCTAAATTTACACAATAATGAAGAAATCAGCTACAAGGGGAGACAACCAGCAAAAACTATCAATACCAGAATTAGATTCCCAAGGCCATCCATCAATTGTTGGAATAATCAGGTGCAAGGCAGAAAATACACATAAAACTGGAACTGAAACAAGGAACAAGGCTATTTTCAAAGACTGGTAGGATCTCTAAAATATTTTTAAAGGACATGTCATTGATAAAGCTAAATACTCAAAGGTTGTGTAATACAACAGGTTAAGCATTGAGAAGAGTGAAATTATGCTGTTTTGAAAACTATGGCAGTTGAGATTTTCTGCCTAATTATATAAGAAGATTTCTCTAAAAAATACACATTATTTCAATAACTTATTGGCTGTGAAATAAGTTAAGGGTATTTCAAATGTCTTGTCTGCAAAGAAAGGTGAGATGTAGGGAATCACAGAAAGTCGAGGGGAAAATAGGTCAATATATACATTGCTATATGGTGAACTAAACCTTAGGCCAGCAACAATGGAGAGGACCTGACCCTTAGAAACTTACAAGTAAGCTGGAATCTTCAAAAGTTCACATATTTATAAGTAAAATATTTATTAAAATGAATAACAAAGTGTTTTAATTGACATCAGAAGAACAAAACAATAAACCCTGAGAACATAGAAAAAAGATAAATAAAGATATGAGCAGAACTTAATACAACAGGAAACGTATAAATTTGAGGTGATTTAGTAAGTCCAAAGTATCTTCTTTGAAAAGATTGAAAAGACACACTTTGATTAAGGAAAACAAAAACATAAGTATAGAGTATACAGAAAGAATCAGGACAATGTTATAGCAGAGAATATATGAAATGCCAGTAAATTTGAACATTTCTGTAAAGTGGACCATTTCCTAGCTCCTAAAGTTTACCAAACCTGACACAAGAGGAAATCATTTAAGGTCATCATGTCTGCCCTTGGCATTCTCGGAACGCCCTGGCCTCAGGATGCAGCCTCTGTAGTCCATGGTAACCTGCGGAGAGGGGGCGGGGCTGAGGGAGTTTGGAACACTGCCCATACTGAGGGAGTGGGTGTGGCCATCTCTGCTGTGACTGAACAAAGGGCAGGGGAGCAGGGGGCCCAGGGCAGGGCACTCAGAGCCCGGCAGGTCCAGTGGGGTATCACAAGCATTTAGGCCCAGGGCAAAGGGCGACTTCTTTGTCTGCACAGCTGCCCAAACTCTCACCTTTCAACTCAGGCCGACCTCTTACTTGAAGTGTGTGTGGAACCTGTCCATGCAGTACACCTCGCTGCACAGCTAACCATAGGTCTGGGCATCGTAGCTTCCTGCCAGGTGACCGAAGTTCGCAGGCAGATGGGTCCCTGTGACACATGCAGAGAGGTTTCTGCCTGGGCCACAGGCCGCCCACTGCCCCTGCCCCAGATCGGGGCCGCCAAGACGCCCTGTCGGAGTCCCCTGCCTCTTGAGGGAATATTGGACCAACACTTGTAGAAAACGGCGTTTTCGTGGGCAACTCATTGGAGGGACACAAATAAATCTTTGCCGACTTTCTGCTGAAGCTTACGAGCGTTCACACCTAAGCGTCTGACAAGGTCAGCTGTTTAGCTAAACATGAGCTCATGATCTAAATTTACACAATAATGAAGAAATCAGCTACAAGGGGAGACAACCAGCAAAAACTATCAATACCAGAATTAGATTCCCAAGGCCATCCATCAATTGTTGGAATAATCAGGTGCAAGGCAGAAAATATACATAAAACTGGAACTGAAACAAGGAACAAGGATGTTTTCAAAGACTGGTAGGATCTCTAAAACATTTTTAAAGTACATGTCATTGATAAAGCTAAATACTCAAAGGTTGTGTAATACAACAGGTTAAGCATTGAGAAGAGTGAAATTTTGCTGTTTTGAAAACTATGGCAGGTGAGATTTTCTGCCTAATTATATAAGAAGATTTCTCTAAAAAATACACATTATTTCAATGACTTATTGGCTGTGAACTAAGTTAAGGGTATTTCAAATGGCTTGTCTGCAAAGAAAGGTGAGATGTAGGGAATCACAGAAAGTCGAGGGGAAAATAGGTCAATATATACATTGCTATATGGTGAACTAAACCTTAGGCCAGCAACAATGGAGAGGACCTGACCCTTAGAAACTTACAAGTAAGCTGGAATCTTCAAAAGTTCAAATCTTTATAAGTAAAATATTTATTAAAATGAATAACCAAGTGTTTTAATTGACATCAGAAGATCAAAACAATAAACCCTGAGAACATAGAAAAAAGATAAATAAAGATATGAGCAGAACTTAATACAACAGAAAACGTATAAAATTGAGGTGATTTAGTATGTCCAAAGAATCTTCTTTGAAAAGATTGAAAAGACACACTTTGATTAAGGAAAACAAAAACATAAGTAAAGAATATACAGAAAGAATCAGGACAATGTTATTGCAGAGAATATAAGAAATGCCAGTAAATTTGAACATTTCTGTAAAGTGGACCATTTCCTAGCTCCTAAAGTTTACCAAACCTGACACAAGAGGAAATCATTTAAGGTCATCATGTCTGCCCTTGTCATTCTCGGAACGCCCTGGCCTCAGAATGCAGCCTCTGTAGTCCATGGTAACCTGCGGAGAGGGGGCGGGGCTGAGAGAGGTTGGAACACTGCCCTCACTGAGGGAGTGGGTGTGGCCATCTCTGCTGTGACTGAACAAAGGGCCGGGGAGCAGGGGTCCCAGGGAAGGGCCCTCAGAGCCCGGCAGGTCCAGTGGGGTGTCACAAGCATTTAGGCTCAGGCCAAAGGGCGCCTTCTTTGTCTGCACAGCTGCCCAAACTCTCACCTTTCCCCTCAGGCCGACCTCTTACTTGAAGTGTGTGTGGAACCTGTCCATGCAGTACACCTCGCTGCACAGCTAACCATAGGTCTGGGCATCGTAGCTTCCTGCCAGGTGACCGAAGTTCGCAGGCAGATGGGTCCCAGGGACACATGCAGAGAGGCTTCTGCCTGGGCCACAGGCCGCCCACTGCCCCTGCCCCAGATCGGGTGCCGCCAAGCAGCCCTCTCGGAGTCCCCTGCCTCTTGAGGGAGTATTGGACCAACACTTGTAGAAAACGGCGTACTCGCGGGCAACTCATTGGAGGGACACAAATAAATCTTTTCCGACTTTCTGCAGAAGCTTACGAGCCTTCACACATAAGCGTCTTACAAGGTCAGCTGTTTAGCTAAACATGAGCTCATGATCTAAATTTACACCATAATGAAGAAATGAGCTACAAGGGGAGAAAACCAGCAAAAACTATCAATACCAGAATTAGGTTCCCAAGGCCATCCATCAATTGTTGGAATAATCAGGTGCAAGGCAGAAAATATACATAAAACTGGAACTGAAACAAGGAACAAGGATGTCTTCAAACACTGGTAGGATCTCTAAAACATTTTTAAAGTACATGTCATTGATAAAGCTAAATACTCAAAGGTTGTGTAATACAACAGATGAAGCATTGAGAAGAGTGAAACTATGCTGTTTTGAAAACTATGGTAGGTGAGATTTTCTGCCTAATTATATAAGAAGATTTCTCTAAAAAATACACATTATTTCAATGACTTATGGGCTGTGAAATAAGTTAAGGGTATTTCAAATGGCTTGTCTGCAAAGAAAGGTGAGATGTAGGGAATCACAGAAAGTCGAGGGGAAAAGAGGTCAATATATACATTGCTATATGGTGAACTAAACCTTAGGCCAGCAACAATGGAGAGGACCTGACCCATAGAAACTTACAAGTAAGCTGGAATCTTCAAAAGTTCAAATCTTTATAAGTAAAATATTTATTAAAATGAATAACCAAGTGTTTTAATTGACATCAGAAGATCAAAACAATAAACCCTGAGAACATAGAAAAAAGATAAATAAAGATATGAGCAGAACTTAATACAACAGAAAACGTATAAAATTGAGGTGATTTAGTAAGTCCAAAGAATCTTCTTTGAAAAGATTGAAAAGACACACTTTGATTAAGGAAAAAAAAAACATAAGTAAAGAATATACAGAAAGAATCAGGACAATGTTATAGCAGAGAATATAAGAAATGCCAGTAAATTTGAACATTTCTGTAAAGTGGACCATTCCCTAGCTCCTAAAGTTTACCAAACCTGACACAAGAGGAAATCATTTAAGGTCATCATGTCTGCCCTTGTCATTCTCGGAACGCCCTGGCCTCAGAATGCAGCCTCTGTAGTCCATGGTAACCTGCGGAGAGGGGGCGGGGCTGAGAGAGGTTGGAACACTGCCCTCACTGAGGGAGTGGGTGTGGCCATCTCTTCTGGGACTGAACAAAGGGCAGGGGAGCAGGGGTCCCAGGGCAGGGCCCTCAGAGCCCGGCAGGTCCAGTGGGGTGTCACAAGCATTTAGGCCCAGGCCAAAGGGCACCTTCTTTGTCTGCACAGCTGCCCAAACTCTCACCTTTCCACTCAGGCCGACCTCTTACTTGAAGTGTGTGTGGAACCTGTCCATGCAGTACACCTCGCTGCAAAGCTAACCATAGGTCTGGGCATCGTAGCTTCCTGCCAGGTGAACGAAGTTCGCAGGCAGATGGGTCCCAGGGACACATGCAGAGAGGCTTCTGCCTGGGCCACAGGCCGCCCACTGCCCCTGCCCCAGATTGGGTGCCGCCAAGCAGCCCTGTCGGAGTCCCCTGCCTCTTGATGGAGTATTGGACCAACACTTGGAGAAAACGGCGTTCTCGCGGGCAACTCATTGGAGGGACACAAATAAATCTTTGCCGACTTTCTGCTGAAGCTTACGAGCCTTCACACCTAAGCGTCTTACAAGGTCAGCTGTTTAGCTAAACATGAGCTCATGATCTAAATTTACACCATAATGAAGAAATGAGCTACAAGGGGAGAAAACCAGCAAAAACTATCAATACCAGAATTAGATTCCCAAGGCCATCCATCAATTGTTGGAATAATCAGGTGCAAGGCAGAAAATATACATAAAACTGGAACTGAAACAAGGAACAAGGATGTTTTCAAAGACTGGTAGGATCTCTAAAACATTTTTAAAGGACATGTCATTGATAAAGCTAAATACTCAAAGGTTGTGTAATACAACAGATTAAGCATTGAGAAGAGTGAAATTATGCTGTTTTGAAAACTATGGCAGGTGAGATTTTCTGCCTAATTATATAAGAAGATTTCTCTAAAAAATACACATTATTTCAATGACTTATTGGCTGTGAAATAAGTTAAGGGTATTTCAAATGGCTTGTCTGCAAAGAAAGGTGAGATGTAGGGAATCACAGAAAGTCGAGGGGAAAAGAGGTCAATATATACATTGCTATATGGTGAACTAAACCTTAGGCCAGCAACAATGGAGAGGACCTGACCCATAGAAACTTACAAGTAAGCTGGAATCTTCAAAAGTTCAAATCTTTATAAGTAAAATATTTATTAAAATGAATAACCAAGTGTTTTAATTGACATCAGAAGATCAAAACAATAAACCCTGAGAACATAGAAAAAAGATAAATAAAGATATGAGCAGAACTTAATACAACAGAAAACGTATAAAATTGAGGTGATTTAGTATGTCCAAAGAATCTTCTTTGAAAAGATTGAAAAGACACACTTTGATTAAGGAAAACAAAAACATAAGTAAAGAATATACAGAAAGAATCAGGACAATGTTATTGCAGAGAATATAAGAAATGCCAGTAAATTTGAACATTTCTGTAAAGTGGACCATTCCCTAGCTCCTAAAGTTTACCAAACCTGACACAAGAGGAAATCATTTAAGGTCATCATGTCTGCCCTTGTCATTCTCGGAACGCCCTGGCCTCAGAATGCAGCCTCTGTAGTCCATGGTAACCTGCGGAGAGGGGGCGGGGCTGAGGGAGGTTGGAACACTGCCCTCACTGAGGGAGTGGGTGTGGCCATCTCTGCTGTGACTGAACAAAGGGCAGGGGAGCAGGGGTCCCAGGGCAGGGCCCTCAGAGCCCGGCAGGTCCAGTGGGGTGTCACAAGCATTTAGGCCCAGGCCAAAGGGCGCCTTCTTTGTCTGCACAGCTGCCCAAACTCTCACCTTTCCACTCAGGCCGACCTCTTACTTGAAGTGTGTGTGGAACCTGTCCATGCAGTACACCTCGCTGCACAGCTAAGCATAGGTCTGGGCATCGTAGCTTCCTGCCAGGTGACCGAAGTTCGCAGGCAGATGGGTCCCAGGGACACATGCAGAGAGGCTTCTGCCTGGGCCACAGGCCGCCCACTGCCCCTGCCCCAGATCGGGTGCCGCCAAGCAGCCCTGTCGGAGTCCCCTGCCTCTTGAGGGAGTATTGGACCAACACTTGGAGAAAACGGCGTACTCGCGGGCAACTCATTGGAGGGACACAAATAAATCTTTTCCGACTTTCTGCTGAAGCTTACGAGCCTTCACACATAAGCGTCTTACAAGGTCAGCTGTTTAGCTAAACATGAGCTCATGATCTAAATTTACACCATAATGAAGAAATGAGCTAAAAGGGGAGAAAACCAGCAAAAACTATCAATACCAGAAATAGATTCCCAAGGCCATCCATCAATTGTTGGCATAATCAGGTGCAAGGCAGAAAATATACATAAAACTGGAACTGAAACAAGGAACAAGGATGTCTTCAAACACTGGTAGGATCTCTAAAACATTTTTAAAGTACATGTCATTGATAAAGCTAAATACTCAAAGGTTGTGTAATACAACAGATGAAGCATTGAGAAGAGTGAAATTATGCTGTTTTGAAAACTATGGCAGGTGAGATTTTCTGCCTAATTATATAAGAAGATTTCTCTAAAAAATACACATTATTTCAATGACTTATGGGCTGTGAAATAAGTTAAGGGTATTTCAAATGGCTTGTCTGCAAAGAAAGGTGAGATGTAGGGAATCACAGAAAGTCGAGGGGAAAAGAGGTCAATATATACATTGCTATATGGTGAACTAAACCTTAGGCCAGCAACAATGGAGAGGACCTGACCCATAGAAACTTACAAGTAAGCTGGAATCTTCAAAAGTTCAAATCTTTATAAGTAAAATATTTATTAAAATGAATAACCAAGTGTTTTAATTGACATCAGAAGATCAAAACAATAAACCCTGAGAACATAGAAAAAAGATAAATAAAGATATGAGCAGAACTTAATACAAAAGAAAACGTATAAAATTGAGGTGATTTAGTATGTCCAAAGAATCTTCTTTGAAAAGATTGAAAAGACACACTTTGATTAAGGAAAACAAAAACATAAGTAAAGAATATACAGAAAGAATCAGGACAATGTTATTGCAGAGAATATAAGAAATGCCAGTAAATTTGAACATTTCTGTAAAGTGGACCATTTCCTAGCTCCTAAAGTTTACCAAACCTGACACAAGAGGAAATCATTTAAGGTCATCATGTCTGCCCTTGTCATTCTCGGAACGCCCTGGCCTCAGAATGCAGCCTCTGTAGTCCATGGTAACCTGCGGAGAGGGGGCGGGGCTGAGAGAGGTTGGAACACTGCCCTCACTGAGGGAGTGGGTGTGGCCATCTCTGCTGTGACTGAACAAAGGGCCGGGGAGCAGGGGGCCCAGGGCAGGGCCCTCAGAGCCCGGCAGGTCCAGTGTGGTGTCACAAGCATTTAGGCCCAGGCCAAAGGGCGCCTTCTTTGTCTGCACAGCTGCCCAAACTCTCACCTTTCCACTCAGGCCGACCTCTTACTTGAAGTGTGTGTGGAACCTGTCCGCGCAGTACACCTCGCTGCTCACCTAATATAGGTCTGGGCATCGTAGCTTCCTGCCAGGTGACCGAAGTTCGCAGGCAGATGGGTCCCTGGGACACATGCAGAGAGGCTTCTGCCTGGGCCACAGACCGCCCACTGCCCCTGCCCCAGATCGGGGGCAGCCAAGCCGCCCTGTCGGATTCCCCTGCCTCTTGAGGAAATAGTGGACCAACACTTGTAGAAAACGGCGTTCTCGTGGGCAACTCATTGGAGGGACACAAATAAATCTTTGCCGACTTTCTGCTGAAGCTTACGAGCGTTCACACCTAAGCGTCTTACAAGTTCAGCTGTTTAGCTAAACATGATCTCATGATCTAAATTTACACAATAATGAAGAAATCAGCTACAAGGGGAGACAACCAGCAAAAACTATCAATACCAGAATTAGATTCCCAAGGCCATCCATCAATTGTTGGAATAATCAGGTGCAAGGCAGAAAATACACATAAAACTGGAACTGAAACAAGGAACAAGGCTATTTTCAAAGACTGGTAGGATCTCTAAAATATTTTTAAAGGACATGTCATTGATAAAGCTAAATACTCAAAGGTTGTGTAATACAACAGGTTAAGCATTGAGAAGAGTGAAATTATGCTGTTTTGAAAACTATGGCAGTTGAGATTTTCTGCCTAATTATATAAGAAGATTTCTCTAAAAAATACACATTATTTCAATAACTTATTGGCTGTGAAATAAGTTAAGGGTATTTCAAATGTCTTGTCTGCAAAGAAAGGTGAGATGTAGGGAATCACAGAAAGTCGAGGGGAAAATAGGTCAATATATACATTGCTATATGGTGAACTAAACCTTAGGCCAGCAACAATGGAGAGGACCTGACCCTTAGAAACTTACAAGTAAGCTGGAATCTTCAAAAGTTCACATATTTATAAGTAAAATATTTATTAAAATGAATAACAAAGTGTTTTAATTGACATCAGAAGAACAAAACAATAAACCCTGAGAACATAGAAAAAAGATAAATAAAGATATGAGCAGAACTTAATACAACAGGAAACGTATAAATTTGAGGTGATTTAGTAAGTCCAAAGTATCTTCTTTGAAAAGATTGAAAAGACACACTTTGATTAAGGAAAACAAAAACATAAGTATAGAGTATACAGAAAGAATCAGGACAATGTTATAGCAGAGAATATATGAAATGCCAGTAAATTTGAACATTTCTGTAAAGTGGACCATTTCCTAGCTCCTAAAGTTTACCAAACCTGACACAAGAGGAAATCATTTAAGGTCATCATGTCTGCCCTTGGCATTCTCGGAACGCCCTGGCCTCAGGATGCAGCCTCTGTAGTCCATGGTAACCTGCGGAGAGGGGGCGGGGCTGAGGGAGTTTGGAACACTGCCCATACTGAGGGAGTGGGTGTGGCCATCTCTGCTGTGACTGAACAAAGGGCAGGGGAGCAGGGGGCCCAGGGCAGGGCACTCAGAGCCCGGCAGGTCCAGTGGGGTATCACAAGCATTTAGGCCCAGGGCAAAGGGCGACTTCTTTGTCTGCACAGCTGCCCAAACTCTCACCTTTCAACTCAGGCCGACCTCTTACTTGAAGTGTGTGTGGAACCTGTCCATGCAGTACACCTCGCTGCACAGCTAACCATAGGTCTGGGCATCGTAGCTTCCTGCCAGGTGACCGAAGTTCGCAGGCAGATGGGTCCCTGTGACACATGCAGAGAGGTTTCTGCCTGGGCCACAGGCCGCCCACTGCCCCTGCCCCAGATCGGGGCCGCCAAGACGCCCTGTCGGAGTCCCCTGCCTCTTGAGGGAATATTGGACCAACACTTGTAGAAAACGGCGTTTTCGTGGGCAACTCATTGGAGGGACACAAATAAATCTTTGCCGACTTTCTGCTGAAGCTTACGAGCGTTCACACCTAAGCGTCTGACAAGGTCAGCTGTTTAGCTAAACATGAGCTCATGATCTAAATTTACACAATAATGAAGAAATCAGCTACAAGGGGAGACAACCAGCAAAAACTATCAATACCAGAATTAGATTCCCAAGGCCATCCATCAATTGTTGGAATAATCAGGTGCAAGGCAGAAAATATACATAAAACTGGAACTGAAACAAGGAACAAGGATGTTTTCAAAGACTGGTAGGATCTCTAAAACATTTTTAAAGTACATGTCATTGATAAAGCTAAATACTCAAAGGTTGTGTAATACAACAGGTTAAGCATTGAGAAGAGTGAAATTTTGCTGTTTTGAAAACTATGGCAGGTGAGATTTTCTGCCTAATTATATAAGAAGATTTCTCTAAAAAATACACATTATTTCAATGACTTATTGGCTGTGAACTAAGTTAAGGGTATTTCAAATGGCTTGTCTGCAAAGAAAGGTGAGATGTAGGGAATCACAGAAAGTCGAGGGGAAAATAGGTCAATATATACATTGCTATATGGTGAACTAAACCTTAGGCCAGCAACAATGGAGAGGACCTGACCCTTAGAAACTTACAAGTAAGCTGGAATCTTCAAAAGTTCAAATCTTTATAAGTAAAATATTTATTAAAATGAATAACCAAGTGTTTTAATTGACATCAGAAGATCAAAACAATAAACCCTGAGAACATAGAAAAAAGATAAATAAAGATATGAGCAGAACTTAATACAACAGAAAACGTATAAAATTGAGGTGATTTAGTATGTCCAAAGAATCTTCTTTGAAAAGATTGAAAAGACACACTTTGATTAAGGAAAACAAAAACATAAGTAAAGAATATACAGAAAGAATCAGGACAATGTTATTGCAGAGAATATAAGAAATGCCAGTAAATTTGAACATTTCTGTAAAGTGGACCATTTCCTAGCTCCTAAAGTTTACCAAACCTGACACAAGAGGAAATCATTTAAGGTCATCATGTCTGCCCTTGTCATTCTCGGAACGCCCTGGCCTCAGAATGCAGCCTCTGTAGTCCATGGTAACCTGCGGAGAGGGGGCGGGGCTGAGAGAGGTTGGAACACTGCCCTCACTGAGGGAGTGGGTGTGGCCATCTCTGCTGTGACTGAACAAAGGGCCGGGGAGCAGGGGTCCCAGGGAAGGGCCCTCAGAGCCCGGCAGGTCCAGTGGGGTGTCACAAGCATTTAGGCTCAGGCCAAAGGGCGCCTTCTTTGTCTGCACAGCTGCCCAAACTCTCACCTTTCCACTCAGGCCGACCTCTTACTTGAAGTGTGTGTGGAACCTGTCCATGCAGTACACCTCGCTGCACAGCTAACCATAGGTCTGGGCATCGTAGCTTCCTGCCAGGTGACCGAAGTTCGCAGGCAGATGGGTCCCAGGGACACATGCAGAGAGGCTTCTGCCTGGGCCACAGGCCGCCCACTGCCCCTGCCCCAGATCGGGTGCCGCCAAGCAGCCCTGTCGGAGTCCCCTGCCTCTTGAGGGAGTATTGGACCAACACTTGTAGAAAACGGCGTACTCGCGGGCAACTCATTGGAGGGACACAAATAAATCTTTTCCGACTTTCTGCAGAAGCTTACGAGCCTTCACACATAAGCGTCTTACAAGGTCAGCTGTTTAGCTAAACATGAGCTCATGATCTAAATTTACACCATAATGAAGAAATGAGCTACAAGGGGAGAAAACCAGCAAAAACTATCAATACCAGAATTAGGTTCCCAAGGCCATCCATCAATTGTTGGCATAATCAGGTGCAAGGCAGAAAATATACATAAAACTGGAACTGAAACAAGGAACAAGGATGTCTTCAAACACTGGTAGGATCTCTAAAACATTTTTAAAGTACATGTCATTGATAAAGCTAAATACTCAAAGGTTGTGTAATACAACAGATGAAGCATTGAGAAGAGTGAAATTATGCTGTTTTGAAAACTATGGCAGGTGAGATTTTCTGCCTAATTATATAAGAAGATTTCTCTAAAAAATACACATTATTTCAATGACTTATTGGCTGTGAACTAAGTTAAGGGTATTTCAAATGGCTTGTCTGCAAAGAAAGGTGAGATGTAGGGAATCACAGAAAGTCGAGGGGAAAATAGGTCAATATATACATTGCTATATGGTGAACTAAACCTTAGGCCAGCAACAATGGAGAGGACCTGACCCTTAGAAACTTACAAGTAAGCTGGAATCTTCAAAAGTTCAAATCTTTATAAGTAAAATATTTATTAAAATGAATAACCAAGTGTTTTAATTGACATCAGAAGATCAAAACAATAAACCCTGAGAACATAGAAAAAAGATAAATAAAGATATGAGCAGAACTTAATACAACAGAAAACGTATAAAATTGAGGTGATTTAGTATGTCCAAAGAATCTTCTTTGAAAAGATTGAAAAGACACACTTTGATTAAGGAAAACAAAAACATAAGTAAAGAATATACAGAAAGAATCAGGACAATGTTATAGCAGAGACTATAAGAAATGACAGTAAATTTGAACATTTCTGTAAAGTGGACCATTTCCTAGCTCCTAAAGTTTACCAAACCTGACACAAGAGGAAATCATTTAAGGTCATCATGTCTGCCCTTGTCATTCTCGGAACGCCCTGGCCTCAGAATGCAGCCTCTGTAGTCCATGGTAACCTGCGGAGAGGGGGCGGGGCTGAGAGAGGTTGGAACACTGCCCTCACTGAGGGAGTGGGTGTGGCCATCTCTGCTGTGACTGAACAAAGGGCCGGGGAGCAGGGGGCCCAGGGCAGGGCCCTCAGAGCCCGGCAGGTCCCGTGTGGTGTCACAAGCATTTAGGCCCAAGTCAAAGGGCGCCTTCTTTGTCTGCACAGCTGCCCAAACTCTCACCTTTCCACTCAGGCCGACCTCTTACTTGAAGTGTGTGTGGAACCTGTCCGCGCAGTACACCTCGCTGCACAGCTAACCATAGGTCTGGGCATCGTAGCTTCCTGCCAGGTGACCGAAGTTCGCAGGCAGATGGGTCCAAGGGACACATGCAGAGAGGCTTCTGCCTGGGCCACAGGCCGCCCACTGCCCCTGCCCCAGATCAGGGGCCGCCAAGCAGCCCTGTCGGAATCCCCTGCCTCTTGAGGGAGCATTGGACCAACACTTTTAGAAAACGGCGTTCTCGCGGGCAACTCATTGGACGGACACAATTAAATCTTTGCCGACTTTCTGCTGAAGCTTACGAGCGTTCACACCTAAGCGTCTTACAAGGTCAGCTGTTTAGCTAAACATGAGCTCATGATCTAAATTTACACAATAATGAAGAAATCAGCTACAAGGGGAGACAACCAGCAAAAACTATCAATACCAGAATTAGATTCCCAAGGCCATCAATCAATTGTTGGAATAATCAGGTGCAAGGCAGAAAATATACATAAAACTGGAACTGAAACAAGGAACAAGGATGTTTTCAAAGACTGGTAGGATCTCTAAAACATTTTTAAAGTACATGTCATTGATAAAGCTAAATACTCAAAGGTTGTGTAATACAACAGATTAAGCATTGAGAAGAGTGAAATTATGCTGTTTTGAAAACTATGGCAGGGGAGATTTTCTGCCTAATTATATAAGAAGATTTCTCTAAAAAATACACATTATTTCAATGACTTATTGGCTGTGAAATAAGTTAAGGGTATTTCAAATGGCTTGTCTGCAAAGAAAGGTGAGATGTAGGGAATCACAGAAAGTCGAGGGGAAAATAGGTCAATATATACATTGTTATATGGTGAACTAATCCTTAGGCCAGCAACAATGGAGAGGACCTGACCCTTAGAAACTTACAAGTAAGCTGGAATCTTCAAAAATTCAAATCTTTATAAGTAAAATATTTATTAAAATGAATAACCAACTGTTTTAATTGATATCAGAAGATCAAAACAATAAACCCTGGGAACATAGAAAAAAGATAAATAAAGATATGAGCAGAACTTAATACAACAGAAAACGTATAAAATTGAGGTGATTTAGTAAGTCCAAAGAATCTTCTTTGAAAAGATTGAAAAGACACACTTTGATTAAGGAAAAAAAAACATAAGTAAAGAATATACAGAAAGAATCAGGACAATGTTATAGCAGAGAATATAAGAAATGCCAGTAAATTTGAACATTTCTGTAAAGTGGACCATTTCCTAGCTCCTAAAGTTTACCAAACCTGACACAAGTGGAAATCATTTAATGTCATCATGTCTGCCCTTGTCATTCTCGGATCGCCCTTGCCTCAGAATGCAGCCTCTGTAGACCATGGTAACTTGCGGAGAGGGGGCGGGGCTGAGAGAGGTTGGAACAATGCCCTCACTGAGGGAGTGGGTGTGGCCATCTCTGCTGTGACTGAACAAAGGGCAGGGGAGCAGGTGTCCCAGTGCAGGGCACTCAGAGCCCGGCAGGTCCAGTGGGGTGTCACAAGCATTTAGCCCCAGGCCAAAGGGCGCCTTCTTTGTCTGCACAGCTGCCCAAACTCTCACCTTTCCACTCAGTCCGACCTCTTACTTGAAGTGTGTGTGGAACCTGTCCATGCAGTACACCTCGCTGCACAGCTAACCAGAGGTCTGGGCATCGTAGCTTCCTGCCAGGTGACCGAAGTTCGCAGGCAGATGGGTCCCAGGGACACATGAAGAGAGGCTTCTGCCTGGGCCACAGGCCGCCCACTGCCCCTGCCCCAGATCGGGGGCCGCCAAGCAGCCCTGTCGGAGTCCCCTGCCTCTTGAGGGAGTATTGGACCAACACTTGTAGAAAACGGCATTCTCGCGGTCAACTCATTGGAGGGACACAAATAAATCTTTGCCGACTTTCTGTTGAAGCTTACGAGCCTTCACACCTAAGCGTCTTACAAGGTCAGCTGTTTAGCTAAACATGAGCTCATGATCTAAATTTACACCATAATGAAGAAATGAGCTACAAGGGGAGAAAACCAGCAAACACTATCAATACCAGAATTAGATTCCCAAGGCCATCCATCAATTGTTGGAATAATCAGGTGCAAGGCAGAAAATATACATAAAACTGGAACTGAAACAAGGAACAAAGATGTCTTCAAACACTGGTAGGATCTCTAAAACATTTTTAAAGTACATGTCATTGCTAAAGATAAATACACAAAGGTTGTGTAATACAACAGATGAAGCATTGAGAAGAGTGAAATTATGCTGTTTTGAAAACTATGGCAGGTGAGATTTTCTGCCTAATTATATAAGAATATTTCCCTAAAAAATACACATTATTTCAATGACTTATTGGCTCTGAAATAATTTCAGGGTATTTCAAATGGCTTGTCTGCAAAGAAAGGTGAGATGTAGGGAATCACAGAAAGTCGAGGGGAAAATAGGTCAATATATACATTGCTATATGGTGAACTAAACCTTAGGCCAGCAACAATGGAGAGGACCTGACCCATAGAAACTTACAAGTAAGCTGGAATCTTCAAAAGTTCAAATCTTTATAAGTAAAATATTTACTAAAATGAATAACCAAGTGTTTGAATTGACATCAGAAGATCAAAACAATAAACCCTGAGAACATAGAAAAAAGATAAATAAAGATATGAGCAGAACTTAATACAACAGAAAACGTATAAAATTGAGGTGATTTAGTAAGTCCAAAGAATTTTCTTTGAAAAGATTGAAAAGACACACTTTGATTAAGGAAAACAAAAACATAAGTAAAGAATATACAGAAAGAATCAGGACAATGTTATAGCAGAGAATATAAGAAATGCCAGTAAATTTGAACATTTCTGTAAAGTGGACCATTTCCTAGCTCCTAAAGTTTACCAAACCTGACACAAGAGGAAATCATTTAAGGTCATCATGTCTGGCCTTGGCATTCTCGGAACGCCCTGGCCTCAGGATGCAGCCTCTGTAGTCCATGGTAACCTGCGGAGAGGGGGCGGGGCTGAGGGAGGTCGGAACACTGCCCTCACTGAGGGAGTGTGTGTGGCCATCTCTGCTGTGACTGAACAAAGGGCAGGGGAGCAGGGGGCCCAGGGCAAGGCCCTCAGAGCCCGGCATGTCCAGTGGGGTGTCACCAGCATTTAGGCCCAGGCCAAAGGGCGCATTCTTTGTCTGCACAGCTGCCCAAACTCTCACCTTTCCACTCAGGCCGACCTCTTACTTGAAGTGTGTGTGGAACCTGTCCGCGTAGTACACCTCGCTGCTCAGCTAATATAGGTCTGGGCATCGTAGCTTCCTGCCAGGTGACCGAAGTTCGCAGGCAGATGGGTCCCTGGGACACATGCAGAGAGGCTTCTGCCTGGGCCACAGACCGCCCACTGCCCCTGCCCCAGATCGGGGGCAGCCAAGCCGCCCTGTCGGATTCCCCTGCCTCTTGAGGGAATAGTGGACCAACACTTGTAGAAAACGGCGTTCTCGTGGGCAACTCATTGGAGGGACACAAATAAATCTTTGCCGACTTTCTGCTGAAGCTTACGAGCGTTCACACCTAAGCGTCTTACAAGTTCAGCTGTTTAGCTAAACATGATCTCATGATCTAAATTTACACAATAATGAAGAAATCAGCTACAAGGGGAGACAACCAGCAAAAACTATCAATACCAGAATTAGATTCCCAAGGCCATCCATCAATTGTTGGAATAATCAGGTGCAAGGCAGAAAATACACATAAAACTGGAACTGAAACAAGGAACAAGGCTATTTTCAAAGACTGGTAGGATCTCTAAAATATTTTTAAAGGACATGTCATTGATAAAGCTAAATACTCAAAGGTTGTGTAATACAACAGGTTAAGCATTGAGAAGAGTGAAATTATGCTGTTTTGAAAACTATGGCAGTTGAGATTTTCTGCCTAATTATATAAGAAGATTTCTCTAAAAAATACACATTATTTCAATAACTTATTGGCTGTGAAATAAGTTAAGGGTATTTCAAATGTCTTGTCTGCAAAGAAAGGTGAGATGTAGGGAATCACAGAAAGTCGAGGGGAAAATAGGTCAATATATACATTGCTATATGGTGAACTAAACCTTAGGCCAGCAACAATGGAGAGGACCTGACCCTTAGAAACTTACAAGTAAGCTGGAATCTTCAAAAGTTCACATATTTATAAGTAAAATATTTATTAAAATGAATAACCAAGTGTTTTAATTGACATCAGAAGATCAAAACAATAAACCCTGAGAACATAGAAAAAAGATAAATAAAGATATGAGCAGAACTTAATACAACAGGAAACGTATAAAATTGAGGTGATTTAGTAAGTCCAAAGAATCTTCTTTGAAAAGAATGAAAAGACACACTTTGATTAAGGAAAACAAAAACATAAGTATAGAGTATACAGAAAGAATCAGGACAATGTTATAGCAGAGAATATATGAAATGCCAGTAAATTTGAACATTTCTGTAAAGTGGACCATTTCCTAGCTCCTAAAGTTTACCAAACCTGACACAAGAGGAAATCATTTAAGGTCATCATGTCTGCCCTTGTCATTCTCGGAACGCCCTGGCCTCAGAATGCAGCATCTGTAGTCCATGGTAACTTGCGGAGAGCGGGCGGGGCTGAGAGAAGTTGGAACACTGCCCTCACTGAGGGAGTGGGTGTGGCCATCTCTGCTGTGACTGAACAAAGGGCAGGGGAGCAGGGGTCCCAGGGCAGGACCCTCAGAGCCCGGCAGGTCCAGTGGGGTGTCACAAGCATTTAGGCCCAGTCCAAAGGGCGGCTTCTTTGTCTGCACAGCTGCCCAAACACTCACCTTTCCACTCAGGCCGACCTCTTACTTGAAGTGTGTGTGGAACCTGTCCATGCAGTACACCTCGCTGCACAGCTAACCATAGGTCTGGGCATCGTAGCTTCCTGCCAGGTGACCGAAGTTCGCAGGCAGATGGGTCCCAGGGACACATGCAGAGAGGCTTCTGCCTGGGCCACAGGCCGCCGACTGCCCCTGCCCCAGATCGGGTGCCGCCAAGCAGCCCTGTCGGAGTCCCCTGCCTCTTGAGGGAGTATTGGACCAACACTTGTAGAAAACGGCGTTCTCGCGGGCAACTCATTGGAGGGACACAAATAAATATTTGCCGACTTTCTGCAGAAGCTTACGAGCCTTCACACCTAAGCGTCTTACAAGGTCAGCTGTTTAGCTAAACATGAGCTCATGATCTAAATTTACACCATAATGAAGAAATCAGCTACAAGGGGAGACAACCAGCAAAAACTATCAATACCAGAATTAGATTCCCAAGGCCATCCATCAATTGTTGGAATAATCAGGTGCAAGGCAGAAAATATACATAAAACTGGAACTGAAACAAGGAACAAGGATGTCTTCAAACACTGGTAGGATCTCTAAAACATTTTTAAAGTACATGTCATTGATAAAGCTAAATACTCAAAGGTTGTGTAATACAACAGATTAAGCATTGAGAAGAGTGAAATTATGCTGTTTTGAAAACTATGGCAGGTGAGATTTTCTGCCTAATTATATAAGAATATTTCTCTAAAAAATACACATTATTTCAATGACTTATTGGCTCTGAAATAATTTCAGGGTATTTCAAATGGCTTGTCTGCAAAGAAAGGTGAGATGTAGGGAATCACAGAAAGTCGAGGGGAAAATAGGTCAATATATACATTGCTATATGGTGAACTAAACCTTAGGCCAGCAACAATGGAGAGGACTCGACCCATAGAAATTTACAAGTAAGCTGGAATCTTCAAAAGTTCAAATCTTTATAAGTAAAATATTTATTAAAATGAATAACCAAGTGTTTTAATTGACATCAGAAGATCAAAACAATAAACCCTGAGAACATAGAAAAAAGATAAATAAAGGTATGAGCAGAACTTAATACAACAGAAAACGTATAAAATTGAGGTGATTTAGTATGTCCAAAGAATCTTCTTTGAAAAGATTGAAAAGACACACTTTGATTAAGGAAAACAAAAACATAAGTAAAGAATATACAGAAAGAATCAGGACAATGTTATAGCAGAGAATATAAGAAATGCCAGTAAATTTGAACATTTCTGTAAAGTGGACCATTTCCTAGCTCCTAAAGTTTACCAAACCAGACACAAGAGGAAATCATTTAAGGTCATCATGTCTGCCCTTGGCATTCTCGGAACGCCCTGGCCTCAGGATGCAGCATCTGTAGTCCATGGTAACCTGCGGAGAGGGGGCGGGGCTGAGGGAGGTTGGAACACTGCCCTCACTGAGGGAGTGGGTGTGGCCATCTCTGCTGTGACTGAACAAAGGGCAGGGGAGCAGGGGGCCTAGGGCAGGGCCCTCAGAGCCCGGCAGGTCCAGTGTGGTGTCACAAACATTTAGGCCCAAGCCAAAGGGCGCCTTCTTTTTCTGCACAGTTGCCCAAACTCTCACCTTTCCACTCAGGCCGACCTCTTACTTGAAGTGTGTGTGGAACCTGTCCGCGCAGTACACCTCGCTGCACAGCTAACCATAGGTCTGGGCATCGTAGCTTCCTGCCAGGTGACCGAAGTTCGCAGGCAGATGGGTCCCTGGGACACATGCAGAGAGGCTTCTGCCTGGGCCACAGGCCGCCCACTGCCCCTGCCCCAGATCGGGGTCGACAAGCCGCCCTATCGGAGTCCCCTGCCTGTTGAGGGAATATTGGACCAACACTTGTAGAAAACGGCGTTCTCGTGGGCAACTCATTGGAGGGACACAAATAAATCTTTGCCGACTTTCTGCTGAAGATTACGAGCGTTCACACCTAAGCGTCTGACAAGGTCAGCTGTTTAGCTAAACATGAGCTCATGATCTAAATTTACACAATAATGAAAAAATCAGCTACAAGGGGAGACAACCAGCAAAAACTATCAGTACCAGAATTAGATTCCCAAGGCCATCCATCAATTGTTGGAATAATCAGGTGCAAGGCAGAAAATATACATAAAACTGGAACTGAAACAAGGAACAAGGATGTTTTCAAAGACTGGTAGGATCTCTAAAAGATTTTTAAAGTACATGTCATTGATAAAGCTAAATACTCAAAGGTTGTGTAATACAACAGGTTAAGCATTGAGAAGAGTGAAATTATGCTGTTTTGAAAACTATGGCAGGTGAGATTTTCTGCCTACTTATATAAGAAGATTTCTCTAAAAAATACACATTATTTCAATGACTTATTGGCTGTGAAATAAGTTAAGGGTATTTCAAATGGCTTGTCTGCAAAGAAAGGTGAGATGTAGGGAATCACAGAAAGTCGAGGGGAAAATAGGTCAATATATACATTGCTATATGGTGAACTAAACCTTAGGCCAGCAACAATGGAGAGGACCTGACCCTTAGAAAGTTACAAGTAAGCTGGAATCTTCAAAAGTTCACGTCTTTATAAGTAAAATATTTATTAAAATGAATAACCAAGTGTTTTAATTGACATCAGAAGATCAAAACAATACACCCTGAGAACATAGAAAAAAGATAAATAAAGATATGAGCAAAACTTAATACAACAGAAAACGTATAAAATTGAGGTGATTTAGTAAGTCCAAAGAATCTTCTTTGAAAAGATTGAAAAGACACACTTTGATTAAGGAAAACATAAACATAAGTAAAGAATATACAGAAAGAATCAGGACAATGTTATAGCAGAGAATATAAGAAATGCCAGTAAATTTGAACATTTCTGTAAAGTGGACCATTTCCTAGCTCCTAAAGTTTACCAAACCTGACACAAGAGGAAGTCATTTAAGGTCATCATGTCTGCCCTTGGCATTCTCGGAACGCCCTGGCCTCAGGATGCAGCCTCTGTAGTCCATGGTAACCTGCGGAGAGGGGGCGGGGCTGAGGGAGGTTGGAACACTGCCCTCACTGAGGGAGTGGGTGTGGCCATCTCTGCTGTGACTGAACAAAAGGCAGCGGAGCAGGGGGCCCAGGGCAGGGCCCTCAGAGCCCGGCATGTCCAGTGGGGTGTCACAAGCATTTAGGCCCAGGCCAAAGGGCGCCTTCTTTGTCTGCACAGCTGCCCAAACTCTCACCTTTCCACTCAGGCCGACCTCTTACTTGAAGTGTGTGTGGAACCTGTCCTCACAGTACACCTCGCTGCACAGCTAACCAGAGGTCTGGGCATCGTAGCTTCCTGCCAGGTGACCGAAGTTCGCAGGCAGATGGGTCCCAGGGACACATGCAGAGAGGCTTCTGCCTGGGCCACAGGCCGCCCACTGCCCCTGCCCCAGATCGTGTGCCGCCAAGCAGCCCTGTCGGATTCCCCTGACTCTTGAGGGAGTATTGGAGCAACACTTGTAGAAAACGGCGTTCTCGCGGGCAACTCATTGGAGGGACACAAATAAATATTTGCCGACTTTCTGCTGAAGCTTACGAGCCTTCACACCTAAGCGTCTTACAAGGTCAGCTGTTTAGCTAAACATGAGCTCATGATCTAAATTTACACCATAATGAAGAAATCAGCTACAAGGGGAGACAACCAGCAAAAACTATCAATACCAGAATTAGATTCCCAAGGCCATCCATCAATTGTTGGAATAATCAGGTGCAAGGCAGAAAATATACATAAAACTGGAACTGAAATAAGGAACAAGGATGTCTTCAAACACTGGTAGGATCTCTAAAACATTTTTAAAGTACATGTCATTGATAAAGCTAAATACTCAAAGGTTGTGTAATACAACAGATTAAGCATTGAGAAGAGTGAAATTATGCTGTTTTGAAAACTATGGCAGGTGAGATTTTCTGCCTAATTATATAAGAACATTTCTCTAAAAAATACACATTATTTCAATGACTAATTGGCTGTGAAATAAGTTAAGGGTATTTCAAATGGCTTGTCTGCAAAGAAAGGTGAGATGTAGGGAATCACAGAAAGTCGAGGGGAAAATAGGTCAATATATACATTGCTATATGGTGAACTAAACCTTAGGCCAGCAACAATGGAGAGGACTTGACCCATAGAAACTTACAAGTAAGCTGGAATCTTCAAAAGTTCAAATCTTTATAAGTAAAATATTTATTAAAATGAATAACCAAGTGTTTTAATTGACATCAGAAGATCAAAACAATAAACCCTGAGAACATAGAAAAAAGATAAATAAAGATATGAGCAGAACTTAATACAACAGAAAACGTATAAAATTGAGGTGATTTAGTAAGTCCAAAGAATCTTCTTTGAAATGATTGAAAAGACACACTTTGATTAAGGAAAACAAAAACATAAGTAAAGAATATACAGAAAGAATCAGGACAATGTTATAGCAGAGAATATAAGAAATGCCAGTAAATTTGAACATTTCTGTAAAGTGGACCATTTCCTAGCTCCTAAAGTTTACCAAACCTGACACAAGAGGAAATCATTTAAGTTCATCATGTCTGCCCTTGGCATTCTCGGAACGCCCTGGCCTCAGAATGCAGCCTCTGTAGTCCATTGTAACCTGCGGAGAGGGGGCGGGGCTGAGGGAGGTTGGAACACTGCCCTCACTGAGGGAGTGGGTGTGGCCATCTCTGCTGTGACTGAACAAAGGGCAGGGGAGCAGGGGGCCCAGGGCAGGGCCCTCAGAGCCCGGCAGGTCCAGTGGGGTGTCACAAGCATTTAGGCACAGGCCAAAGGGCGCCTTCTTTGTCTGCACAGCTGCCCAAACTCTCACCATTCCACTCAGGCCGACCTCTTACTTGAAGTGTGTGTGGAACCTGTCCGCGCAGTACACCTCGCTGCACAGCTAACCATAGGTCTGGGCATCGTAGCTTCCTGCCAGGTGACCGAAGTTCGCAGGCAGATGGGTCCCAGGGACACATGCAGAGAGGCTTCTGCCTGGGCCACAGGCCGCCCACTGCCCCTGCCCCAGATCGGGGTCGACAAGCCGCCCTATCGGAGTCCCCTGCCTCTTGAGGGAATATTGGACCAACACTTGTAGAAAACGGCGTTCTCGTGGGCAACTCATTGGAGGGACACAAATAAATCTTTGCCGACTTTCTGCTGAAGATTACGAGCGTTCACACCTAAGCGTCTGACAAGGTCAGCTGTTTAGCTAAACATGAGCTCATGATCTAAATTTACACAATAATGAAAAAATCAGCTACAAGGGGAGACAACCAGCAAAAACTATCAGTACCAGAATTAGATTCCCAAGGCCATCCATCAATTGTTGGAATAATCAGGTGCAAGGCAGAAAATATACATAAAACTGGAACTGAAACAAGGAACAAGGATGTTTTCAAAGACTGGTAGGATCTCTAAAAGATTTTTAAAGTACATGTCATTGATAAAGCTAAATACTCAAAGGTTGTGTAATACAACAGGTTAAGCATTGAGAAGAGTGAAATTATGCTGTTTTGAAAACTATGGCAGGTGAGATTTTCTGCCTACTTATATAAGAAGATTTCTCTAAAAAATACACATTATTTCAATGACTTATTGGCTGTGAAATAAGTTAAGGGTATTTCAAATGGCTTGTCTGCAAAGAAAGGTGAGATGTAGGGAATCACAGAAAGTCGAGGGGAAAATAGGTCAATATATACATTGCTATATGGTGAACTAAACCTTAGGCCAGCAACAATGGAGAGGACCTGACCCTTAGAATGTTACAAGTAAGCTGGAATCTTCAAAAGTTCACGTCTTTATAAGTAAAATATTTATTAAAATGAATAACCAAGTGTTTTAATTGACATCAGAAGATCAAAACAATACACCCTGAGAACATAGAAAAAAGATAAATAAAGATATGAGCAAAACTAAATACAACAGAAAACGTATAAAATTGAGGTGATTTAGTAAGTCCAAAGAATCTTCTTTGAAAAGATTGAAAAGACACACTTTGATTAAGGAAAACATAAACATAAGTAAAGAATATACAGAAAGAATCAGGACAATGTTATAGCAGAGAATATAAGAAATGCCAGTAAATTTGAACATTTCTGTAAAGTGGACCATTTCCTAGCTCCTAAAGTTTACCAAACCTGACACAAGAGGAAATCATTTAAGGTCATCATGTCTGCCCTTGGCATTCTCGGAACGCCCTGGCCTCAGGATGCAGCCTCTGTAGTCCATGGTAACCTGCGGAGAGGGGGCGGGGCTGAGGGAGGTTGGAACACTGCCCTCACTGAGGGAGTGGGTGTGGCCATCTCTGCTGTGACTGAACAAAAGGCAGCGGAGCAGGGGGCCCAGGGCAGGGCCCTCAGAGCCCGGCATGTCCAGTGGGGTGTCACAAGCATTTAGGCCCAGGCCAAAGGGCGCCTTCTTTGTCTGCACAGCTGCCCAAACTCTCACCTTTCCACTCAGGCCGACCTCTTACTTGAAGTGTGTGTGGAACCTGTCCTCACAGTACACCTCGCTGCACAGCTAACCAGAGGTCTGGGCATCGTAGCTTCCTTCCAGGTGACCGAAGTTCGCAGGCAGATGGGTCCCAGGGACACATACAGAGAGGCTTCTGCCTGGGCCACAGGCCGCCCACTGCCCCTGCCCCAGATCGTGTGCCGCCAAGCAGCCCTGTCGGATTCCCCTGACTCTTGAGGGAGTATTGGAGCAACACTTGTAGAAAACGGCGTTCTCGCGGGCAACTCATTGGAGGGACACAAATAAATATTTGCCGACTTTCTGCTGAAGCTTACGAGCCTTCACACCTAAGCGTCTTACAAGGTCAGCTGTTTAGCTAAACATGAGCTCATGATCTAAATTTACACCATAATGAAGAAATCAGCTACAAGGGGAGACAACCAGCAAAAACTATCAATACCAGAATTAGATTCCCAAGGCCATCCATCAATTGTTGGAATAATCAGGTGCAAGGCAGAAAATATACATAAAACTGGAACTGAAATAAGGAACAAGGATGTCTTCAAACACTGGTAGGATCTCTAAAACATTTTTAAAGTACATGTCATTGATAAAGCTAAATACTCAAAGGTTGTGTAATACAACAGATTAAGCATTGAGAAGAGTGAAATTATGCTGTTTTGAAAACTATGGCAGGTGAGATTTTCTGCCTAATTATATAAGAACATTTCTCTAAAAAATACACATTATTTCAATGACTAATTGGCTGTGAAATAAGTTAAGGGTATTTCAAATGGCTTGTCTGCAAAGAAAGGTGAGATGTAGGGAATCACAGAAAGTCGAGGGGAAAATAGGTCAATATATACATTGCTATATGGTGAACTAAACCTTAGGCCAGCAACAATGGAGAGGACTTGACCCATAGAAACTTACAAGTAAGCTGGAATCTTCAAAAGTTCAAATCTTTATAAGTAAAATATTTATTAAAATGAATAACCAAGTGTTTTAATTGACATCAGAAGATCAAAACAATAAACCCTGAGAACATAGAAAAAAGATAAATAAAGATATGAGCAGAACTTAATACAACAGAAAACGTATAAAATTGAGGTGATTTAGTAAGTCCAAAGAATCTTCTTTGAAATGATTGAAAAGACACACTTTGATTAAGGAAAACAAAAACATAAGTAAAGAATATACAGAAAGAATCAGGACAATGTTATAGCAGAGAATATAAGAAATGCCAGTAAATTTGAACATTTCTGTAAAGTGGACCATTTCCTAGCTCCTAAAGTTTACCAAACCTGACACAAGAGGAAATCATTTAAGTTCATCATGTCTGCCCTTGGCATTCTCGGAACGCCCTGGCCTCAGAATGCAGCCTCTGTAGTCCATTGTAACCTGCGGAGAGGGGGCGGGGCTGAGGGAGGTTGGAACACTGCCCTCACTGAGGGAGTGGGTGTGGCCATCTCTGCTGTGACTGAACAAAGGGCAGGGGAGCAGGGGGCCCAGGGCAGGGCCCTCAGAGCCCGGCAGGTCCAGTGGGGTGTCACAAGCATTTAGGCACAGGCCAAAGGGCGCCTTCTTTGTCTGCACAGCTGCCCAAACTCTCACCATTCCACTCAGGCCGACCTCTTACTTGAAGTGTGTGTGGAACCTGTCCGCGCAGTACACCTCGCTGCACAGGTAACCATAGGTCTGGGCATCGTAGCTTCCTGCCAGGTGACCGAAGTTCGCAGGCAGATGGGTCCCAGGGACACATGCAGAGAGGCTTCTGCCTGGGCCACAGGCCGCCCACTGCCCCTGCCCCAGATCGGGGTCGACAAGCCGCCCTATCGGAGTCCCCTGCCTCTTGAGGGAATATTGGACCAACACTTGTAGAAAACGGCGTTCTCGTGGGCAACTCATTGGAGGGACACAAATAAATCTTTGCCGACTTTCTGCTGAAGATTACGAGCGTTCACACCTAAGCGTCTGACAAGGTCAGCTGTTTAGCTAAACATGAGCTCATGATCTAAATTTACACAATAATGAAAAAATCAGCTACAAGGGGAGACAACCAGCAAAAACTATCAGTACCAGAATTAGATTCCCAAGGCCATCCATCAATTGTTGGAATAATCAGGTGCAAGGCAGAAAATATACATAAAACTGGAACTGAAACAAGGAACAAGGATGTTTTCAAAGACTGGTAGGATCTCTAAAAGATTTTTAAAGTACATGTCATTGATAAAGCTAAATACTCAAAGGTTGTGTAATACAACAGGTTAAGCATTGAGAAGAGTGAAATTATGCTGTTTTGAAAACTATGGCAGGTGAGATTTTCTGCCTACTTATATAAGAAGATTTCTCTAAAAAATACACATTATTTCAATGACTTATTGGCTGTGAAATAAGTTAAGGGTATTTCAAATGGCTTGTCTGCAAAGAAAGGTGAGATGTAGGGAATCACAGAAAGTCGAGGGGAAAATAGGTCAATATATACATTGCTATATGGTGAACTAAACCTTAGGCCAGCAACAATGGAGAGGACCTGACCCTTAGAATGTTACAAGTAAGCTGGAATCTTCAAAAGTTCACGTCTTTATAAGTAAAATATTTATTAAAATGAATAACCAAGTGTTTTAATTGACATCAGAAGATCAAAACAATACACCCTGAGAACATAGAAAAAAGATAAATAAAGATATGAGCAAAACTTAATACAACAGAAAACGTATAAAATTGAGGTGATTTAGTAAGTCCAAAGAATCTTCTTTGAAAAGATTGAAAAGACACACTTTGATTAAGGAAAACATAAACATAAGTAAAGAATATACAGAAAGAATCAGGACAATGTTATAGCAGAGAATATAAGAAATGCCAGTAAATTTGAACATTTCTGTAAAGTGGACCATTTCCTAGCTCCTAAAGTTTACCAAACCTGACACAAGAGGAAATCATTTAAGGTCATCATGTCTGCCCTTGGCATTCTCGGAACGCCCTGGCCTCAGGATGCAGCCTCTGTAGTCCATGGTAACCTGCGGAGAGGGGCGGGGCTGAGGGAGGTTGGAACACTGCCCTCAGTGAGGGAGTGGGTGTGGCCATCTCTGCTGTGACTGAACAAAAGGCAGCGGAGCAGGGGGCCCAGGGCAGGGCCCTCAGAGCCCGGCATGTCCAGTGGGGTGTCACAAGCATTTAGGCCCAGGCCAAAGGGCGCCTTCTTTGTCTGCACAGCTGCCCAAACTCTCACCTTTCCACTCAGGCCGACCTCTTACTTGAAGTGTGTGTGGAACCTGTCCTCACAGTACACCTCGCTGCACAGCTAACCAGAGGTCTGGGCATCGTAGCTTCCTGCCAGGTGACCGAAGTTCGCAGGCAGATGGGTCCCAGGGACACATGCAGAGAGGCTTCTGCCTGGGCCACAGGCCGCCCACTGCCCCTGCCCCAGATCGTGTGCCGCCAAGCAGCCCTGTCGGATTCCCCTGACTCTTGAGGGAGTATTGGAGCAACACTTGTAGAAAACGGCGTTCTCGCGGGCAACTCATTGGAGGGACACAAATAAATATTTGCCGACTTTCTGCTGAAGCTTACGAGCCTTCACACCTAAGCGTCTTACAAGGTCAGCTGTTTAGCTAAACATGAGCTCATGATCTAAATTTACACAATAATGAAGAAATCAGCTACAAGGGGAGACAACCAGCAAAAACTATCAATACCAGAATTAGATTCCCAAGGCCATCCATCAATTGTTGGAATAATCAGGTGCAAGGCAGAAAATATACATAAAACTGGAACTGAAATAAGGAACAAGGATGTCTTCAAACACTGGTAGGATCTCTAAAACATTTTTAAAGTACATGTCATTGATAAAGCTAAATACTCAAAGGTTGTGTAATACAACAGATTAAGCATTGAGAAGAGTGAAATTATGCTGTTTTGAAAACTATGGCAGGTGAGATTTTCTGCCTAATTATATAAGAACATTTCTCTAAAAAATACACATTATTTCAATGACTAATTGGCTGTGAAATAAGTTAAGGGTATTTCAAATGGCTTGTCTGCAAAGAAAGGTGAGATGTAGGGAATCACAGAAAGTCGAGGGGAAAATAGGTCAATATATACATTGCTATATGGTGAACTAAACCTTAGGCCAGCAACAATGGAGAGGACTTGACCCATAGAAACTTACAAGTAAGCTGGAATCTTCAAAAGTTCAAATCTTTATAAGTAAAATATTTATTAAAATGAATAACCAAGTGTTTTAATTGACATCAGAAGATCAAAACAATAAACCCTGAGAACATAGAAAAAAGATAAATAAAGATATGAGCAGAACTTAATACAACAGAAAACGTATAAAATTGAGGTGATTTAGTAAGTCCAAAGAATCTTCTTTGAAATGATTGAAAAGACACACTTTGATTAAGGAAAACAAAAACATAAGTAAAGAATATACAGAAAGAATCAGGACAATGTTATAGCAGAGAATATAAGAAATGCCAGTAAATTTGAACATTTCTGTAAAGTGGACCATTTCCTAGCTCCTAAAGTTTACCAAACCTGACACAAGAGGAAATCATTTAAGTTCATCATGTCTGCCCTTGGCATTCTCGGAACGCCCTGGCCTCAGAATGCAGCCTCTGTAGTCCATTGTAACCTGCGGAGAGGGGGCGGGGCTGAGGGAGGTTGGAACACTGCCCTCACTGAGGGAGTGGGTGTGGCCATCTCTGCTGTGACTGAACAAAGGGCAGGGGAGCAGGGGGCCCAGGGCAGGGCCCTCAGAGCCCGGCAGGTCCAGTGGGGTGTCACAAGCATTTAGGCACAGGCCAAAGGGCGCCTTCTTTGTCTGCACAGCTGCCCAAACTCTCACCATTCCACTCAGGCCGACCTCTTACTTGAAGTGTGTGTGGAACCTGTCCGCGCAGTACACCTCGCTGCACAGCTAACCATAGGTCTGGGCATCGTAGCTTCCTGCCAGGTGACCGAAGTTCGCAGGCAGATGGGTCCCAGGGACACAGGTAGAGAGGCTTCTGCCTGGGCCACAGGCCGCCCACTGCCCCTGCCCCAGATCGGGGGCGCCAAGCAGCCCTGTCGGACTCCCCGGCCTCTTGAGGGTGTATTGGACCAACACTTGTAGAAAACGGCGTTCTCGCGGCCAACTCATTGGAGGGACACAAATAAATCTTTGCCGACTTTCTGCTGAAGCTTACGAGCGTTCACACCTAAGCGTCTTACAAGGTCAGCTGTTTAGCTAAACATGAGCTCATGATCTAAATTTACACAATAATGAAGAAATCAGCTACAAGGGGAGACAACCAGCAAAATCTATCAATACCAGAATTAGATTGCCGAAGCCATCCTTCAATTGTTGGAATAATCAGGTGCAAGGCAGAAAATATACATAAAACTGGAACTGAAACAAGGAACAAGGATGTTTTCAAAGACTGGTAGGATCTCTAAAACATTTTTAAAGTACATGTCATTGATAAAGCTAAATACTCAAAGGTTGTGTAATACAACAGATTAAGCATTAAGAAGAGTGAAATTATGCTGTTTTGAAAACTATGGCAGGTGAGATTTTCTGCCTAATTATATAAGAAGATTTCTCTAAAAAATACACATTATTTCAATGACTTATTGGCTGTGAAATAAGTTAAGGGTATTTCAAATGGCTTGTCTGCAAAGAAAGGTGAGATGTAGGGAATCACAGAAAGTCGAGGGGAAAATAGGTCAATATATACATTGCTATATGGTGAACTAAACCTTAGGCCAGCAACAATGGAGAGGACCTGACCCTTAGAAACTTACAAGTAAGCTGGAATCTTCAAAAGTTCACATCTTTATAAGTAAAATATTTATTAAAATGAATAACCAAGTGTTTGAATTGACATCAGAAGATCAAAAAAATACACCCTGAGAACATAGAAAAAAGATAAATAAAGATATGAGCAGAACTTAATACAACAGAAAACGTATAAAATTGAGGTGATTTAGTAAGTCCAAAGAATCTTCTTTGAAAAGATTGAAAAGACACACTTTGATTAAGGAAAACAAAAACATAAGTAAAGAATATACAGAAAGAATCAGGACAATGTTATAGCAGAGAATATAAGAAATGCCAGTAAATTTGAACATTTCTGTAAAGTGGACCATTTCCTAGCTCCTAAAGTTTACCAAACCTGACACAAGAGGAAATCATTTAAGGTCATCATGTCTGCCCTTGTCATTCTCGGAACGCCCTGGCCTCAGAATGCAGCCTCTGTAGACCATGGTAACTTGCGGAGAGGGGGCGGGGCTGAGAGAGGTTGGAACACTGCCCTCACTGAGGGAGTGGGTGTGGCCATCTCTGCAGTGACTGAACAAATGGCAGGGGAGCAGGGGGCCCAGGGCAGGGCCCTCAGAGCCCGGCAGGTCCAGTGGGGTGTCACAAGCATTTAGGCCCAGGCCAAAGGGCGCCTTCTTTGTCTGCACAGCTGCCCAAACTCTCACGTTTCCACTCAGGCCGACCTCTTACTTGAAGTGTGTGTGGAACCTGTCCACGCAGTACACCTCGCTGCACAGCTAACCATAGGTCTGGGCATCGTAGCTTCCTGCCAGGTGACCGAAGTTCGCAGGCAGATGGGTCCCTGGGACACATGCAGAGAGGCTTCTGCCTGGGCCACAGGCCGCCCACTGCCCCTGCCCCAGATCGGGTGCCGCCAAGCAGCCCTGTCGGAGTCCCCTGCCTCTTGAGGGAGTATTGGACCAACACTTGTAGAAAACGGCATGCTCGCGGTCAACTCATTGGAAGGACACAAATAAATCTTTGCCGACTTTCTGCTGAAGCTTACGAGCCTTCACACCTAAGCGTCTTACAAGGTCAGCTGTTTAGCTAAACATGAGCTCATGATCTAAATTTACACAATAATGAAGAAATCATCTACAAGGGGAGAAAACCAGCAAAAACTATCAATACCAGAATTAGATTCCCAAGGCCATCCATCAATTGTTGGAATAATCAGGTGCAAGGCAGAAAATATACATAAAACTGGAACTGAAACAAGGAACAAGGATGTCTTCAAACACTGGTAGGATCTCTAAAACATTTTTAAAGTACATGTCATTGATAAAGCTAAATACTCAAAGGTTGTGTAATACAACAGATGAAGCATTGAGAAGAGTGAAATTATGCTGTTTTGAAAACTATGGCAGGTGAGATTTTCTGCCTAATTATATAAGAAGATTTCTATAAAAAATACACATTATTTCAATGACTTATTGGCTGTGAAATAAGTTAAGGGTATTTCAAATGGCTTGTCTGCAAAGAAAGGTGAGATGTAGGGAATCACAGAAAGTCGAGGGGAAAATAGGTCAATATATACATTGCTATATGGTGAACTAAACCTTAGGCCAGCAACAATGGAGAGGACCTGACCCATAGAAACTTACAAGTAAGCTGGAATCTTCAAAAGTTCAAATCTTTATAAGTAAAATATTTATTAAAATGAATAACCAAGTGTTTTAATTGACATCAGAAGATCAAAACAATAAACCCTGAGAACATAGAAAAAAGATAAATAAAGATATGAGCAGAACTTAATACAACAGAAAACGTATAAAATTGAGATGAATTGGTATGTCCAAAGAATCTTCTTTGAAAAGATTGAAAAGACACACTTTGATTAAGGAAAACAAAAACATAAGTAAAGAATATACAGAAAGAATCAGGACAATGTTATAGCAGAGAATATAAGAAATGCCAGTAAATTTGAACATTTCTGTAAAGTGGACCATTTCCTAGCTCCTAAAGTTTACCAAACCTGACACAAGAGGAAATCATTTAAGGTCATCATGTCTGCCCTTGGCATTCTCGGAACGCCCTGGCCTCAGAATGCAGCATCTGTAGTCCATGGTAACCTGCGGAGAGGGGGCGGGGCTGAGGGAGGTTGGAACACTGCCCTCACTGAGGGAGTGGGTGTGGCCATCTCTGCTGTGACTGAACAAAGGGCAGGGGAGCAGGGGGCCCAGGGCAGGGCCCTCAGAGCCCGGCAGGTCCAGTGGGGTGTCACAAGCATTTAGGCCCAGGCCAAAGGGCGCCTTCTTTGTCTGCACAGCTGCCCAAACTCTCACCTTTCCACTCAGGCCGACCTCTTACTTGAAGTGTGTGTGGAACCTGTCCATGCAGTACACCTCGCTGCACAGCTAACCATAGGTCTGGGCATCGTAGCTTCCTGCCAGGTGACCGAAGTTCGCAGGCAGATGGGTCCCTGGGACACATGCAGAGAGGCTTCTGCCTGGGCCACAGGCCGCCGACTGCCCCTGCCCCAGATCGGGTGCCGCCAAGTAGCCCTGTCGGATTCCCCTGCCTCTTGAGGGAGTATTGGACCAACACTTGTAGAAAACGGCGTTCTCGCGGGCAACTCATTGGAGGGACACAAATAAATATTTGACGACTTTCTGCTGAAGCTTACGAGCCTTCACACCTAAGCGTCTTACAAGGTCAGCTGTTTAGCTAAACATGAGCTCATGATCTAAATTTACACCATAATGAAGAAATCAGCTACAAGGGGAGACAACCAGCAAAAACTATCAATACCAGAATTAGATTCCCAAGGCCATCCATCAATTGTTGGAATAATCAGGTGCAAGGCAGAAAATATACATAAAACTGGAACTGAAACAAGGAACAAGGATGTCTTCAAACACTGGTAGGATCTCTAAAACATTTTTAAAGGACATGTCATTGATAAAGCTAAATACTCAAAGGTTGTGTAATACAACAGATTAAGCATTGAGAAGAGTGATATTATGCTGTTTTGAAAACTATGGCAGGTGAGATTTTCTGCCTAATTATATAAGAAAATTTCTCTAAAAAATACACATTATTTCAATGACTTATTGGCTGTGAAATAAGTTAAGGGTATTTCAAATGGCTTGTCTGCAAAGAAAGGTGAGATGTAGGGAATCACAGAAAGTCGAGGGGAAAATAGGTAAATATATACATTGCTATATGGTGAACTAAACCTTAGGCCAGCAACAATGGAGAGGACTTGACCCATAGAAACTTACAAGTAAGCTGGAATCTTCAAAAGTTCAAATCTTTATAAGTAAAATATTTATTAAAATGAATAACCAAGTGTTTTAATTGACATCAGAAGATCAAAACAATAAACCCTGAGAACATAGAAAAAAGATAAATAAAGATATGAGCAGAACTTAATACAACAGAAAACGTATAAAATTGAGGTGATTTAGTATGTCCAAAGAATCTTCTTTGAAAAGATTGAAAAGACACACTTTGATTAAGGAAAACAAAAACATAAGTAAAGAATATACAGAAAGAATCAGGACAATGTTATAGCAGAGAATATAAGAAATGCCAGTAAATTTGAACATTTCTGTAAAGTGGACCATTTCCTAGCTCCTAAAGTTTACCAAACCAGACAGAAGAGGAAATCATTTAAGGTCATCATGTCTGCCCTTGGCATTCTCGGAACGCCCTGGCCTCAGGATGCAGCCTCTGTAGTCCATGGTAACCTGCGGAGAGGGGGCGGGGCTGAGTGAGGTTGGAACACTGCCCTCACTGAGGGAGTGGGTGTGGCCATCTCTGCTGTGACTGAACAAAGGGCAGGGGAGCAGGGGGCCCAGGGCAGGGCCCTCAGAGCCCGGCAGGTCCAGTGTGGTGTCACAAGCATTTAGGCCCAGGCCAAAGGGCGCCTTCTTTGTCTGCACAGCTGCCCAAACTCTCACCTTTCCACTCAGGCCGACCTCTTACTTGAAGTGTGTGTGGAACCTGTCCGCGCAGTACACCTCGCTGCACAGCTAACCATAGGTCTGGGCATCGTAGCTTCCTGCCAGGTGACCGAAGTTCGCAGGCAGATGGGTCCCTGGGACACATGCAGAGAGGCTTCTGCCTGGGCCACCGGCCGCCCCCTGCCCCTGCCCCAGATCGGGGTCGCCAAGCCGCCCTGTCGGAGTCCCCTGCCTCTTGAGGGAATATTGGACCAACACTTGTAGAAAACAGTGTTCTCGTGGGCAACTCATTGGAGGGACACAAATAAATCTTTGCCGACTTTCTGCTGAAGCTTACGAGCGTTCACACCTAAGCGTCTTACAAGGTCAGCTGTTTAGCTAAACATGATCTCATCATCTAAATTTACACAATAATGAAGAAATCAGCTACAAGGGGAGACAACCAGCAAAAACTATCAATACCAGAATTAGATTCCCAAGGCCATCCATCAATTGTTGGAATAATCAGGTGCAAGGCAGAAAATATACATAAAACTGGAACTGAAACAAAGAACAAGGCTGTTTTCAAAGACTGGTAGGATCTCTAAAATATTTTTAAAGGACATGTCATTGATAAAGCTAAATACTCAAAGGTTGTGTAATACAACAGGTTAAGCATTGAGAAGAGTGAAATTATGCTGTTTTGAAAACTATGGCAGGTGAGATTTTCTGCCTAATTATATAAGAAGATTTCTCTAAAAAATACACATTATTTCAATGACTTATTGGCTGTGAAATAAGTTAAGGGTATTTCAAATGGCTTGTCTGCAAAGAAAGGTGAGATGTAGGGAATCACAGAAAGTCGAGGGGAAAAAAGGTCAATATATACATTGCTCTATGGTGAACTAAACCTTAGGCCAGCAACAATGGAGAGGACCTGACCCTTAGAAACTTACAAGTAAGCTGGAATCTTCAAAAGTTCAAATCTGTATAAGTAAAATATTTATTAAAATGAATAACCAAGTGTTTTAATTGACATCAGAAGATCAAAACAATAAACCCTGAGAACATAGAAAAAAGATAAATAAAGATATGAGCAGAACTTAATACAACAGAAAACGTATAAAATTGAGGTGATTTAGTAAGTCCAAAGAATCTTCTTTGAAAAGATTGAAAAGACACACTTTGATTAAGGAAAACAAAATATAAGAAGAGAATATACAGAAAGAATCAGGACAATGTTATAGCAGAGAATATACGAAATGCCAGTAATTTGAACATTTCTGTAAAGTGGACCATTTCCTAGCTCCTAAAGTTTACCAAACCTGACACAAGAGGAAATCATTTAAGGTCATCATGTCTGCCCTTGTCATTCTCGGAACGCCCTGGCCTCAGAATGCAGCCTCTGTAGACCATGGTAACTTGCGGAGAGGGGGCGGGGCTGAGAGATGTTGGAACACTGCCCTCACTGAGGAAGTGGGTGTGGCCATCTCTGCTGTGACTGAACAAAGGGCAGGGGAGCAGGGGTCCCAGTGCAGGGCCCTCAGAGCCCGGCAGGTCCAGTGTGGTGTCACAAGCATTTAGGCCCAGGCCAAAGGGCGCCTTCTTTGTCTGCACAGCTGCCCAAACACTCACCTTTCCACTCAGGCCGACCTCTTACTTGAAGTGTGTGTGGAACCTGTCCATGCAGTACACCTCGCTGCACAGCTAAACATAGGTCTGGGCATCGTAGCTTCCTGCCAGGTGACCGAAGTTCGCAGGCAGATGGGTCCCTGGGACACATGCAGAGAGGCTTCTGCCTGGGCCACAGGCCGCCCACTGCCCCTGCCCCAGATCGGGTGCCGCCAAGCAGCCCTGTCGGAGTCCCCTGCCTCTTGAGAGAGTATTGGACCAACACTTGTAGAAAAAGGCGTTCTCGCGGGCAACTCATTGGAGGGACACAAATAAATATTTGCCGACTTTCTGCTGAAGCTTACGAGCCTTCACACCTAAGCGTCTTACAAGGTCAGCTGTTTAGCTAAACATGAGCTCATGATCTAAATTTACACCATAATGAAGAAATCAGCTACAAGGGGAGACAACCAGCAAAAACTATCAATACCAGAATTAGATTCCCAAGGCCATCCATCAATTGTTGGAATAATCAGGTGCAAGGCAGAAAATATACATAAAACTGGAACTGAAACAAGGAACAAGGATGTCTTCAAACACTGGTAGGATCTCTAAAACATTTTTAAAGGACATGTCATTGATAAAGCTAAATACTCAAAGGTTGTGTAATACAACAGATTAAGCATTGAGAAGAGTGAAATTATGCTGTTTTGAAAACTATGGCAGGTGAGATTTTCTGCCTAATTATATAAGAACATTTCTCTAAAAAATACACATTATTTCAATGACTTATTGGCTGTGAAATAAGTTAAGGGTATTTCAAATGGCTTGTCTGCAAAGAAAGGTGAGATGTAGGGAATCACAGAAAGTCGAGGGGAAAATAGGTCAATATATACATTGCTATATGGTGAACTAAACCTTAGGCCAGCAACAATGGAGAGGACTTGACCCATAGAAACTTACAAGTAAGCTGGAATCTTCAAAAGTTCAAATCTTTATAAGTAAAATATTTATTAAAATGAATAACCAAGTGTTTTAATTGACATCAGAAGATCAAAACAATAAACCCTGAGAATATAGAAAAAAGATAAATAAAGATATGAGCAGAACTTAATACAACAGATAACGTATAAAATTGAGGTGATTTAGTATGTCCAAAGAATCTTCTTTGAAAAGATTGAAAAGACACACTTTGATTAAGGAAAACAAAAACATAGGTAAAGAATATACAGAAAGAATCAGGACAATGTTATAGCAGAGAATATAAGAAATGCCAGTAAATTTGAACATTTCTGTAAAGTGGACCATTTACTAGCTCCTAAAGTTTACCAAACCAGACACAAGAGGAAATCATTTAAGGTCATCATGTCTGCCCTTGGCATTCTTGGAACGCCCTGGCCTCAGGATGCAGCCTCTGTAGTCCATGGTAACCTGCGGAGAGGGGGCGGGGCTGAGGGAGGTTGGAACACTTCCCTCACTGAGGGAGTGGGTGTGGCCATCTCTGCTGTGACTGAACAAAGGGCAGGGGAGCAGGGGGCCCAGGGCAGGGCCCTCAGAGCCCGGCAGGTCCCGTGTGGTGTCACAAGCATTTAGGCCCAGGCCAAAGGGCGCCTTCTTTGTCTGCACAGCTGCCCAAACTCTCACCTTTCCACTCAGGCCGACCTCTTACTTGAAGTGTGTGTGGAACCTGTCCGCGCAGTACACCTCGCTGCACAGCTAACCATATGTCTGGGCATCGTAGATTCCTGCCAGGTGACCGAAGTTCGCAGGCAGATGGGTCCCTGGGACACATGCAGAGAGGCTTCTGCCTGGGCCACAGGCCGCCCACTGCCCCTGCCCCAGATCGGGGTCGCCCAGCCGCCCTGTCGGAGTCCCCTGCCTCTTGAGGGAATATTGGACCAACACTTGTAGAAAACGGCGTTCTCGTGGGCAACTCATTGGAGGGACACAAATAAATCTTTGCCGACTTTCTGCTGAAGCTTACGAGCGTTCACACCAAAGCGTCTTACAAGGTCAGCTGTTTAGCTAAACATGAGCTCATGATCTAAATTTACACAATAATGAAGAAATCAGCTACAAGGGGAGACAACCAGCAAAAACTATCAATACCAGAATTAGATTCCCAAGGCCATCCATCAATTGTTGGAATAATCAGGTGCAAGGCAGAAAATATACATAAAACTGGAACTGAAACAAGGAACAAGGCTGTTTTCAAAGACTGGTAGGATCTCTAAAATATTTATAAAGGACATGTCATTGATAAAGCTAAATACTCAAAGGTTGTGTAATACAACAGGTTAAGCATTGAGAAGAGTGAAATTATGCTGTTTTGAAAACTATGGCAGGTGAGATTTTCTGCCTAATTAAAGAAGAAGGTTTCTCTAAAAAATACACATTATTTCAATGACTTATTGGCTGTGAAATAAGTTAAGGGTATTTCAAATGGCTTGTCTGCAAAGAAAGGTGAGATGTAGGGAATCACAGAAAGTCGAGGGGAAAATAGGTCAATATATACATTGCTCTATGGTGAACTAAACCTTAGGCCAGCAACAATGGAGAGGACCTGACCCTTAGAAACTTACAAGTAAGCTGGAATATTCAAAAGTTCAAATATTTATAAGTAAAATATTTATTAAAATGAATAACCAAGTGTTTGAATTGACATCAGAAGATCAAAACAATGAACCCTGAGAACATAGAAAAAAGATAAATAAAGATATGAGCAGAACTTAATAGAACAGAAAACGTATAAAATTGAGGTGATTTAGTTAGTCCAAAGAATCTTCTTTGAAAAGATTGAAAAGACACACTTTGATTAAGGAAAACAAAAACATAAGTAAAGAATATACAGAAAGAATCAGGACAATGTTATAGCAGAGAATATAAGAAATGCCAGTAAATTTGAACATTTCTGTAAAGTGGACCATTTCCTAGCTCCTAAAGTTTACCAAACCTGACACAAGAGGAAATCATTTAAGGTCATCATGTCTGGCCTTGGCATTCTCGGAACGCCCTGACCTCAGGATGCAGCCTCTGTAGTCCATGGTATCCTGCGGAGAGGGGGCGGGGCTGAGGGAGGTTGGAACACTGCCCTCACTGAGGGAGTGGGTGTGGCCATCTCTGCTGTGACTGAACAAAGGGCAGGGGAGCAGGGGGCCCAGGGCAGTGCCCTCAAAGCCCGGCAGGTCCAGTGGGGTGTCACAAGCATTTAGGCCCAGGCCAAAGGGCACCTTCTTTGTCTGCACAGCTGCCCAATCTCTCACCTTTCCACTCAGGCCGACCTCTTACTTGAAGTGTGTGTGGAACCTGTCCGCGCAGTACACCTCGCTGCACAGCTAACCATAGGTCTGGGCATTGTAGCTTCCTTCTAGGTGACCGAAGTTCGCAGGCAGATGGGTCCCTGGGACACATGCAGAGAGGCTTCTGCCTGGGCCACAGGCCGCCCACAGCCACTGCCCCAGATCGGGGGCCACCAAGCCGCCCTGTCGGAGTCCCCTGCCTCTTGAGTGAGTATTGGACCAACACTTATAGAAAACGTCCTTCTCACGGGCAACTCATTGGAGGGACACAAAAAAATCTTTGCCGACTTTCTGCTGAATCTTAAGAGCGTTCACACCTAAGCGTCTGACAAGGTCAGCTGTTTAGCTAAACATGAGCTCATGATCTAAATTTACACAATAATGAAAAAATCAGCTACAAGGGGAGACAACCAGCAAAAACTATCAGTACCAGAATTAGATTCCCAAGGCCATCCATCAATTATTGGAATAATCAGGTGCAAGGCAGAAAATATACATAAAACTGGAACTGAAACAAGGAACAAGGATGTTTTCAAAGACTGGTAGGATCTCTAAAAGATTTTTAAAGTACATGTCATTGATAAAGCTAAATACTCAAAGGTTGTGTAATACAACAGGTTAAGCATTGAGAAGAGTGAAATTATGCTGTTTTGAAAACTATGGCAGGTGAGATTTTCTGCCTAATTATATAAGAAGATTTCTCTAAAAAATACACATTATTTCAATGACTTATTGGCTGTGAAATAAGTTAAGGGTATTTCAAATGGCTTGTCTGCAAAGAAAGGTGAGATGTAGGGAATCACAGAAAGTCGAGGGGAAAATAGGTCAATATATACATTGCTATATGGTGAACTAAACCTTAGGCCAGCAACAATGGAGAGGACCTGACCCTTAGAAACTTACAAGTAAGCTGGAATCTTCAAAAGTTCCAATCTTTATAAGTAAAATATTTATTAAAATGAATAACCAAGTGTTTTAATTGACATCAGAAGATCAAAACAATAAACCCTGAGAACATAGAAAAAAGATAAATAAAGATATGAGCAGAACTTAATACAACAGAAAACGTATAAAATTGAGGTGATTTAGTAAGTCCAAAGAATCTTCTTTGAAAAGATTGAAAAGACACACTTTGATTAAGGAAAACAAAACATAAGAAGAGAATATACAGAAAGAATCAGGACAATGTTATAGCAGAGAATATACGAAATGCCAGTAAATTTGAACATTTCTCTAAAGTGGACCATTTCCTAGCTCCTAAAGTTTACCAAACCTGACACAAGAGGAAATCATTTAAGGTCATCATGTCTGCCCTTGTCATTCTCGGAACGCCCTGGCCTCAGAATGCAGCCTCTGTAGACCATGGTAACCTGCGGAGAGGGGGCGGGGCTGAGAGAGGTTGGAACACTGCCCTCACTGAGGAAGTGGGTGTGGCCATCTCTGCTGTGACTGAACAAAGGGCAGGGGAGCAGGGGTCCCAGTGCAGGGCCCTCAGAGCCCGGCAGGTCCAGTGGGGTGTCACAAGCATTTAGGCCCAGGCCAAAGGGCGCCTTCTTTGTCTGCACAGCTGCCCAAACACTCACCTTTCCACTCAGGCCGACCTCTTACTTGAAGTGTGTGTGGAACCTGTCCATGCAGTACAACTCGCTGCACAGCTAAACATAGGTCTGGGCATCGTAGCTTCCTGCCAGGTGACCGAAGTTCGCAGGCAGATGGGTCCCTGGGACACATGCAGAGAGGCTTCTGCCTGGGCCACAGGCCGCCCACTGCCCCTGCCCCAGATCGGGTGCCGCCAAGCAGCCCTGTCGGAGTCCCCTGCCTCTTGAGGGAGTATTGGACCAACACTTGTAGAAAACGGCGTTCTCGCGGGCAACTCATTGGAGGGACACAAATAAATATTTGCCGACTTTCTGCTGAAGCTTACGAGCCTTCACACCTAAGCGTCTTACAAGGTCAGCTGTTTAGCTAAACATGAGCTCATGATCTAAATTTACACCATAATGAAGAAATCAGCTACAAGGGGAGACAACCAGCAAAAACTATCAATACCAGAATTAGATTCCCAAGGCCATCCATCAATTGTTGGAATAATCAGGTGCAAGGCAGAAAATATACATAAAACTGGAACTGAAACAAGGAACAAGGATGTCTTCAAACACTGGTAGGATCTCTAAAACATTTTTAAAGGACATGTCATTGATAAAGCTAAATACTCAAAGGTTGTGTAATACAACAGATTAAGCATTGAGAAGAGTGATATTATGCTGTTTTGAAAACTATGGCAGGTGAGATTTTCTGCCTAATTATATAAGAAAATTTCTCTAAAAAATACACATTATTTCAATGACTTATTGGCTGTGAAATAAGTTAAGGGTATTTCAAATGGCTTGTCTGCAAAGAAAGGTGAGATGTAGGGAATCACAGAAAGTCGAGGGGAAAATAGGTAAATATATACATTGCTATATGGTGAACTAAACCTTAGGCCAGCAACAATGGAGAGGACTTGACCCATAGAAACTTACAAGTAAGCTGGAATCTTCAAAAGTTCAAATCTTTATAAGTAAAATATTTATTAAAATGAATAACCAAGTGTTTTAATTGACATCAGAAGATCAAAACAATAAACCCTGAGAACATAGAAAAAAGATAAATAAAGATATGAGCAGAACTTAATACAACAGAAAACGTATAAAATTGAGGTGATTTAGTATGTCCAAAGAATCTTCTTTGAAAAGATTGAAAAGACACACTTTGATTAAGGAAAAGAAAAACATAAGTAAAGAATATACAGAAAGAATCAGGACAATGTTATAGCAGAGAATATAAGAAATGCCAGTAAATTTGAACATTTCTGTAAAGTGGACCATTTCCTAGCTCCTAAAGTTTACCAAACCAGACAGAAGAGGAAATCATTTAAGGTCATCATGTCTGCCCTTGGCATTCTCGGAACGCCCTGGCCTCAGGATGCAGCCTCTGTAGTCCATGGTAACCTGCGGAGAGGGGGCGGGGCTGAGTGAGGTTGGAACACTGCCCTCACTGAGGGAGTGGGTGTGGCCATCTCTGCTGTGACTGAACAAAGGGCAGGGGAGCAGGGGGCCCAGGGCAGGGCCCTCAGAGCCCGGCAGGTCCAGTGTGGTGTCACAAGCATTTAGGCCCAGGCCAAAGGGCGCCTTCTTTGTCTGCACAGCTGCCCAAACTCTCACCTTTCCACTCAGGCCGACCTCTTACTTGAAGTGTGTGTGGAACCTGTCCGCGCAGTACACCTCGCTGCACAGCTAACCATAGGTCTGGGCATCGTAGCTTCCTGCCAGGTGACCGAAGTTCGCAGGCAGATGGGTCCCTGGGACACATGCAGAGAGGCTTCTGCCTGGGCCACCGGCCGCCCCCTGCCCCTGCCCCAGATCGGGGTCGCCAAGCCGCCCTGTCGGAGTCCCCTGCCTCTTGAGGGAATATTGGACCAACACTTGTAGAAAACAGTGTTCTCGTGGGCAACTCATTGGAGGGACACAAATAAATCTTTGCCGACTTTCTGCTGAAGCTTACGAGCGTTCACACCTAAGCGTCTTACAAGGTCAGCTGTTTAGCTAAACATGATCTCATCATCTAAATTTACACAATAATGAAGAAATCAGCTACAAGGGGAGACAACCAGCAAAAACTATCAATACCAGAATTAGATTCCCAAGGCCATCCATCAATTGTTGGAATAATCAGGTGCAAGGCAGAAAATATACATAAAACTGGAACTGAAACAAAGAACAAGGCTGTTTTCAAAGACTGGTAGGATCTCTAAAATATTTTTAAAGGACATGTCATTGATAAAGCTAAATACTCAAAGGTTGTGTAATACAACAGGTTAAGCATTGAGAAGAGTGAAATTATGCTGTTTTGAAAACTATGGCAGGTGAGATTTTCTGCCTAATTATATAAGAAGATTTCTCTAAAAAATACACATTATTTCAATGACTTATTGGCTGTGAAATAAGTTAAGGGTATTTCAAATGGCTTGTCTGCAAAGAAAGGTGAGATGTAGGGAATCACAGAAAGTCGAGGGGAAAAAAGGTCAATATATACATTGCTCTATGGTGAACTAAACCTTAGGCCAGCAACAATGGAGAGGACCTGACCCTTAGAAACTTACAAGTAAGCTGGAATCTTCAAAAGTTCAAATCTGTATAAGTAAAATATTTATTAAAATGAATAACCAAGTGTTTTAATTGACATCAGAAGATCAAAACAATAAACCCTGAGAACATAGAAAAAAGATAAATAAAGATATGAGCAGAACTTAATACACCAGAAAACGTATAAAATTGAGGTGATTTAGTAAGTCCAAAGAATCTTCTTTGAAAAGATTGAAAAGACACACTTTGATTAAGGAAAACAAAAACATAAGTAAAGAATATACAGAAAGAATCAGGACAATGTTATAGCAGAGAATATAAGAAATGCCAGTAAATTTGAACATTTCTGTAAAGTGGACCATTTCCTAGCTCCTAAAGTTTACCAAACCTGACACAAGAGGAAATCATTTAAGGTCATCATGTCTGGCCTTGGCATTCTCGGAACGCCCTGGCCTCAGGATGCAGCCTCTGTAGTCCATGGTAACCTGCGGAGAGGGGGCGGGGCTGAGGGAGGTTGGAACACTGCCCTCACTGAGGGAGTGGGTGTGGCCATCTCTGCTGTGACTGAACAAAGGTCAGGGGAGCAGGGGGCCCAGGGCAGTGCCCTCAAAGCCCGGCAGGTCCAGTGGGGTGTCACAAGCATTTAGGCCCAGGCCAAAGGGCGCCTTCTTTGTCTGCACAGCTGCCCAATCTCTCACCTTTCCACTCAGGCCGACCTCTTACTTGAAGTGTGTGTGGAACCTGTCCGCGCAGTACACCTCGCTGCACAGCTAACCATAGGTCTGGGCATTGTAGCTTCCTTCTAGGTGACCGAAGTTCGCAGGCAGATGGGTCCCTGTGACACATGCAGAGAGGCTTCTGCCTGGGCCACAGGCCGCCCACTGCCCCTGCCCCAGATCGGGGGCCACCAAGCCGCCCTGTCGGAGTCCCCTGCCTCTTGAGTGAGTATTGGACCAACACTTATAGAAAACGTCGTTCTCACGGGCAACTCATTGGAGGGACACAAATAAATCTTTGCCGACTTTCTGCTGAATCTTAAGAGCGTTCACACCTAAGCGTCTGACAAGGTCAGCTGTTTAGCTAAACATGAGCTCATGATCTAAATTTACACAATAATGAAAAAATCAGCTACAAGGGGAGACAACCAGCAAAAACTATCAGTACCAGAATTAGATTCCCAAGGCCATCCATCAATTGTTGGAATAATCAGGTGCAAGGCAGAAAATATACATAAAACTGGAACTGAAACAAGGCACAAGGATGTTTTCAAAGACTGGTAGGATCTCTAAAACATTTTTAAAGTACATGTCATTGATAAAGCTAAATACTCAAAGGTTGTGTAATACAACAGATGAAGCATTGAGAAGAGTGAAATTATGCTGTTTTGAAAACTATGGCAGGTGAGATTTTCTGCCTAATTATATAAGAAGATTTCTCTAAAAAATACACATTATTTCAATGACTTATTGGCTGTGAAATAAGTTAAGGGTATTTCAAATGGCTTGTCTGCAAAGAGAGGTGAGATGTACGGAATCACAGAAAGTCGAGGGGAACATAGGTCAATATATACATTGCTTTATGGTGAACTAATCCTTAGGCCAGCAACAATGGAGAGGACCTGACCCTTAGAAACTTACAAGTAAGCTGGAATCTTCAAAAGTTCAAATCTTTATAAGTAAAATATTTATTACAATGAATAACCAAGTGTTTGAATTGACATCAGAAGATCAAAACAATAAACCCTGAGAACATAGAAAAAAGATAAATAAAGATATGAGCAGAACTTAATACAACAGAAAACGTATAAAATTGAGGTGATTTAGTAAGTCCAAAGAATCTTCTTTGAAAAGATTGAAAAGACACACTTTGATTAAGGAAAACAAAAACATAAGTAAAGAATATACAGAAAGAATCAGGACAATGTTATAGCAGAGAATATATGAAATGCCAGTAAATTTGAACATTTCTGTAAAGTGGACCATTTCCTAGCTCCTAAAGTTTACCAAACCTGACACAAGAGGAAATCATTTAAGGTCATCATGTCTGCCCTTGGCATTCTCGGAACGCCCTGGCCTCAGAATGCAGCATCTGTAGTCCATGGTAACCTGCGGAGAGGGGGCGGGGCTGAGGGAGGTTGGAACACTGCCCTCACTGAGGGAGTGGGTGTGGCCATCTCTGCTGTGACTGAACAAAGGGCAGGGGAGCAGGGGGCCCAGGGCAGGGCCCTCAGAGCCCGGCAGGTCCAGTGGGGTGTCACAAGCATTTAGGCCCAGGCCAAAGGGCGCCTTCTTTGTCTGCACAGCTGCCCAAACTCTCACCTTTCCACTCAGGCCGACCTCTTACTTGAAGTGTGTGTGGAACCTGTCCGCACAGTACACCTCGCTGCTCAGCTAACCATAGGTCTGGGCATCATAGCTTCCTGCCAGGTGACCGAAGTTCGCAGGCAGATGGGTCCCTGGGACACATGCAGAGAGGCTTCTGCCTGGGCCACAGGCCGCCCACTGCCCCTGCCCCAGATCGGGGGCCGCCAAGCAGCCCTGTCGGAGTCCCCTGCCTCTTGCGGGAGTATTGGACCAACACTTGTAGAAAACGGGGTTCTCGCGGGCAACTCATTGGAGGGACACAAATAAATCTTTGCCGACTTTCTGCTGAAGCTTACGAGCGTTCACACCTAAGCGTCTTACAAGGTCAGCTGTTTAGCTAAACATGAGCTCATGATCTAAATTTACACAGTAATGAAGAAATCAGCTACAAGGGGAGACAATCAGCAAAAACTATCAATACCAGAATTAGATTCCCAAGGCCATCCATCAATTGTAGGAATAGTCAGGTGCAAGGCAGAAAATATACATAAAACTGGAACTGAAACCAGGAACAAGGATGTTTTCAAAGACTGGTAGGATCTCTAAAACATTTTTAAAGTACATGTCATTGATAAAGCTAAATACTCAAAGGTTGTGAAATACAACAGATTAAGCATTGAGAAGAGTGAAATTATGCTGTTTTGAAAACTATGGCAGGTGAGATTTCTGCCTAATTATAGAAGAAGATTTCTCTAAAAAATACACATTATTTCAATGACTTATTGGCTGTGAAATAAGTTAAGGGTATTTCAAATGGCTTGTCTGCAAAGAAAGGTGAGATGTAGGGAATCACAGAAAGTCGAGGGGAACATAGGTCAATATATACATTGCTATATGGTGAACTAAACCTTAGGCCAGCAACAATGGAGAGAACCTGACCCTTAGAAACTTACAAGTAAGCTGGAATCTTCAAAAGTTCAAATCATTATAAGTAAAATATTTATTAAAATGTATAACCAAGTGTTTTAATTGACATCAGAAGATCAAAACAATACACCCTGAGAACATAGAAAAAAGATAAATAAAGATATGAGCAGAACTTAATACAACAGAAAACGTATAAAATTGAGGTGATTTAGTAAGTCCAAAGAATCTTCTTTGAAAAGATTGAAAAGACACACTTTGATTAAGGAAAACAAAAACATAAGTAAAGAATATACAGAAAGAATCAGGACAATGTTATAGCAGAGAATATATGAAATGCCAGTAAATTTGAACATTTCTGTAAAGTGGACCATTTCCTAGCTCCTAAAGTTTACCAAACCTGACACAAGAGGAAATCATTTAAGGTCATCATGTCTGGCCTTGGCATTCTCGGAACGCCCTGGCCTCATGATGCAGCCTCTGTAGTCCATGGTAACCTGCGGAGAGGGGGCGGGGCTGAGGGAGGTTGGAACACTGCCCTCACTGAGGGAGTGGGTGTGGCCATCTCTGCTGCGACTGAACAAAGGGCAGGGGATCAGGGTGCCCAGGGCAGGGCCCTCAGAGCCCGGCAGGTCCAGTGGGGTGTCACAAGCATTTAGGCCCAGGCCAAAGGGCGCCTTCTTTGTCTGCACAGCTGCCCAAACTCTCACCTTTCCACTCAGGCCGACCCCTTACTTGAAGTGTGTGTGGAACCTGTCCGCGCAGTACACCTCGCTGCACAGCTAACCATAGGTCTGGGCATTGTAGCTTCCTGCCAGGTGACCGAAGTTCGCAGGCAGATGGGTCCCTGGGACACATGCAGAGAGGCTTCTGCCTGGGCCACAGGCCGCCCACTGCCCCTGCCCCAGATCGGGGGCCGCCAAGCCGCACTGTCGGAATCCCCTGCCTCTTGAGGGAGTATTGGACCAACACTTGTAGAAAACGGGGTTCTCCCGGGCAACTCATTGGAGGGACACTAATAAATCTTTGCCGACTTTCTGCTGAATCTTACAAGCGTTCACACCTAAGTGTCTGACAAGGTCAGCTGTTTACCTAAACATGAGCTCATGATCTATATTAAAACAATAATGAAGAAATCAGCTACAAGGGGAGACAACCAGCAAAAACTATCAATACCAGAATTAGATTCCCAAGGCCATCCATCAATTGTTGGAATAATCAGGTGCAAGGCAGAAAATATACATAAAACTGGAACTGAAACAAGGCACAAGGATGTTTTCAAAGACTGGTAGGATCTCTAAAACATTTTTAAAGTACATGTCATTGATAAAGCTAAATACTCAAAGGTTGTGTAATACCACAGATGAAGCATTGAGAAGAGTGAAATTATGCTGTTTTGAAAACTATGGCAGGTGAGATTTTCTGCCTAATTATATAAGAAGATTTCTCTAAAAAATACACATTATTTCAATGACTTATTGGCTGTGAAATAAGTTAAGGGTATTTCAAATGGCTTGTCTGCAAAGAGAGGTGAGATGTAGGGAATCACAGAAAGTCGAGGGGAACATAGGTCAATATATACATTGCTTTATGGTGAACTAATCCTTAGGCCAGCAACAATGGAGAGGACCTGACCCTTAGAAACTTACAAGTAAGCTGGAATCTTCAAAAGTTCAAATCTTTATAAGTAAAATATTTATTACAATGAATAACCAAGTGTTTGAATTGACATCAGAAGATCAAAACAATAAACCCTGAGAACATAGAAAAAAGATAAATAAAGATATGAGCAGAACTTAATACAACAGAAAACGTATAAAATTGAGGTGATTTAGTAAGTCCAAAGAATCTTCTTTGAAAAGATTGAAAAGACACACTTTGATTAAGGAAAACAAAAACATAAGTAAAGAATATACAGAAAGAATCAGGACAATGTTATAGCAGAGAATATATGAAATGCCAGTAAATTTGAACATTTCTGTAAAGTGGACCATTTCCTAGCTCCTAAAGTTTACCAAACCTGACACAAGAGGAAATCATTTAAGGTCATCATGTCTGCCCTTGGCATTCTCGGAACGCCCTGGCCTCAGAATGCAGCATCTGTAGTCCATGGTAACCTGCGGAGAGGGGGCGGGGCTGAGGGAGGTTGGAACACTGCCCTCACTGAGGGAGTGGGTGTGGCCATCTCTGCTGTGACTGAACAAAGGGCAGGGGAGCAGGGGGCCCAGGGCAGGGCCCTCAGAGCCCGGCAGGTCCAGTGGGGTGTCACAAGCATTTAGGCCCAGGCCAAAGGGCGCCTTCTTTGTCTGCACAGCTGCCCAAACTCTCACCTTTCCACTCAGGCCGACCTCTTACTTGAAGTGTGTGTGGAACCTGTCCGCACAGTACACCTCGCTGCTCAGCTAACCATAGGTCTGGGCATCATAGCTTCCTGCCAGGTGACCGAAGTTCGCAGGCAGATGGGTCCCTGGGACACATGCAGAGAGGCTTCTGCCTGGGCCACAGGCCGCCCACTGCCCCTGCCCCAGATCGGGTGCCGCCAAGCAGCCCTGTCGGAGTCCCCTGCCTCTTGAGGGAGTATTGGACCAACACTTGTAGAAAACGGGGTTCTCCCGGGCAACTCATTGGAGGGACACAAATAAACCTTTGCCGACTTTCTGCTGAAGCTTACGAGCGTTCACACCTAAGCGTCTTACAAGGTCAGCTGTTTACCTAAACATGAGCTCATGATCTATATTAAAACAATAATGAAGAAATCAGCTACAAGGGGAGACAACCAGCAAAAACTATCAATACCAGAATTAGATTCCCAAGGCCATCCATCAATTGTTGGAATAATCAGGTGCAAGGCAGAAAATATACATAAAACTGGAACTGAAACAAGGCACAAGGATGTTTTCAAAGACTGGTAGGATCTCTAAAACATTTTTAAAGTACATGTCATTGATAAAGCTAAATACTCAAAGGTTGTGTAATACAACAGATGAAGCATTGAGAAGAGTGAAATTATGCTGTTTTGAAAACTATGGCAGGTGAGATTTTCTGCCTAATTATATAAGAAGATTTCTCTAAAAAATACACATTATTTCAATGACTTATTGGCTGTGAAATAAGTTAAGGGTATTTCAAATGGCTTGTCTGCAAAGAGAGGTGAGATGTAGGGAATCACAGAAAGTCGAGGGGAACATAGGTCAATATATACATTGCTTTATGGTGAACTAATCCTTAGGCCAGCAACAATGGAGAGGACCTGACCCTTAGAAACTTACAAGTAAGCTGGAATCTTCAAAAGTTCAAATCTTTATAAGTAAAATATTTATTACAATGAATAACCAAGTGTTTGAATTGACATCAGAAGATCAAAACAATAAACCCTGAGAACATAGAAAAAAGATAAATAAAGATATGAGCAGAACTTAATACAACAGAAAACGTATAAAATTGAGGTGATTTAGTAAGTCCAAAGAATCTTCTTTGAAAAGATTGAAAAGACACACTTTGATTAAGGAAAACAAAAACATAAGTAAAGAATATACAGAAAGAATCAGGACAATGTTATAGCAGAGAATATATGAAATGCCAGTAAATTTGAACATTTCTGTAAAGTGGACCATTTCCTAGCTCCTAAAGTTTACCAAACCTGACACAAGAGGAAATCATTTAAGGTCATCATGTCTGCCCTTGGCATTCTAGGAACGCCCTGGCCTCAGAATGCAGCATCTGTAGTCCATGGTAACCTGCGGAGAGGGGGCGGGGCTGAGGGAGGTTGGAACACTGCCCTCACTGAGGGAGTGGGTGTGGCCATCTCTGCTGTGACTGAACAAAGGGCAGGGGAGCAGGGGGCCCAGGGCAGGGCCCTCAGAGCCCGGCAGGTCCAGTGGGGTGTCACAAGCATTTAGGCCCAGGCCAAAGGGCGCCTTCTTTGTCTGCACAGCTGCCCAAACTCTCACCTTTCCACTCAGGCCGACCTCTTACTTGAAGTGTGTGTGGAACCTGTCCGCACAGTACACCTCGCTGCTCAGCTAACCATAGGTCTGGGCATCATAGCTTCCTGCCAGGTGACCGAAGTTCGCAGGCAGATGGGTCCCTGGGACACATGCAGAGAGGCTTCTGCCTGGGCCACAGGCCGCCCACTGCCCCTGCCCCAGATCGGGTGCCGCCAAGCAGCCCTGTCGGAGTCCCCTGCCTCTTGAGGGAGTATTGGACCAACACTTGTAGAAAACGGGGTTCTCCCGGGCAACTCATTGGAGGGACACAAATAAACCTTTGCCGACTTTCTGCTGAAGCTTACGAGCGTTCACACCTAAGCGTCTTACAAGGTCAGCTGTTTACCTAAACATGAGCTCATGATCTATATTAAAACAATAATGAAGAAATCAGCTACAAGGGGAGACAACCAGCAAAAACTATCAATACCAGAATTAGATTCCCAAGGCCATCCATCAATTGTTGGAATAATCAGGTGCAAGGCAGAAAATATACATAAAACTGGAACTGAAACAAGGCACAAGGATGTTTTCAAAGACTGGTAGGATCTCTAAAACATTTTTAAAGTACATGTCATTGATAAAGCTAAATACTCAAAGGTTGTGTAATACAACAGATGAAGCATTGAGAAGAGTGAAATTATGCTGTTTTGAAAACTATGGCAGGTGAGATTTTCTGCCTAATTATATAAGAAGATTTCTCTAAAAAATACACATTATTTCAATGACTTATTGGCTGTGAAATAAGTTAAGGGTATTTCAAATGGCTTGTCTGCAAAGAGAGGTGAGATGTAGGGAATCACAGAAAGTCGAGGGGAACATAGGTCAATATATACATTGCTTTATGGTGAACTAATCCTTAGGCCAGCAACAATGGAGAGGACCTGACCCTTAGAAACTTACAAGTAAGCTGGAATCTTCAAAAGTTCAAATCTTTATAAGTAAAATATTTATTACAATGAATAACCAAGTGTTTGAATTGACATCAGAAGATCAAAACAATAAACCCTGAGAACATAGAAAAAAGATAAATAAAGATATGAGCAGAACTTAATACAACAGAAAACGTATAAAATTGAGGTGATTTAGTAAGTCCAAAGAATCTTCTTTGAAAAGATTGAAAAGACACACTTTGATTAAGGAAAACAAAAACATAAGTAAAGAATATACAGAAAGAATCAGGACAATGTTATAGCAGAGAATATATGAAATGCCAGTAAATTTGAACATTTCTGTAAAGTGGACCATTTCCTAGCTCCTAAAGTTTACCAAACCTGACACAAGAGGAAATCATTTAAGGTCATCATGTCTGCCCTTGGCATTCTCGGAACGCCCTGGCCTCAGAATGCAGCATCTGTAGTCCATGGTAACCTGCGGAGAGGGGGCGGGGCTGAGGGAGGTTGGAACACTGCCCTCACTGAGGGAGTGGGTGTGGCCATCTCTGCTGTGACTGAACAAAGGGCAGGGGAGCAGGGGGCCCAGGGCAGGGCCCTCAGAGCCCGGCAGGTCCAGTGGGGTGTCACAAGCATTTAGGCCCAGGCCAAAGGGCGCCTTCTTTGTCTGCACAGCTGCCCAAACTCTCACCTTTCCACTCAGGCCGACCTCTTACTTGAAGTGTGTGTGGAACCTGTCCGCACAGTACACCTCGCTGCTCAGCTAACCATAGGTCTGGGCATCATAGCTTCCTGCCAGGTGACCGAAGTTCGCAGGCAGATGGGTCCCTGGGACACATGCAGAGAGGCTTCTGCCTGGGCCACAGGCCGCCCACTGCCCCTGCCCCAGATCGGGGGCCGCCAAGCAGCCCTGTCGGAGTCCCCTGCCTCTTGCGGGAGTATTGGACCAACACTTGTAGAAAACGGGGTTCTCGCGGGCAACTCATTGGAGGGACACAAATAAATCTTTGCCGACTTTCTGCTGAAGCTTACGAGCGTTCACACCTAAGCGTCTTACAAGGTCAGCTGTTTAGCTAAACATGAGCTCATGATCTAAATTTACACAGTAATGAAGAAATCAGCTACAAGGGGAGACAATCAGCAAAAACTATCAATACCAGAATTAGATTCCCAAGGCCATCCATCAATTGTAGGAATAGTCAGGTGCAAGGCAGAAAATATACATAAAACTGGAACTGAAACCAGGAACAAGGATGTTTTCAAAGACTGGTAGGATCTCTAAAACATTTTTAAAGTACATGTCATTGATAAAGCTAAATACTCAAAGGTTGTGAAATACAACAGATTAAGCATTGAGAAGAGTGAAATTATGCTGTTTTGAAAACTATGGCAGGTGAGATTTCTGCCTAATTATAGAAGAAGATTTCTCTAAAAAATACACATTATTTCAATGACTTATTGGCTGTGAAATAAGTTAAGGGTATTTCAAATGGCTTGTCTGCAAAGAAAGGTGAGATGTAGGGAATCACAGAAAGTCGAGGGGAACATAGGTCAATATATACATTGCTATATGGTGAACTAAACCTTAGGCCAGCAACAATGGAGAGAACCTGACCCTTAGAAACTTACAAGTAAGCTGGAATCTTCAAAAGTTCAAATCATTATAAGTAAAATATTTATTAAAATGAATAACCAAGTGTTTTAATTGACATCAGAAGATCAAAACAATACACCCTGAGAACATAGAAAAAAGATAAATAAAGATATGAGCAGAACTTAATACAACAGAAAACGTATAAAATTGAGGTGATTTAGTAAGTCCAAAGAATCTTCTTTGAAAAGATTGAAAAGACACACTTTGATTAAGGAAAACAAAAACATAAGTAAAGAATATACAGAAAGAATCAGGACAATGTTATAGCAGAGAATATATGAAATGCCAGTAAATTTGAACATTTCTGTAAAGTGGACCATTTCCTAGCTCCTAAAGTTTACCAAACCTGACACAAGAGGAAATCATTTAAGGTCATCATGTCTGGCCTTGGCATTCTCGGAACGCCCTGGCCTCATGATGCAGCCTCTGTAGTCCATGGTAACCTGCGGAGAGGGGGCGGGGCTGAGGGAGGTTGGAACACTGCCCTCACTGAGGGAGTGGGTGTGGCCATCTCTGCTGCGACTGAACAAAGGGCAGGGGATCAGGGTGCCCAGGGCAGGGCCCTCAGAGCCCGGCAGGTCCAGTGGGGTGTCACAAGCATTTAGGCCCAGGCCAAAGGGCGCCTTCTTTGTCTGCACAGCTGCCCAAACTCTCACCTTTCCACTCAGGCCGACCCCTTACTTGAAGTGTGTGTGGAACCTGTCCGCGCAGTACACCTCGCTGCACAGCTAACCATAGGTCTGGGCATTGTAGCTTCCTGCCAGGTGACCGAAGTTCGCAGGCAGATGGGTCCCTGGGACACATGCAGAGAGGCTTCTGCCTGGGCCACAGGCCGCCCACTGCCCCTGCCCCAGATCGGGGGCCGCCAAGCCGCACTGTCGGAATCCCCTGCCTCTTGAGGGAGTATTGGACCAACACTTGTAGAAAACGTCGTTCTCGCGGGCAACTCATTGGAGGGACACTAATAAATCTTTGCCGACTTTCTGCTGAATCTTACAAGCGTTCACACCTAAGTGTCTGACAAGGTCAGCTGTTTACCTAAACATGAGCTCATGATCTATATTAAAACAATAATGAAGAAATCAGCTACAAGGGGAGACAACCAGCAAAAACTATCAATACCAGAATTAGATTCCCAAGGCCATCCATCAATTGTTGGAATAATCAGGTGCAAGGCAGAAAATATACATAAAACTGGAACTGAAACAAGGCACAAGGATGTTTTCAAAGACTGGTAGGATCTCTAAAACATTTTTAAAGTACATGTCATTGATAAAGCTAAATACTCAAAGGTTGTGTAATACCACAGATGAAGCATTGAGAAGAGTGAAATTATGCTGTTTTGAAAACTATGGCAGGTGAGATTTTCTGCCTAATTATATAAGAAGATTTCTCTAAAAAATACACATTATTTCAATGACTTATTGGCTGTGAAATAAGTTAAGGGTATTTCAAATGGCTTGTCTGCAAAGAGAGGTGAGATGTAGGGAATCACAGAAAGTCGAGGGGAACATAGGTCAATATATACATTGCTTTATGGTGAACTAATCCTTAGGCCAGCAACAATGGAGAGGACCTGACCCTTAGAAACTTACAAGTAAGCTGGAATCTTCAAAAGTTCAAATCTTTATAAGTAAAATATTTATTACAATGAATAACCAAGTGTTTGAATTGACATCAGAAGATCAAAACAATAAACCCTGAGAACATAGAAAAAAGATAAATAAAGATATGAGCAGAACTTAATACAACAGAAAACGTATAAAATTGAGGTGATTTAGTAAGTCCAAAGAATCTTCTTTGAAAAGATTGAAAAGACACACTTTGATTAAGGAAAACAAAAACATAAGTAAAGAATATACAGAAAGAATCAGGACAATGTTATAGCAGAGAATATATGAAATGCCAGTAAATTTGAACATTTCTGTAAAGTGGACCATTTCCTAGCTCCTAAAGTTTACCAAACCTGACACAAGAGGAAATCATTTAAGGTCATCATGTCTGCCCTTGGCATTCTCGGAACGCCCTGGCCTCAGAATGCAGCATCTGTAGTCCATGGTAACCTGCGGAGAGGGGGCGGGGCTGAGGGAGGTTGGAACACTGCCCTCACTGAGGGAGTGGGTGTGGCCATCTCTGCTGTGACTGAACAAAGGGCAGGGGAGCAGGGGGCCCAGGGCAGGGCCCTCAGAGCCCGGCAGGTCCAGTGGGGTGTCACAAGCATTTAGGCCCAGGCCAAAGGGCGCCTTCTTTGTCTGCACAGCTGCCCAAACTCTCACCTTTCCACTCAGGCCGACCTCTTACTTGAAGTGTGTGTGGAACCTGTCCGCACAGTACACCTCGCTGCTCAGCTAACCATAGGTCTGGGCATCATAGCTTCCTGCCAGGTGACCGAAGTTCGCAGGCAGATGGGTCCCTGGGACACATGCAGAGAGGCTTCTGCCTGGGCCACAGGCCGCCCACTGCCCCTGCCCCAGATCGGGTGCCGCCAAGCAGCCCTGTCGGAGTCCCCTGCCTCTTGAGGGAGTATTGGACCAACACTTGTAGAAAACGGGGTTCTCCCGGGCAACTCATTGGAGGGACACAAATAAACCTTTGCCGACTTTCTGCTGAAGCTTACGAGCGTTCACACCTAAGCGTCTTACAAGGTCAGCTGTTTACCTAAACATGAGCTCATGATCTATATTAAAACAATAATGAAGAAATCAGCTACAAGGGGAGACAACCAGCAAAAACTATCAATACCAGAATTAGATTCCCAAGGCCATCCATCAATTGTTGGAATAATCAGGTGCAAGGCAGAAAATATACATAAAACTGGAACTGAAACAAGGCACAAGGATGTTTTCAAAGACTGGTAGGATCTCTAAAACATTTTTAAAGTACATGTCATTGATAAAGCTAAATACTCAAAGGTTGTGTAATACAACAGATGAAGCATTGAGAAGAGTGAAATTATGCTGTTTTGAAAACTATGGCAGGTGAGATTTTCTGCCTAATTATATAAGAAGATTTCTCTAAAAAATACACATTATTTCAATGACTTATTGGCTGTGAAATAAGTTAAGGGTATTTCAAATGGCTTGTCTGCAAAGAGAGGTGAGATGTAGGGAATCACAGAAAGTCGAGGGGAACATAGGTCAATATATACATTGCTTTATGGTGAACTAATCCTTAGGCCAGCAACAATGGAGAGGACCTGACCCTTAGAAACTTACAAGTAAGCTGGAATCTTCAAAAGTTCAAATCTTTATAAGTAAAATATTTATTACAATGAATAACCAAGTGTTTGAATTGACATCAGAAGATCAAAACAATAAACCCTGAGAACATAGAAAAAAGATAAATAAAGATATGAGCAGAACTTAATACAACAGAAAACGTATAAAATTGAGGTGATTTAGTAAGTCCAAAGAATCTTCTTTGAAAAGATTGAAAAGACACACTTTGATTAAGGAAAACAAAAACATAAGTAAAGAATATACAGAAAGAATCAGGACAATGTTATAGCAGAGAATATATGAAATGCCAGTAAATTTGAACATTTCTGTAAAGTGGACCATTTCCTAGCTCCTAAAGTTTACCAAACCTGACACAAGAGGAAATCATTTAAGGTCATCATGTCTGCCCTTGGCATTCTCGGAACGCCCTGGCCTCAGAATGCAGCCTCTGTAGTCCATGGTAACCTGCGGAGAGGGGGCGGGGCTGAGGGAGGTTGGAACACTGCCCTCACTGAGGGAGTGGGTGTGGCCATCTCTGCTGTGACTGAACAAAGGGCAGGGGAGCAGGGGGCCCAGGGCAGGGCCCTCAGAGCCCGGCAGGTCCAGTGGGGTGTCACAAGCATTTAGGCCCAGGCCAAAGGGCACCTTCTTTGTCTGCACAGCTGCCCAAACTCTCACCTTTCCACTCAGGCCGACCTCTTACTTGAAGTGTGTGTGGAACCTGTCCGCACAGTACACCTCGCTGCTCAGCTAACCATAGGTCTGGGCATCATAGCTTCCTGCCAGGTGACCGAAGTTCGCAGGCAGATGGGTCCCTGGGACACATGCAGAGAGGCTTCTGCCTGGGCCACAGGCCGCCCACTGCCCCTGCCCCAGATCGGGGGCCGCCAAGCAGCCCTGTCGGAGTCCCCTGCCTCTTGCGGGAGTATTGGACCAACACTTGTAGAAAACGGGGTTCTCGCGGGCAACTCATTGGAGGGACACAAATAAATCTTTGCCGACTTTCTGCTGAAGCTTACGAGCGTTCACACCTAAGCGTCTTACAAGGTCAGCTGTTTAGCTAAACATGAGCTCATGATCTAAATTTACACAGTAATGAAGAAATCAGCTACAAGGGGAGACAATCAGCAAAAACTATCAATACCAGAATTAGATTCCCAAGGCCATCCATCAATTGTAGGAATAGTCAGGTGCAAGGCAGAAAATATACATAAAACTGGAACTGAAACCAGGAACAAGGATGTTTTCAAAGACTGGTAGGATCTCTAAAACATTTTTAAAGTACATGTCATTGATAAAGCTAAATACTCAAAGGTTGTGAAATACAACAGATTAAGCATTGAGAAGAGTGAAATTATGCTGTTTTGAAAACTATGGCAGGTGAGATTTCTGCCTAATTATAGAAGAAGATTTCTCTAAAAAATACACATTATTTCAATGACTTATTGGCTGTGAAATAAGTTAAGGGTATTTCAAATGGCTTGTCTGCAAAGAAAGGTGAGATGTAGGGAATCACAGAAAGTCGAGGGGAACATAGGTCAATATATACATTGCTATATGGTGAACTAAACCTTAGGCCAGCAACAATGGAGAGAACCTGACCCTTAGAAACTTACAAGTAAGCTGGAATCTTCAAAAGTTCAAATCATTATAAGTAAAATATTTATTAAAATGAATAACCAAGTGTTTTAATTGACATCAGAAGATCAAAACAATACACCCTGAGAACATAGAAAAAAGATAAATAAAGATATGAGCAGAACTTAATACAACAGAAAACGTATAAAATTGAGGTGATTTAGTAAGTCCAAAGAATCTTCTTTGAAAAGATTGAAAAGACACACTTTGATTAAGGAAAACAAAAACATAAGTAAAGAATATACAGAAAGAATCAGGACAATGTTATAGCAGAGAATATATGAAATGCCAGTAAATTTGAACATTTCTGTAAAGTGGACCATTTCCTAGCTCCTAAAGTTTACCAAACCTGACACAAGAGGAAATCATTTAAGGTCATCATGTCTGGCCTTGGCATTCTCGGAACGCCCTGGCCTCATGATGCAGCCTCTGTAGTCCATGGTAACCTGCGGAGAGGGGGCGGGGCTGAGGGAGGTTGGAACACTGCCCTCACTGAGGGAGTGGGTGTGGCCATCTCTGCTGCGACTGAACAAAGGGCAGGGGATCAGGGTGCCCAGGGCAGGTCCCTCAGAGCCCGGCAGGTCCAGTGGGGTGTCACAAGCATTTAGGCCCAGGCCAAAGGGCGCCTTCTTTGTCTGCACAGCTGCCCAAACTCTCACCTTTCCACTCAGGCCGACCCCTTACTTGAAGTGTGTGTGGAACCTGTCCGCGCAGTACACCTCGCTGCACAGCTAACCATAGGTCTGGGCATTGTAGCTTCCTGCCAGGTGACCGAAGTTCGCAGGCAGATGGGTCCCTGGGACACATGCAGAGAGGCTTCTGCCTGGGCCACAGGCCGCCCACTGCCCCTGCCCCAGATCGGGGGCCGCCAAGCCGCACTGTCGGAATCCCCTGCCTCTTGAGGGAGTATTGGACCAACACTTGTAGTAAACGTCGTTCTCGCGGGCAACTCATTGGAGGGACACTAATAAATCTTTGCCGACTTTCTGCTGAATCTTACAAGCGTTCACACCTAAGTGTCTGACAAGGTCAGCTGTTTACCTAAACATGAGCTCATGATCTATATTAAAACAATAATGAAGAAATCAGCTACAAGGGGAGACAACCAGCAAAAACTATCAATACCAGAATTAGATTCCCAAGGCCATCCATCAATTGTTGGAATAATCAGGTGCAAGGCAGAAAATATACATAAAACTGGAACTGAAACAAGGCACAAGGATGTTTTCAAAGACTGGTAGGATCTCTAAAACATTTTTAAAGTACATGTCATTGATAAAGCTAAATACTCAAAGGTTGTGTAATACCACAGATGAAGCATTGAGAAGAGTGAAATTATGCTGTTTTGAAAACTATGGCAGGTGAGATTTTCTGCCTAATTATATAAGAAGATTTCTCTAAAAAATACACATTATTTCAATGACTTATTGGCTGTGAAATAAGTTAAGGGTATTTCAAATGGCTTGTCTGCAAAGAGAGGTGAGATGTAGGGAATCACAGAAAGTCGAGGGGAACATAGGTCAATATATACATTGCTTTATGGTGAACTAATCCTTAGGCCAGCAACAATGGAGAGGACCTGACCCTTAGAAACTTACAAGTAAGCTGGAATCTTCAAAAGTTCAAATCTTTATAAGTAAAATATTTATTACAATGAATAACCAAGTGTTTGAATTGACATCAGAAGATCAAAACAATAAACCCTGAGAACATAGAAAAAAGATAAATAAAGATATGAGCAGAACTTAATACAACAGAAAACGTATAAAATTGAGGTGATTTAGTAAGTCCAAAGAATCTTCTTTGAAAAGATTGAAAAGACACACTTTGATTAAGGAAAACAAAAACATAAGTAAAGAATATACAGAAAGAATCAGGACAATGTTATAGCAGAGAATATATGAAATGCCAGTAAATTTGAACATTTCTGTAAAGTGGACCATTTCCTAGCTCCTAAAGTTTACCAAACCTGACACAAGAGGAAATCATTTAAGGTCATCATGTCTGCCCTTGGCATTCTCGGAACGCCCTGGCCTCAGAATGCAGCCTCTGTAGTCCATGGTAACCTGCGGAGAGGGGGCGGGGCTGAGGGAGGTTGGAACACTGCCCTCACTGAGGGAGTGGGTGTGGCCATCTCTGCTGTGACTGAACAAAGGGCAGGGGAGCAGGGGGCCCAGGGCAGGGCCCTCAGAGCCCGGCAGGTCCAGTGGGGTGTCACAAGCATTTAGGCCCAGGCCAAAGGGCGCCTTCTTTGTCTGCACAGCTGCCCAAACTCTCACCTTTCCACTCAGGCCGACCTCTTACTTGAAGTGTGTGTGGAACCTGTCCGCACAGTACACCTCGCTGCTCAGCTAACCATAGGTCTGGGCATCATAGCTTCCTGCCAGGTGACCGAAGTTCGCAGGCAGATGGGTCCCTGGGACACATGCAGAGAGGCTTCTGCCTGGGCCACAGGCCGCCCACTGCCCCTGCCCCAGATCGGGTGCCGCCAAGCAGCCCTGTCGGAGTCCCCTGCCTCTTGAGGGAGTATTGGACCAACACTTGTAGAAAACGGGGTTCTCCCGGGCAACTCATTGGAGGGACACAAATAAACCTTTGCCGACTTTCTGCTGAAGCTTACGAGCGTTCACACCTAAGCGTCTTACAAGGTCAGCTGTTTAGCTAAACATGAGCTCATGATCTAAATTTACACAATAATGAAGAAATCAGCTACAAGGGGAGACAATCAGCAAAAACTATCAATACCAGAATTAGATTCCCAAGGCCATCCATCAATTGTAGGAATAGTCAGGTGCAAGGCAGAAAATATACATAAAACTGGAACTGAAACCAGGAACAAGGATGTTTTCAAAGACTGGTAGGATCTCTAAAACATTTTTAAAGTACATGTCATTGATAAAGCTAAATACTCAAAGGTTGTGTAATACAACAGATTAAGCATTGAGAAGAGTGAAATTATGCTGTTTTGAAAACTATGGCAGGTGAGATTTTCTGCCTAATTATAGAAGAAGATTTCTCTAAAAAATACACATTATTTCAATGACTTATTGGCTGTGAAATAAGTTAAGGGTATTTCAAATGGCTTGTCTGCAAAGAAAGGTGAGATGTAGGGAATCACAGAAAGTCGAGGGGAAAATAGGTCAATATATACATTGCTATATGGTGAATTAAACCTTAGGCCAGCAACAGTGGAGAGAACCTGACCCTTAGAAACTTACAAGTAAGGTGGAATCTTAAAAAGTTCAAATCTTTATAAGTAAAATATTTATTAAAATGAATAACCAAGTGTTTTAATTGACATCAGAAGATCAAAACAATAAACCCTGAGAACATAGAAAAAAGATAAATAAAGATATGAGCAGAACTTAATACAACAGAAAACGTATAAAATTGAGGTGATTTAGTAAGTCCAAAGAATCTTCTTTGAAAAGATTGAAAAGACACACTTTGATTAAGGAAAACAAAAACATAAGTAAAGAATATACAGAAAGAATCAGGACAATGTTATAGCAGAGAATATATGAAATGCCAGTAAATTTGAACATTTCTGTAAAGTGGACCATTTCCTAGCTCCTAAAGTTTACCAAACCTGACACAAGAGGAAATCATTAAAGGTCATCATGTCTGCCCTTGGCATTCTCGGAACGCCCTGGCTTCAGAATGCAGCATCTGTAATCCATGGTAACCTGCCGAGAGGGGGCGGGGCTGAGGGAGGTTGGAACACTGCCCTCACTGAGGGAGTGGGTGTGGCCATCTCTGCTGTGACTGAACAAAGGGCAGTGGAGCAGGGGGCCCAGGGCAGGGCCCTCAGAGCCCGGCAGGTCCAGTGGGGTGTCAGAAGCATTTAGGCCCAGGCCAAAGGGCGCCTTCTTTGTCTGCACAGCTGCCCAAACTCTCACCTTTCCACTCAGGCCGACCTCTTACTTGAAGTGTGTGTGGAACCTGTCCGCACAGTACACCTCGCTGCTCAGCTAACCATAGGTCTGGGCATCATAGCTTCCTGCCAGGTGACCGAAGTTCGCAGGCAGATGGGTCCCTGGGACACATGCAGAGAGGCTTCTGCCTGGGCCACAGGCCGCCCACTGCCCCTGCCCCAGATCGGGGGCCGCCAAGCAGCCCTGTCGGAGTCCCCTGCCTCTTGAGGGAGTATTGGACCAACACTTGTAGAAAACGGGGTTCTCCCGGGCAACTCATTGGAGGGACACAAATAAATCTTTGCCGACTTTCTGCTGAAGCTTACGAGCGTTCACACCTAAGCGTCTTACAAGGTCAGCTGTTTAGCTAAACATGAGCTCATGATCTAAATTTACACAATAATGAAGAAATCAGCTACAAGGGGAGACAATCAGCAAAAACTATCAATACCAGAATTAGATTCCCAAGGCCATCCATCAATTGTTGGAATAGTCAGGTGCAAGGCAGAAAATATACATAAAACTGGAACTGAAACCAGGAACAAGGATGTTTTCAAAGACTGGTAGGATCTCTAAAACATTTCTAAAGTACATGTCATTGATAAAGCTAAATACTCAAAGGTTGTGTAATACAACAGATTAAGCATTGAGAAGTGTGAAATTATGCTGTTTTGAAAACTATGGCAGGTGAGATTTTCTGCCTAATTATAGAAGAAGATTTCTCTAAAAAATACACATTATTTCAGTGACTTATTGGCTGTGAAATAAGTTAAGGGTATTTCAAATGGCTTGTCTGCAAAGAAAGGTGAGATGTAGGGAATCACAGAAAGTCGAGGGGAAAATAGGTCAATATATACATTGCTATATGGTGAACTAAACCTTAGGCCAGCAACAATGGAGAGGACCTGACCCTTAGAAACTAACAAGTAAGCTGGAATCTTCAAAAGTTCCAATCTTTATAAGTAAAATATTTATTAAAATGAATAACCAAGTGTTTTAATTGACATCAGAAGATCAAAACAATAAACCCTGAGAACATAGAAAAAAGATAAATAAAGATATGAGCAGAACTTAATACAACAGAAAACGTATAAAATTGAGGTGATTTAGTAAGTCCAAAGAATCTTCTTTGAAAAGATTGAAAAGACACACTTTGATTAAGGAAAACAAAAACATAAGTAAAGAATATACAGAAAGAATCAGGACAATGTTATAGCAGAGAATATATGAAATGCCAGTAAATTTGAACATTTCTGTAAAGTGGACCATTTCCTAGCTCCTAAAGTTTACCAAACCTGACACAAGAGGAAATCACTTAAGGTCATCATGTCTGCCCTTGGCATTCTCGGAACGCCCTGGCCTCAGAATGCAGCATCTGTAGTCCATGGTAACCTGCGGAGAGGGGGCGGGGCTGAGGGAGGTTGGAACACTGCCCTCACTGAGGGAGTGGGTGTGGCCATCTCTGCTGTGACTGAACAAAGGGCAGGGGAGCAGGGGGCCCAGAGCAGGGCCCTCAGAGCCCGGCAGGTCCAGTGGGGTGTCACAAGCATTTAGGCCCAGGCCAAAGGGCGCCTTCTTTGTCTGCACAGCTGCCCAAACTCTCACCTTTCCACTCAGGCCGACCTCTTACTTGAAGTGTGTGTGGAACCTGTCCGCACAGTACACCTCGCTGCTCAGCTAACCATAGGTCTGGGCATCATAGCTTCCTGCCAGGTGACCGAAGTTCGCAGGCAGATGGGTCCCTGGGACACATGCAGAGAGGCTTCTGCCTGGGCCACAGGCCGCCCACTGCCCCTGCCCCAGATCGGGGGCCGCCAAGCAGCCCTGTCGGAGTCCCCTGCCTCTTGAGGGAGTATTGGACCAACACTTGTAGAAAACGGGGTTCTCCCGGGCAACTCATTGGAGGGACACAAATAAATCTTTGCCGACTTTCTGCTGAAGCTTACGAGCGTTCACACCTAAGCGTCTTACAAGGTCAGCTGTTTAGCTAAACATGAGCTCATGATCTAAATTTACACAATAATGAAGAAATCAGCTACAAGGGGAGACAATCAGCAAAAACTATCAATACCAGAATTAGATTCCCAAGGCCATCCATCAATTGTTGGAATAGTCAGGTGCAAGGCAGAAAATATACATAAAACTGGAACTGAAACCAGGAACAAGGATGTTTTCAAAGACTGGTAGGATCTCTAAAACATTTCTAAAGTACATGTCATTGATAAATCTAAATACTCAAAGGTTGTGTAATACAACAGATTAAGCATTGAGAAGTGTGAAATTATGCTGTTTTGAAAACTATGGCAGGTGAGATTTTCTGCCTAATTATAGAAGAAGATTTCTCTAAAAAATACACATTATTTCAATGACTTATTGGCTGTGAAATAAGTTAAGGGTATTTCAAATGGCTTGTCTGCAAAGAAAGGTGAGATGTAGGGAATCACAGAAAGTCGAGGGGAAAATAGGTCAATATATACATTGCTATATGGTGAACTAAACCTTAGGCCAGCAACAATGGAGAGGACCTGACCCTTAGAAACTAACAAGTAAGCTGGAATCTTCAAAAGTTCCAATCTTTATAAGTAAAATATTTATTAAAATGAATAACCAAGTGTTTTAATTGACATCAGAAGATCAAAACAATAAACCCTGAGAACATAGAAAAAAGATAAATAAAGATATGAGCAGAACTTAATACAACAGAAAACGTATAAAATTCAGGTGATTTAGTAAGTCCAAAGAATCTTCTTTGAAAAGATTGAAAAGACACACTTTGATTAAGGAAAACAAAAACATAAGTAAAGAATATACAGAAAGAATCAGGACAATGTTATAGCAGAGAATATATGAAATGCCAGTAAATTTGAACATTTCTGTAAAGTGGACCATTTCCTAGCTCCTAAAGTTTACCAAACCTGACACAAGAGGAAATCACTTAAGGTCATCATGTCTGCCCTTGGCATTCTCGGAACGCCCTGGCCTCAGAATGCAGCATCTGTAGTCCATGGTAACCTGCGGAGAGGGGGCGGGGCTGAGGGAGGTTGGAACACTGCCCTCACTGAGGGAGTGGGTGTGGCCATCTCTGCTGTGACTGAACAAAGGGCAGGGGAGCAGGGGGCCCAGAGCAGGGCCCTCAGAGCCCGGCAGGTCCAGTGGGGTGTCACAAGCATTTAGGCCCAGGCCAAAGGGCGCCTTCTTTGTCTGCACAGCTGCCCAAACTCTCACCTTTCCACTCAGGCCGACCTCTTACTTGAAGTGTGTGTGGAACCTGTCCGCACAGTACACCTCGCTGCTCAGCTAACCATAGGTCTGGGCATCATAGCTTCCTGCCAGGTGACCGAAGTTCGCAGGCAGATGGGTCCCTGGGACACATGCAGAGAGGCTTCTGCCTGGGCCACAGGCCGCCCACTGCCCCTGCCCCAGATCGGGGGCCGCCAAGCAGCCCTGTCGGAGTCCCCTGCCTCTTGAGGGAGTATTGGACCAACACTTGTAGAAAACGGGGTTCTCCCGGGCAACTCATTGGAGGGACACAAATAAATCTTTGCCGACTTTCTGCTGAAGCTTACGAGCGTTCACACCTAAGCGTCTTACAAGGTCAGCTGTTTAGCTAAACATGAGCTCATGATCTAAATTTACACAATAATGAAGAAATCAGCTACAAGGGGAGACAATCAGCAAAAACTATCAATACCAGAATTAGATTCCCAAGGCCATCCATCAATTGTTGGAATAGTCAGGTGCAAGGCAGAAAATATACATAAAACTGGAACTGAAACCAGGAACAAGGATGTTTTCAAAGACTGGTAGGATCTCTAAAACATTTCTAAAGTACATGTCATTGATAAAGCTAAATACTCAAAGGTTGTGTAATACAACAGATTAAGCATTGAGAAGTGTGAAATTATGCTGTTTTGAAAACTATGGCAGGTGAGATTTTCTGCCTAATTATAGAAGAAGATTTCTCTAAAAAATACACATTATTTCAGTGACTTATTGGCTGTGAAATAAGTTAAGGGTATTTCAAATGGCTTGTCTGCAAAGAAAGGTGAGATGTAGGGAATCACACAAAGTCGAGGGGAAAATAGGTCAATATATACATTGCTATATGGTGAACTAAACCTTAGGCCAGCAACAATGGAGAGGACCTGACCCTTAGAAACTAACAAGTAAGCTGGAATCTTCAAAAGTTCCAATCTTTATAAGTAAAATATTTATTAAAATGAATAACCAAGTGTTTTAATTGACATCAGAAGATCAAAACAATAAACCCTGAGAACATAGAAAAAAGATAAATAAAGATATGAGCAGAACTTAATACAACAGAAAACGTATAAAATTGAGGTGATTTAGTAAGTCCAAAGAATCTTCTTTGAAAAGATTGAAAAGACACACTTTGATTAAGGAAAACAAAAACATAAGTAAAGAATATACAGAAAGAATCAGGACAATGTTATAGCAGAGAATATATGAAATGCCAGTAAATTTGAACATTTCTGTAAAGTGGACCATTTCCTAGCTCCTAAAGTTTACCAAACCTGACACAAGAGGAAATCACTTAAGGTCATCATGTCTGCCCTTGGCATTCTCGGAACGCCCTGGCCTCAGAATGCAGCATCTGTAGTCCATGGTAACCTGCGGAGAGGGGGCGGGGCTGAGGGAGGTTGGAACACTGCCCTCACTGAGGGAGTGGGTGTGGCCATCTCTGCTGTGACTGAACAAAGGGCAGGGGAGCAGGGGGCCCAGAGCAGGGCCCTCAGAGCCCGGCAGGTCCAGTGGGGTGTCACAAGCATTTAGGCCCAGGCCAAAGGGCGCCTTCTTTGTCTGCACAGCTGCCCAAACTCTCACCTTTCCACTCAGGCCGACCTCTTACTTGAAGTGTGTGTGGAACCTGTCCGCACAGTACACCTCGCTGCTCAGCTAACCATAGGTCTGGGCATCATAGCTTCCTGCCAGGTGACCGAAGTTCGCAGGCAGATGGGTCCCTGGGACACATGCAGAGAGGCTTCTGCCTGGGCCACAGGCCGCCCACTGCCCCTGCCCCAGATCGGGGGCCGCCAAGCAGCCCTGTCGGAGTCCCCTGCCTCTTGAGGGAGTATTGGACCAACACTTGTAGAAAACGGGGTTCTCCCGGGCAACTCATTGGAGGGACACAAATAAATCTTTGCCGACTTTCTGCTGAAGCTTACGAGCGTTCACACCTAAGCGTCTTACAAGGTCAGCTGTTTAGCTAAACATGAGCTCATGATCTAAATTTACACAATAATGAAGAAATCATCTACAAGGGGAGACAATCAGCAAAAACTATCAATACCAGAATTAGATTCCCAAGGCCATCCATCAATTGTTGGAATAGTCAGGTGCAAGGCAGAAAATATACATAAAACTGGAACTGAAACCAGGAACAAGGATGTTTTCAAAGACTGGTAGGATCTCTAAAACATTTCTAAAGTACATGTCATTGATAAAGCTAAATACTCAAAGGTTGTGTAATACAACAGATTAAGCATTGAGAAGTGTGAAATTATGCTGTTTTGAAAACTATGGCAGGTGAGATTTTCTGCCTAATTATAGAAGAAGATTTCTCTAAAAAATACACATTATTTCAATGACTTATTGGCTGTGAAATAAGTTAAGGGTATTTCAAATGGCTTGTCTGCAAAGAAAGGTGAGATGTAGGGAATCACAGAAAGTCGAGGGGAAAATAGGTCAATATATACATTGCTATATGGTGAACTAAACCTTAGGCCAGCAACAATGGAGAGGACCTGACCCTTAGAAACTAACAAGTAAGCTGGAATCTTCAAAAGTTCCAATCTTTATAAGTAAAATATTTATTAAAATGAATAACCAAGTGTTTTAATTGACATCAGAAGATCAAAACAATAAACCCTGAGAACATAGAAAAAAGATAAATAAAGATATGAGCAGAACTTAATACAACAGAAAACGTATAAAATTGAGGTGATTTAGTAAGTCCAAAGAATCTTCTTTGAAAAGATTGAAAAGACACACTTTGATTAAGGAAAACAAAAACATAAGTAAAGAATATACAGAAAGAATCAGGACAATGTTATAGCAGAGAATATATGAAATGCCAGTAAATTTGAACATTTCTGTAAAGTGGACCATTTCCTAGCTCCTAAAGTTTACCAAACCTGACACAAGAGGAAATCACTTAAGGTCATCATGTCTGCCCTTGGCATTCTCGTAACGCCCTGGCCTCAGAATGCAGCATCTGTAGTCCATGGTAACCTGCGGAGAGGGGGCGGGGCTGAGGGAGGTTGGAACACTGCCCTCACTGAGGGAGTGGGTGTGGCCATCTCTGCTGTGACTGAACAAAGGGCAGGGGAGCAGGGGGCCCAGAGCAGGGCCCTCAGAGCCCGGCAGGTCCAGTGGGGTGTCACAAGCATTTAGGCCCAGGCCAAAGGGCGCCTTCTTTGTCTGCACAGCTGCCCAAACTCTCACCTTTCCACTCAGGCCGACCTCTTACTTGAAGTGTGTGTGGAACCTGTCCGCACAGTACACCTCGCTGCTCAGCTAACCATAGGTCTGGGCATCATAGCTTCCTGCCAGGTGACCGAAATTCGCAGGCAGATGGATCCCTGGGACACATGCAGAGAGGCTTCTGCCTGGGCCACAGGCCGCCCACTGCCCCTGACCCAGATCGGGGGCCGCCAAGCAGCCCTGTCGGAGTCCCCTGCCTCTTGAGGGAGTATTGGACCAACACTTGTAGAAAACGGGGTTCTCCCGGGCAACTCATTGGAGGGACACAAATAAATCTTTGCCGACTTTCTGCTGAAGCTTACGAGCGTTCACACCTAAGCGTCTTACAAGGTCAGCTGTTTAGCTAAACATGAGCTCATGATCTAAATTTACACAATAATGAAGAAATCAGCTACAAGGGGAGACAATCAGCAAAAACTATCAATACCAGAATTAGATTCCCAAGGCCATCCATCAATTGTTGGAATAGTCAGGTGCAAGGCAGAAAATATACATAAAACTGGAACTGAAACCAGGAACAAGGATGTTTTCAAAGACTGGTAGGATCTCTAAAACATTTCTAAAGTACATGTCATTGATAAAGCTAAATACTCAAAGGTTGTGTAATACAACAGATTAAGCATTGAGAAGTGTGAAATTATGCTGTTTTGAAAACTATGGCAGGTGAGATTTTCTGCCTAATTATAGAAGAAGATTTCTCTAAAAAATACACATTATTTCAATGACTTATTGGCTGTGAAATAAGTTAAGGGTATTTCAAATGGCTTGTCTGCAAAGAAAGGTGAGATGTAGGGAATCACAGAAAGTCGAGGGGAAAATAGGTCAATATATACATTGCTATATGGTGAACTAAACCTTAGGCCAGCAACAATGGAGAGGACCTGACCCTTAGAAACTAACAAGTAAGCTGGAATCTTCAAAAGTTCCAATCTTTATAAGTAAAATATTTATTAAAATGAATAACCAAGTGTTTTAATTGACATCAGAAGATCAAAACAATAAACCCTGAGAACATAGAAAAAAGATAAATAAAGATATGAGCAGAACTTAATACAACAGAAAACGTATAAAATTGAGGTGATTTAGTAAGTCCAAAGAATCTTCTTTGAAAAGATTGAAAAGACACACTTTGATTAAGGAAAACAAAAACATAAGTAAAGAATATACAGAAAGAATCAGGACAATGTTATAGCAGAGAATATATGAAATGCCAGTAAATTTGAACATTTCTGTAAAGTGGACCATTTCCTAGCTCCTAAAGTTTACCAAACCTGACACAAGAGGAAATCACTTAAGGTCATCATGTCTGCCCTTGGCATTCTCGGAACGCCCTGGCCTCAGAATGCAGCATCTGTAGTCCATGGTAACCTGCGGAGAGGGGGCGGGGCTGAGGGAGGTTGGAACACTGCCCTCACTGAGGGAGTGGGTGTGGCCATCTCTGCTGTGACTGAACAAAGGGCAGGGGAGCAGGGGGCCCAGAGCAGGGCCCTCAGAGCCCGGCAGGTCCAGTGGGGTGTCACAAGCATTTAGGCCCAGGCCAAAGGGCGCCTTCTTTGTCTGCACAGCTGCCCAAACTCTCACCTTTCCACTCAGGCCGACCTCTTACTTGAAGTGTGTGTGGAACCTGTCCGCACAGTACACCTCGCTGCTCAGCTAACCATAGGTCTGGGCATCATAGCTTCCTGCCAGGTGACCGAAGTTCGCAGGCAGATGGGTCCCTGGGACACATGCAGAGAGGCTTCTGCCTGGGCCACAGGCCGCCCACTGCCCCTGCCCCAGATCGGGGGCCGCCAAGCAGCCCTGTCGGAGTCCCCTGCCTCTTGAGGGAGTATTGGACCAACACTTGTAGAAAACGGGGTTCTCCCGGGCAACTCATTGGAGGGACACAAATAAATCTTTGCCGACTTTCTGCTGAAGCTTACGAGCGTTCACACCTAAGCGTCTTACAAGGTCAGCTGTTTAGCTAAACATGAGCTCATGATCTAAATTTACACAATAATGAAGAAATCAGCTACAAGGGGAGACAATCAGCAAAAACTATCAATACCAGAATTAGATTCCCAAGGCCATCCATCAATTGTTGGAATAGTCAGGTGCAAGGCAGAAAATATACATAAAACTGGAACTGAAACCAGGAACAAGGATGTTTTCAAAGACTGGTAGGATCTCTAAAACATTTTTAAAGTACATGTCATTGATAAAGCTAAATACTCAAAGGTTGTGTAATACAACAGATTAAGCATGGAGAAGTGTGAAATTATGCTGTTTTGAAAACTATGGCAGGTGAGATTTTCTGCCTAATTATAGAAGAAGATTTCTCTAAAAAATACACATTATTTCAATGACTTATTGGCTGTGAAATAAGTTAAGGGTATTTCAAATGGCTTGTCTGCAAAGAAAGGTGAGATGTAGGGAATCACAGAAAGTCGAGGGGAAAATAGGTCAATATATACATTGCTATATGGTGAACTAAACCTTAGGCCAGCAACAATGGAGAGGACCTGACCCTTAGAAATTTACAAGTAAGCTGGAATCTTCAAAAGTTCCAATCTTTATAAGTAAAATATTTATTAAAATGAATAACCAAGTGTTTTAATTGACATCAGAAGATCAAAACAATAAACCCTGAGAACATAGAAAAAAGATAAATAAAGATATGAGCAGAACTTAATACAACAGAAAACGTATAAAATTGAGGTGATTTAGTAAGTCCAAAGAATCTTCTTTGAAAAGATTGAAAAGACACACTTTGATTAAGGAAAACAAAAACATAAGTAAAGAATATACAGAAAGAATCAGGACAATGTTATAGCAGAGAATATATGAAATGCCAGTAAATTTGAACATTTCTGTAAAGTGGACCATTTCCTAGCTCCTAAAGTTTACCAAACCTGACACAAGAGGAAATCATTTAAGGTCATCATGTCTGCCCTTGGCATTCTCGGAACGCCCTGGCCTCAGAATGCAGCCTCTGTAGTCCATGGTAACCTGAGGAGAGGGGGCGGGGCTGAGGGAGGTTGGAACACTGCCCTCACTGAGGGAGTGGGTGTGGCCATCTCTGCTGTGACTGAACAAAGGGCAGGGGAGCAGGGGGCCCAGAGCAGGGCCCTCAGAGCCCGGCAGGTCCAGTGGGGTGTCAGAAGCATTTAGGCCCAGGCCAAAGGGCGCCTTCTTTGTCTGCACAGCTGCCCAAACTCTCACATTTCCACTCAGGCCGACCTCTTACTTGAAGTGTGTGTGGAACCTGTCCGCACAGTACACCTCGCTGCTCAGCTAACCATAGGTCTGGGCATCATAACTTCCTGCCAGGTGACCGAAGTTCGCAGGCAGATGGGTCCCTGGGACACATGCAGAGAGGCTTCTGCCTGGGCCACAGGCCGCCCACTGCCCCTGACCCAGATCGGGGGCCGCCAAGCAGCCCTGTCGGAATCCCCTGCCTCTTGAGGGAGTATTGGACCAACACTTGTAGAAAACGGGGTTCTCCCGGGCAACTCATTGGAGGGACACAAATAAATCTTTGCCGACTTTCTGCTGAAGCTTACGAGCGTTCACACCTAAGCGTCTTACAAGGTCAGCTGTTTAGCTAAACATGAGCTCATGATCTAAATTTACACAATAATGAAGAAATCAGCTACAAGGGGAGACAATCAGCAAAAACTATCAATACCAGAATTAGATTCCCAAGGCCATCCATCAATTGTTGGAATAGTCAGGTGCAAGGCAGAAAATATACATAAAACTGGAACTGAAACCAGGAACAAGGATGTTTTCAAAGACTGGTAGGATCTCTAAAACATTTTTAAAGTACATGTCATTGATAAAGCTAAATACTCAAAGGTTGTGTAATACAACAGATTAAGCATGGAGAAGTGTGAAATTATGCTGTTTTGAAAACTATGGCAGGTGAGATTTTCTGCCTAATTATAGAAGAAGATTTCTCTAAAAAATACACATTATTTCAATGACTTATTGGCTGTGAAATAAGTTAAGGGTATTTCAAATGGCTTGTCTGCAAAGAAAGGTGAGATGTAGGGAATCACAGAAAGTCGAGGGGAAAATAGGTCAATATATACATTGCTATATGGTGAACTAAACCTTAGGCCAGCAACAATGGAGAGGACCTGACCCTTAGAAATTTACAAGTAAGCTGGAATCTTCAAAAGTTCCAATCTTTATAAGTAAAATATTTATTAAAATGAATAACCAAGTGTTTTAATTGACATCAGAAGATCAAAACAATAAACCCTGAGAACATAGAAAAAAGATAAATAAAGATATGAGCAGAACTTAATACAACAGAAAACGTATAAAATTGAGGTGATTTAGTAAGTCCAAAGAATCTTCTTTGAAAAGATTGAAAAGACACACTTTGATTAAGGAAAACAAAAACATAAGTAAAGAATATACAGAAAGAATCAGGACAATGTTATAGCAGAGAATATATGAAATGCCAGTAAATTTGAACATTTCTGTAAAGTGGACCATTTCCTAGCTCCTAAAGTTTACCAAACCTGACACAAGAGGAAATCATTTAAGGTCATCATGTCTGCCCTTGGCATTCTCGGAACGCCCTGGCCTCAGAATGCAGCCTCTGTAGTCCATGGTAACCTGAGGAGAGGGGGCGGGGCTGAGGGAGGTTGGAACACTGCCCTCACTGAGGGAGTGGGTGTGGCCATCTCTGCTGTGACTGAACAAAGGGCAGGGGAGCAGGGGGCCCAGAGCAGGGCCCTCAGAGCCCGGCAGGTCCAGTGGGGTGTCAGAAGCATTTAGGCCCAGGCCAAAGGGCGCCTTCTTTGTCTGCACAGCTGCCCAAACTCTCACATTTCCACTCAGGCCGACCTCTTACTTGAAGTGTGTGTGGAACCTGTCCGCACAGTACACCTCGCTGCTCAGCTAACCATAGGTCTGGGCATCATAACTTCCTGCCAGGTGACCGAAGTTCGCAGGCAGATGGGTCCCTGGGACACATGCAGAGAGGCTTCTGCCTGGGCCACAGGCCGCCCACTGCCCCTGACCCAGATCGGGGGCCGCCAAGCAGCCCTGTCGGAATCCCCTGCCTCTTGAGGGAGTATTGGACCAACACTTGTAGAAAACGGGGTTCTCCCGGGCAACTCATTGGAGGGACACAAATAAATCTTTGCCGACTTTCTGCTGAAGCTTACGAGCGTTCACACCTAAGCGTCTTACAAAGTCAGCTGTTTAGCTAAACATGAGCTCATGATCTAAATTTACACAATAATGAAGAAATCAGCTACAAGGTGAGACAATCAGCAAAAACTATCAATACCAGAATTAGATTCCCAAGGCCATCCATCAATTGTTGGAATAGTCAGGTGCAAGGCAGAAAATATACATAAAACTGGAACTGAAACCAGGAACAAGGATGTTTTCAAAGACTGGTAGGATCTCTAAAACATTTTTAAAGTACATGTCATTGATAAAGCTAAATACTCAAAGGTTGTGTAATACAACAGATTAAGCATTGAGAAGTGTGAAATTATGCTGTTTTGAAAACTATGGCAGGTGAGATTTTCTGCCTAATTATAGAAGAAGATTTCTCTAAAAAATACACATTATTTCAATGACTTATTGGCTGTGAAATAAGTTAAGGGTATTTCAAATGGCTTGTCTGCAAAGAAAGGTGAGATGTAGGGAATCACAGAAAGTCGAGGGGAAAATAGGTCAATATATACATTGCTATATGGTGAACTAAACCTTAGGCCAGCAACAATGGAGAGGACCTGACCCTTAGAAACTTACAAGTAAGCTGGCATCTTCAAAAGTTCCAATCTTTATAAGTAAAATATTTATTAAAATGAATAACCAAGTGTTTGAATTGACATCAGAAGATCAAAACAATAAACCCTGAGAACATAGAAAAAAGATAAATAAAGATATGAGCAGAACTTAATACAACAGAAAACGTATAAAATTGAGGTGATTTAGTAAGTCCAAAGAATCTTCTTTGAAAAGATTGAAAAGACACACTTTGATTAAGGAAAACAAAAACATAAGTAAAGAATATACAGAAAGAATCAGGACAATGTTATAGCAGAGAATATATGAAATGCCACTAAATTTGAACATTTCTGTAAAGTGGACCATTTCCTAGCTCCTAAAGTTTACCAAACCTGACACAAGAGGAAATCATTTAAGGTCATCATGTCTGCCCTTGGCATTCTCGGAACGCCCTGGCCTCAGAATGCAGCATCTGTAGTCCATGGTAACCTGCGGAGAGGGGGCGGGGCTGAGGGAGGTTGGAACACTGCCCTCACTGAGGGAGTGGGTGTGGCCATCTCTGCTGTGACTGAACAAAGGGCAGGGGAGCAGGGGGCCCAGAGCAGGGCCCTCAGAGCCCGGCAGGTCCAGTGGGGTGTCACAAGCATTTAGGCCCAGGCCAAAGGGCGCCTTCTTTGTCTGCACAGCTGCCCAAACTCTCACCTTTCCACTCAGGCCGACCTCTTACTTGAAGTTTGTGTGGAACCTGTCCGCACAGTACACCTCGCTGCTCAGCTAACCATAGGTCTGGGCATCATAGCTTCCTGCCAGGTGACCGAAGTTCGCAGGCAGATGGGTCCCTGGGACACATGCAGAGAGGCTTCTGCCTGGGCCACAGGCCGCCCACTGCCCCTGCCCCAGATCGGGGGCCGCCAAGCAGCCCTGTCGGAGTCCCCTGCCTCTTGAGGGAGTATTGGACCAACACTTGTAGAAAACGGGGTTCTCCCGGGCAACTCATTGGAGGGACACAAATAAATCTTTGCCGACTTTCTGCTGAAGCTTACGAGCGTTCACACCTAAGCGTCTTACAAGGTCAGCTGTTTAGCTAAACATGAGCTCATGATCTAAATTTACACAATAATGAAGAAATCAGCTACAAGGGGAGACAATCAGCAAAAACTATCAATACCAGAATTAGATTCCCAAGGCCATCCATCAATTGTTGGAATAGTCAGGTGCAAGGCAGAAAATATACATAAAACTGGAACTGAAACCAGGAACAAGGATGTTTTCAAAGACTGGTAGGATCTCTAAAACATTTTTAAAGTACATGTCATTGATAAAGCTAAATACTCAAAGGTTGTGTAATACAACAGATTAAGCATGGAGAAGAGTGAAATTATGCTGTTTTGAAAACTATGGCAGGTGAGATTTTCTGCCTAATTATAGAAGAAGATTTCTCTAAAAAAATACACATTATTTCAATGACTTATTGGCTGTGAAATAAGTTAAGGGTATTTCAAATGGCTTGTCTGCAAAGAAAGGTGAGATGTAGGGAATCACAGAAAGTCGAGGGGAAAATAGGTCAATATATACATTGCTATATGGTGAACTAAACCTTAGGCCAGCAACAATGGAGAGGACCTGACCCTTAGAAACTTACAAGTAAGCTGGAATCTTCAAAAGTTCCAATCTTTATAAGTAAAATATTTATTAAAATGAATAACCAAGTGTTTTAATTGACATCAGAAGATCAAAACAATAAACCCTGAGAACATAGAAAAAAGATAAATAAAGATATGAGCAGAACTTAATACAACAGAAAACGTATAAAATTGAGGTGATTTAGTAAGTCCAAAGAATCTTCTTTGAAAAGATTGAAAAGACACACTTTGATTAAGGAAAACAAAAACATAAGTAAAGAATATACAGAAAGAATCAGGACAATGTTATAGCAGAGAATATATGAAATGCCAGTAAATTTGAACATTTCTGTAAAGTGGACCATTTCCTAGCTCCTAAAGTTTACCAAACCTGACACAAGAGGAAATCATTTAAGGTCATCATGTCTGCCCTTGGCATTCTCGGAACGCCCTGGCCTCAGAATGCAGCATCTGTAGTCCATGGTAACCTGCGGAGAGGGGGCGGGGCTGAGGGAGGTTGGAACACTGCCCTCACTGAGGGAGTGGGTGTGGCCATCTCTGCTGTGACTGAACAAAGGGCAGGGGAGCAGGGGGCCCAGGGCAGGGCCCTCAGAGCCCGGCAGGTCCAGTGGGGTGTCACAAGCATTTAGGCCCAGGCCAAAGGGCGCCTTCTTTGTCTGCACAGCTGCCCAAACTCTCACCTTTCCACTCAGGCCGACCTCTTACTTGAAGTGTGTGTGGAACCTGTCCGCACAGTACACCTCGCTGCTCAGCTAACCATAGGTCTGGGCATCATAGCTTCCTGCCAGGTGACCGAAGTTCGCAGGCAGATGGGTCCCTGGGACACATGCAGAGAGGCTTCTGCCTGGGCCACAGGCCGCCCACTGCCCCTGCCCCAGATCGGGGGCCGCCAAGCAGCCCTGTCGGAGTCCCCTGCCTCTAGAGGGAGTATTGGACCAACACTTGTAGAAAACGGGGTTCTCCCGGGCAACTCATTGGAGGGACACAAATAAATCTTTGCCGACTTTCTGCTGAAGCTTACGAGCATTCACACCTAAGCGTCTTACAAGGTCAGCTGTTTAGCTAAACATGAGCTCATGATCTAAATTTACAGAATAATGAAGAAATCAGCTACAAGGGGAGACAATCAGCAAAAACTATCAATACCAGAATTAGATTCCCAAGGCCATCCATCAATTGTTGGAATAGTCAGGTGCAAGGCAGAAAATATACATAAAACTGGAACTGAAACCAGGAACAAGGATGTTTTCAAAGACTGGTAGGATCTCTAAAACATTTTTAAAGTACATGTCATTGATAAAGCTAAATACTCAAAGGTTGTGTAATACAACAGATTAAGCATTGAGAAGTGTGAAATTATGCTGTTTTGAAAACTATGGCAGGTGAGATTTTCTGCCTAATTATAGAAGAAGATTTCTCTAAAAAATACACATTATTTCAATGACTTATTGGCTGTGAAATAAGTTAAGGGTATTTCAAATGGCTTGTCTGCAAAGAAAGGTGAGATGTAGGGAATCACAGAAAGTCGAGGGGAAAATAGGTCAATATATACATTGCTATATGGTGAACTAAACCTTAGGCCAGCAACAATGGAGAGGACCTGACCCTTAGAAACTTACAAGTAAGCTGGAATCTTCAAAAGGTCCAATCTTTATAAGTAAAATATTTATTAAAATGAATAACCAAGTGTTTTAATTGACATCAGAAGATCAAAACAATAAACCCTGAGAACATAGAAAAAAGATAAATAAAGATATGAGCAGAACTTAATACAACAGAAAACGTATAAAATTGAGGTGATTTAGTAAGTCCAAAGAATCTTCTTTGAAAAGATTGAAAAGACACACTTTGATTAAGGAAAACAAAAACATAAGTAAAGAATATACAGAAAGAATCAGGACAATGTTATAGCAGAGAATATATGAAATGCCAGTAAATTTGAACATTTCTGTAAAGTGGACCATTTCCTAGCTCCTAAAGTTTACCAAACCTGACACAAGAGGAAATCATTTAAGGTCATCATGTCTGCCCTTGGCATTCTCGGAACGCCCTGGCCTCAGAATGCAGCATCTGTAGTCCATGGTAACCTGCGGAGAGGGGGCGGGGCTGAGGGATGTTGGAACACTGCCCTCACTGAGGGAGTGGGTGTGGCCATCTCTGCTGTGACTGAACAAAGGGCAGGGGAGCAGGGGGCCCAGAGCAGGGCCCTCAGAGCCCGGCAGGTCCAGTGGGGTGTCACAAGCATTTAGGCCCAGGACAAAGGGCGCCTTCTTTGTCTGCACAGCTGCCCAAACTCTCACCTTTCCACTCAGGCCGACCTCTTACTTGAAGTGTGTGTGGAACCTGTCCGCACAGTACACCTCGCTGCTCAGCTAACCATAGGTCTGGGCATCATAGCTTCCTGCCAGGTGACCGAAGTTCGCAGGCAGATGGGTCCCTGGGACACATGCAGAGAGGCTTCTGCCTGGGCCACAGGCCGCCCACTGCCCCTGCCCCAGATCGGGGGCCGCCAAGCAGCCCTGTCGGAGTCCCCTGCCTCTTGAGGGAGTATTGGACCACCACTTGTAGAAAACGGTGTTCTCCCGGGCAACTCATTGGAGGGACACAAATAAATCTTTGCCGACTTTCTGCTGAAGCTTACGAGCGTTCACACCTAAGCATCTTACAAGGTCAGCTCTTTAGCTAAACATGAGCTCATGATCTAAATTTACACAATAATGAAGAAATCAGCTACAAGGGGAGACAATCAGCAAAAACTATCAATACCAGAATTAGATTCCCAAGGCCATCCATCAATTGTTGGAATAGTCAGGTGCAAGGCAGAAAATATACATAAAACTGGAACTGAAACCAGGAACAAGGATGTTTTCAAAGACTGGTAGGATCTCTAAAACATTTTTAAAGTACATGTCATTGATAAAGCTAAATACTCAAAGGTTGTGTAATACAACAGATTAAGCATTGAGAAGAGTGAAATTATGCTGTTTTGAAAACTATGGCAGGTGAGATTTTCTGCCTAATTATAGAAGAAGATTTCTCTAAAAAAATACACATTATTTCAATGACTTATTGGCTGTGAAATAAGTTAAGGGTATTTCAAATGGCTTGTCTGCAAAGAAAGGTGAGATGTAGGGAATCACAGAAAGTCGAGGGGAAAATAGGTCAATATATACATTGCTATATGGTGAACTAAACCTTAGGCCAGCAACAATGGAGAGGACCTGACCCTTAGAAACTTACAAGTAAGCTGGAATCTTCAAAAGTTCCAATCTTTATAAGTAAAATATTTATTAAAATGAATAACCAAGTGTTTTAATTGACATCAGAAGATCAAAACAATAAACCCTGAGAACATAGAAAAAAGATAAATAAAGATATGAGCAGAACTTAATACAACAGAAAACGTATAAAATTGAGGTGATTTAGTAAGTCCAAAGAATCTTCTTTGAAAAGATTGAAAAGACACACTTTGATTAAGGAAAACAAAAACATAAGTAAAGAATATACAGAAAGAATCAGGACAATGTTATAGCAGAGAATATATGAAATGCCAGTAAATTTGAACATTTCTGTAAAGTGGACCATTTCCTAGCTCCTAAAGTTTACCAAACCTGACACAAGAGGAAATCATTTAAGGTCATCATGTCTGCCCTTGGCATTCTCGGAACGCCCTGGCCTCAGAATGCAGCATCTGTAGTCCATGGTAACCTGCGGAGAGGGGGCGGGGCTGAGGGAGGTTGGAACACTGCCCTCACTGAGGGAGTGGGTGTGGCCATCTCTGCTGTGACTGAACAAAGGGCAGGGGAGCAGGGGGCCCAGAGCAGGGCCCTCAGAGCCCGGCAGGTCCAGTGGGGTGTCACAAGCATTTAGGCCCAGGCCAAAGGGCGCCTTCTTTGTCTGCACAGCTGCCCAAACTCTCACCTTTCCACTCAGGCCGACCTCTTACTTGAAGTGTGTGTGGAACCTGTCCGCACAGTACACCTCGCTGCTCAGCTAACCATAGGTCTGGGCATCATAGCTTCCTGCCAGGTGACCGAAGTTCGCAGGCAGATGGGTCCCTGGGACACATGCAGAGAGGCTTCTGCCTGGGCCACAGGCCGCCCACTGCCCCTGCCCCAGATCGGGGGCCGCCAAGCAGCCCTGTCGAAGTCCCCTGCCTCTTGAGGGAGTATTGGACCAACACTTGTAGAAAACGGGGTTCTCGCGGGCAACTCATTGGAGGGACACAAATAAATCTTTGCCGACTTTCTGCTGAAGCTTACGAGCGTTCACACCTAAGCGTCTTACAAGGTCAGCTGTTTAGCTAAACATGAGCTCATGATCTAAATTTACACAATAATGAAGAAATCAGCTACAAGGGGAGACAATCAGCAAAAACTATCAATACCAGAATTAGATTCCCAAGGCCATCCATCAATTGTAGGAATAGTCAGGTGCAAGGCAGAAAATATACATAAAACTGGAACTGAAACCAGGAACAAGGATGTTTTCAAAGACTGGTAGGATCTCTAAAACATTTTTAAAGTACATGTCATTGATAAAGCTAAATACTCAAAGGTTGTGTAATACAACAGATTAAGCATTGAGAAGTGTGAAATTATGCTGTTTTGAAAACTATGGCAGGTGAGATTTTCTGCCTAATTATAGAAGAAGATTTCTCTAAAAAATACACATTATTTCAATGACTTATTGGCTGTGAAATAAGTTAAGGGTATTTCAAATGGCTTGTCTGCAAAGAAAGGTGAGATGTAGGGAATCACAGAAAGTCGAGGGGAAAATAGGTCTATATATACATTGCTATATGGTGAACTAAACCTTAGGCCAGCAACAATGGAGAGGACCTGACCCTTAGAAACTTACAAGTAAGCTGGAATCTTCAAAAGTTCCAATCTTTATAAGTAAAATATTTATTAAAATGAATAACCAAGTGTTTTAATTGACATCAGAAGATCAAAACAATAAACCCTGAGAACATAGAAAAAAGATAAATAAAGATATGAGCAGAACTTAATACAACAGAAAACGTATAAAATTGAGGTGATTTAGTAAGTCCAAAGAATCTTCTTTGAAAAGATTGAAAAGACACACTTTGATTAAGGAAAACAAAAACATAAGTAAAGAATATACAGAAAGAATCAGGACAATGTTATAGCAGAGAATATATGAAATGCCAGTAAATTTGAACATTTCTGTAAAGTGGACCATTTCCTAGCTCCTAAAGTTTACCAAACCTGACACAAGAGGAAATCATTTAAGGTCATCATGTCTGCCCTTGGCATTCTCGGAACGCCCTGGCCTCAGAATGCAGCATCTGTAGTCCATGGTAACCTGCGGAGAGGGGGCGGGGCTGAGGGAGGTTGGAACACTGCCCTCACTGAGGGAGTGGGTGTGGCCATCTCTGCTGTGACTGAACAAAGGGCAGGGGAGCAGGGGGCCCAGGGCAGGGCCCTCAGAGCCCGGCAGGTCCAGTGGGGTGTCACAAGCATTTAGGCCCAGGCCAAAGGGCGCCTTCTTTGTCTGCACAGCTGCCCAAACTCTCACCTTTCCACTCAGGCCGACCTCTTACTTGAAGTGTGTGTGGAACCTGTCCGCACAGTACACCTCGCTGCTCAGCTAACCATAGGTCTGGGCATCATAGCTTCCTGCCAGGTGACCGAAGTTCGCAGGCAGATGGGTCCCTGGGACACATGCAGAGAGGCTTCTGCCTGGGCCACAGGCCGCCCACTGCCCCTGCCCCAGATCGGGGGCCGCCAAGCAGCCCTGTCGGAGTCCCCTGCCTCTTGAGGGAGTATTGGACCAACACTTGTAGAAAACGGGGTTCTCCCGGGCAACTCTTTGGAGGGACACAAATAAATCTTTGCCGCCTTTCTGCTGAAGCTTACGAGCGTTCACACCTAAGCGTCTTACAAGGTCAGCTGTTTAGCTAAACATGAGCTCATGATCTAAATTTACACAATAATGAAGAAATCAGCTACAAGGGGAGACAATCAGCAAAAACTATCAATACCAGAATTAGATTCCCAAGGCCATCCATCAATTGTTGGAATAGTCAGGTGCAAGGCAGAAAATATACATAAAACTGGAACTGAAACCAGGAACAAGGATGTTTTCAAAGACTGGTAGGATCTCTAAAACATTTTTAAAGTACATGTCATTGATAAAGCTAAATACTCAAAGGTTGTGTAATACAACAAATTAAGCATTGAGAAGTGTGAAATTATGCTGTTTTGAAAACTATGGCAGGTGAGATTTTCTGCCTAATTATAGAAGAAGATTTCTCTAAAAAATACACATTATTTCAATGACTTATTGGCTGTGAAATAAGTTAAGGGTATTTCAAATGGCTTGTCTGCAAAGAAAGGTGAGATGTAGGGAATCACAGAAAGTCGAGGGGAAAATAGGTCAATATATACATTGCTATATGGTGAACTAAACCTTAGGCCAGCAACAATGGAGAGGACCTGACCCTTAGAAACTTACAAGTAAGCTGGAATCTTCAAAAGTTCCAATCTTTATAAGTAAAATATTTATTAAAATGAATAACCAAGTGTTTTAATTGACATCAGAAGATCAAAACAATAAACCCTGAGAACATAGAAAAAAGATAAATAAAGATATGAGCAGAACTTAATACAACAGAAAACGTATAAAATTGAGGTGATTTAGTAAGTCCAAAGAATCTTCTTTGAAAAGATTGAAAAGACACACTTTGATTAAGGAAAACAAAAACATAAGTAAAGAATATACAGAAAGAATCAGGACAATGTTATAGCAGAGAATATATGAAATGCCAGTAAATTTGAACATTTCTGTAAAGTGGACCATTTCCTAGCTCCTAAAGTTTACCAAACCTGACACAAGAGGAAATCATTTAAGGTCATCATGTCTGCCCTTGGCATTCTCGGAACGCCCTGGCCTCAGAATGCAGCATCTGTAGTCCATGGTAACCTGCGGAGAGGGGGCGGGGCTGAGGGAGGTTGGAACACTGCCCTCACTGAGGGAGTGGGTGTGGCCATCTCTGCTGTGACTGAACAAAGGGCAGGGGAGCAGGGGGCCCAGAGCAGGGCCCTCAGAGCCCGGCAGGTCCAGTGGGGTGTCACAAGCATTTAGGCCCAGGACAAAGGGCGCCTTCTTTGTCTGCACAGCTGCCCAAACTCTCACCTTTCCACTCAGGCCGACCTCTTACTTGAAGTGTGTGTGGAACCTGTCCGCACAGTACACCTCGCTGCTCAGCTAACCATAGGTCTGGGCATCATAGCTTCCTGCCAGGTGACCGAAGTTCGCAGGCAGATGGGTCCCTGGGACACATGCAGAGAGGCTTCTGCCTGGGCCACAGGCCGCCCACTGCCCCTGCCCCAGATCGGGGGCCGCCAAGCAGCCCTGTCGGAGTCCCCTGCCTCTTGAGGGAGTATTGGACCAACACTTGTAGAAAACGGGGTTCTCCCGGGCAACTCATTGGAGGGACACAAATAAATCTTTGCCGACTTTCTGCTGAAGCTTACGAGCGTTCACACCTAAGCGTCTTACAAGGTCAGCTGTTTAGCTAAACATGAGCTCATGATCTAAATTTACACAATAATGAAGAAATCAGCTACAAGGGGAGACAATCAGCAAAAACTATCAATACCAGAATTAGATTCCCAAGGCCATCCATCAATTGTTGGAATAGTCAGGTGCAAGGCAGAAAATATACATAAAACTGGAACTGAAACCAGGAACAAGGATGTTTTCAAAGACTGGTAGGATCTCTAAAACATTTTTAAAGTACATGTCATTGATAAAGCTAAATACTCAAAGGTTGTGTAATACAACAGATTAAGCATTGAGAAGAGTGAAATTATGCTGTTTTGAAAACTATGGCAGGTGAGATTTTCTGCCTAATTATAGAAGAAGATTTCTCTAAAAAAATACACATTATTTCAATGACTTATTGGCTGTGAAATAAGTTAAGGGTATTTCAAATGGCTTGTCTGCAAAGAAAGGTGAGATGTAGGGAATCACAGAAAGTCGAGGGGAAAATAGGTCAATATATACATTGCTATATGGTGAACTAAACCTTAGGCCAGCAACAATGGAGAGGACCTGACCCTTAGAAACTTACAAGTAAGCTGGAATCTTCAAAAGTTCCAATCTTTATAAGTAAAATATTTATTAAAATGAATAACCAAGTGTTTTAATTGACATCAGAAGATCAAAACAATAAACCCTGAGAACATAGAAAAAAGATAAATAAAGATATGAGCAGAACTTAATACAACAGAAAACGTATAAAATTGAGGTGATTTAGTAAGTCCAAAGAATCTTCTTTGAAAAGATTGAAAAGACACACTTTGATTAAGGAAAACAAAAACATAAGTAAAGAATATACAGAAAGAATCAGGACAATGTTATAGCAGAGAATATATGAAATGCCAGTAAATTTGAACATTTCTGTAAAGTGGACCATTTCCTAGCTCCTAAAGTTTACCAAACCTGACACAAGAGGAAATCATTTAAGGTCATCATGTCTGCCCTTGGCATTCTCGGAACGCCCTGGCCTCAGAATGCAGCATCTGTAGTCCATGGTAACCTGCGGAGAGGGGGCGGGGCTGAGGGAGGTTGGAACACTGCCCTCACTGAGGGAGTGGGTGTGGCCATCTCTGCTGTGACTGAACAAAGGGCAGGGGAGCAGGGGGCCCAGGGCAGGGCCCTCAGAGCCCGGCAGGTCCAGTGGGGTGTCACAAGCATTTAGGCCCAGGCCAAAGGGCGCCTTCTTTGTCTGCACAGCTGCCCAAACTCTCACCTTTCCACTCAGGCCGACCTCTTACTTGAAGTGTGTGTGGAACCTGTCCGCACAGTACACCTCGCTGCTCAGCTAACCATAGGTCTGGGCATCATAGCTTCCTGCCAGGTGACCGAAGTTCGCAGGCAGATGGGTCCCTGGGACACATGCAGAGAGGCTTCTGCCTGGGCCACAGGCCGCCCACTGCCCCTGCCCCAGATCGGGGGCCGCCAAGCAGCCCTGTCGGAGTCCCCTGCCTCTTGAGGGAGTATTGGACCAACACTTGTAGAAAACGGGGTTCTCCCGGGCAACTCTTTGGAGGGACACAAATAAATCTTTGCCGCCTTTCTGCTGAAGCTTACGAGCGTTCACACCTAAGCGTCTTACAAGGTCAGCTGTTTAGCTAAACATGAGCTCATGATCTAAATTTACACAATAATGAAGAAATCAGCTACAAGGGGAGACAATCAGCAAAAACTATCAATACCAGAATTAGATTCCCAAGGCCATCCATCAATTGTTGGAATAGTCAGGTGCAAGGCAGAAAATATACATAAAACTGGAACTGAAACCAGGAACAAGGATGTTTTCAAAGACTGGTAGGATCTCTAAAACATTTTTAAAGTACATGTCATTGATAAAGCTAAATACTCAAAGGTTGTGTAATACAACAAATTAAGCATTGAGAAGTGTGAAATTATGCTGTTTTGAAAACTATGGCAGGTGAGATTTTCTGCCTAATTATAGAAGAAGATTTCTCTAAAAAATACACATTATTTCAATGACTTATTGGCTGTGAAATAAGTTAAGGGTATTTCAAATGGCTTGTCTGCAAAGAAAGGTGAGATGTAGGGAATCACAGAAAGTCGAGGGGAAAATAGGTCAATATATACATTGCTATATGGTGAACTAAACCTTAGGCCAGCAACAATGGAGAGGACCTGACCCTTAGAAACTTACAAGTAAGCTGGAATCTTCAAAAGTTCCAATCTTTATAAGTAAAATATTTATTAAAATGAATAACCAAGTGTTTTAATTGACATCAGAAGATCAAAACAATAAACCCTGAGAACATAGAAAAAAGATAAATAAAGATATGAGCAGAACTTAATACAACAGAAAACGTATAAAATTGAGGTGATTTAGTAAGTCCAAAGAATCTTCTTTGAAAAGATTGAAAAGACACACTTTGATTAAGGAAAACAAAAACATAAGTAAAGAATATACAGAAAGAATCAGGACAATGTTATAGCAGAGAATATATGAAATGCCAGTAAATTTGAACATTTCTGTAAAGTGGACCATTTCCTAGCTCCTAAAGTTTACCAAACCTGACACAAGAGGAAATCATTTAAGGTCATCATGTCTGCCCTTGGCATTCTCGGAACGCCCTGGCCTCAGAATGCAGCATCTGTAGTCCATGGTAACCTGCGGAGAGGGGGCGGGGCTGAGGGAGGTTGGAACACTGCCCTCACTGAGGGAGTGGGTGTGGCCATCTCTGCTGTGACTGAACAAAGGGCAGGGGAGCAGGGGGCCCAGAGCAGGGCCCTCAGAGCCCGGCAGGTCCAGTGGGGTGTCACAAGCATTTAGGCCCAGGACAAAGGGCGCCTTCTTTGTCTGCACAGCTGCCCAAACTCTCACCTTTCCACTCAGGCCGACCTCTTACTTGAAGTGTGTGTGGAACCTGTCCGCACAGTACACCTCGCTGCTCAGCTAACCATAGGTCTGGGCATCATAGCTTCCTGCCAGGTGACCGAAGTTCGCAGGCAGATGGGTCCCTGGGACACATGCAGAGAGGCTTCTGCCTGGGCCACAGGCCGCCCACTGCCCCTGCCCCAGATCGGGGGCCGCCAAGCAGCCCTGTCGGAGTCCCCTGCCTCTTGAGGGAGTATTGGACCAACACTTGTAGAAAACGGGGTTCTCCCGGGCAACTCATTGGAGGGACACAAATAAATCTTTGCCGACTTTCTGCTGAAGCTTACGAGCGTTCACACCTAAGCGTCTTACAAGGTCAGCTGTTTAGCTAAACATGAGCTCATGATCTAAATTTACACAATAATGAAGAAATCAGCTACAAGGGGAGACAATCAGCAAAAACTATCAATACCAGAATTAGATTCCCAAGGCCATCCATCAATTGTTGGAATAGTCAGGTGCAAGGCAGAAAATATACATAAAACTGGAACTGAAACCAGGAACAAGGATGTTTTCAAAGACTGGTAGGATCTCTAAAACATTTTTAAAGTACATGTCATTGATAAAGCTAAATACTCAAAGGTTGTGTAATACAACAGATTAAGCATTGAGAAGAGTGAAATTATGCTGTTTTGAAAACTATGGCAGGTGAGATTTTCTGCCTAATTATAGAAGAAGATTTCTCTAAAAAAATACACATTATTTCAATGACTTATTGGCTGTGAAATAAGTTAAGGGTATTTCAAATGGCTTGTCTGCAAAGAAAGGTGAGATGTAGGGAATCACAGAAAGTCGAGGGGAAAATAGGTCAATATATACATTGCTATATGGTGAACTAAACCTTAGGCCAGCAACAATGGAGAGGACCTGACCCTTAGAAACTTACAAGTAAGCTGGAATCTTCAAAAGTTCCAATCTTTATAAGTAAAATATTTATTAAAATGAATAACCAAGTGTTTTAATTGACATCAGAAGATCAAAACAATAAACCCTGAGAACATAGAAAAAAGATAAATAAAGATATGAGCAGAACTTAATACAACAGAAAACGTATAAAATTGAGGTGATTTAGTAAGTCCAAAGAATCTTCTTTGAAAAGATTGAAAAGACACACTTTGATTAAGGAAAACAAAAACATAAGTAAAGAATATACAGAAAGAATCAGGACAATGTTATAGCAGAGAATATATGAAATGCCAGTAAATTTGAACATTTCTGTAAAGTGGACCATTTCCTAGCTCCTAAAGTTTACCAAACCTGACACAAGAGGAAATCATTTAAGGTCATCATGTCTGCCCTTGGCATTCTCGGAACGCCCTGGCCTCAGAATGCAGCATCTGTAGTCCATGGTAACCTGCGGAGAGGGGGCGGGGCTGAGGGAGGTTGGAACACTGCCCTCACTGAGGGAGTGGGTGTGGCCATCTCTGCTGTGACTGAACAAAGGGCAGGGGAGCAGGGGGCCCAGGGCAGGGCCCTCAGAGCCCAGCAGGTCCAGTGGGGTGTCACAAGCATTTAGGCCCAGGCCAAAGGGCGCCTTCTTTGTCTGCACATCTGCCCAAACTCTCACCTTTCCACTCAGGCCGACCTCTTACTTGAAGTGTGTGTGGAACCTGTCCGCACAGTACACCTCGCTGCTCAGCTAACCATAGGTCTGGGCATCATTGCTTCCTGCCAGGTGACCGAAGTTCGCAGGCAGATGGGTCCCTGGGACACATGCAGAGAGGCTTCTGCCTGGGCCACAGGCCGCCCACTGCCCCTGCCCCAGATCGGGGGCCGCCAAGCAGCCCTGTCGGAGTCCCCTGCCTATTGAGGGAGTATTGGACCAACACTTGTAGAAAACGGGGTTCTCGCGGGCAACTCATTGGAGGGACACAAATAAATCTTTGCCGACTTTCTGCTGAAGCTTACGAGCATTCACACCTAAGCGTCTTACAAGGTCAGCTGTTTAGCTAAACATGAGCTCATGATCTAAATTTACAGAATAATGAAGAAATCAGCTACAAGGGGAGACAATCAGCAAAAACTATCAATACCAGAATTAGATTCCCAAGGCCATCCATCAATTGTTGGAATAGTCAGGTGCAAGGCAGAAAATATACATAAAACTGGAACTGAAACCAGGAACAAGGATGTTTTCAAAGACTGGTAGGATCTCTAAAACATTTTTAAAGTACATGTCATTGATAAAGCTAAATACTCAAAGGTTGTGTAATACAACAGATTAAGCATTGAGAAGTGTGAAATTATGCTGTTTTGAAAACTATGGCAGGTGAGATTTTCTGCCTAATTATAGAAGAAGATTTCTCTAAAAAATACACATTATTTCAATGACTTATTGGCTGTGAAATAAGTTAATGGTATTTCAAATGGCTTGTCTGCAAAGAAAGGTGAGATGTAGGGAATCACAGAAAGTCGAGGGGAAAATAGGTCAATATATACATTGCTATATGGTGAACTAAACCTTAGGCCAGCAACAATGGAGAGGACCTGACCCTTAGAAACTTACAAGTAAGCTGGAATCTTCAAAAGGTCCAATCTTTATAAGTAAAATATTTATTAAAATGAATAACCAAGTGTTTTAATTGACATCAGAAGATCAAAACAATAAACCCTGAGAACATAGAAAAAAGATAAATAAAGATATGAGCAGAACTTAATACAACAGAAAACGTATAAAATTGAGGTGATTTAGTAAGTCCAAAGAATCTTCTTTGAAAAGATTGAAAAGACACACTTTGATTAAGGAAAACAAAAACATAAGTAAAGAATATACAGAAAGAATCAGGACAATGTTATAGCAGAGAATATATGAAATGCCAGTAAATTTGAACATTTCTGTAAAGTGGACCATTTCCTAGCTCCTAAAGTTTACCAAACCTGACACAAGAGGAAATCATTTAAGGTCATCATGTCTGCCCTTGGCATTCTCGGAACGCCCTGGCCTCAGAATGCAGCATCTGTAGTCCATGGTAACCTGCGGAGAGGGGGCGGGGCTGAGGGATGTTGGAACACTGCCCTCACTGAGGGAGTGGGTGTGGCCATCTCTGCTGTGACTGAACAAAGGGCAGGGGAGCAGGGGGCCCAGGGCAGGGCCCTCAGAGCCCGGCAGGTCCAGTGGGGTGTCACAAGCATTTAGGCCCAGGACAAAGGGCGCCTTCTTTGTCTGCACAGCTGCCCAAACTCTCACCTTTCCACTCAGGCCGACCTCTTACTTGAAGTGTGTGTGGAACCTGTCCGCACAGTACACCTCGCTGCTCAGCTAACCATAGGTCTGGGCATCATAGCTTCCTGCCAGGTGACCGAAGTTCGCAGGCAGATGGGTCCCTGGGACACATGCAGAGAGGCTTCTGCCTGGGCCACAGGCCGCCCACTGCCCCTGCCCCAGATCGGGGGCCGCCAAGCAGCCCTGTCGGAGTCCCCTGCCTCTTGAGGGAGTATTGGACCACCACTTGTAGAAAACGGTGTTCTCCCGGGCAACTCATTGGAGGGACACAAATAAATCTTTGCCGACTTTCTGCTGAAGCTTACGAGCGTTCACACCTAAGCATCTTACAAGGTCAGCTGTTTAGCTAAACATGAGCTCATGATCTAAATTTACACAATAATGAAGAAATCAGCTACAAGGGGAGACAATCAGCAAAAACTATCAATACCAGAATTAGATTCCCAAGGCCATCCATCAATTGTTGGAATAGTCAGGTGCAAGGCAGAAAATATACATAAAACTGGAACTGAAACCAGGAACAAGGATGTTTTCAAAGACTGGTAGGATCTCTAAAACATTTTTAAAGTACATGTCATTGATAAAGCTAAATACTCAAAGGTTGTGTAATACAACAGATTAAGCATTGAGAAGAGTGAAATTATGCTGTTTTGAAAACTATGGCAGGTGAGATTTTCTGCCTAATTATAGAAGAAGATTTCTCTAAAAAAATACACATTATTTCAATGACTTATTGGCTGTGAAATAAGTTAAGGGTATTTCAAATGGCTTGTCTGCAAAGAAAGGTGAGATGTAGGGAATCACAGAAAGTCGAGGGGAAAATAGGTCAATATATACATTGCTATATGGTGAACTAAACCTTAGGCCAGCAACAATGGAGAGGACCTGACCCTTAGAAACTTACAAGTAAGCTGGAATCTTCAAAAGTTCCAATCTTTATAAGTAAAATATTTATTAAAATGAATAACCAAGTGTTTTAATTGACATCAGAAGATCAAAACAATAAACCCTGAGAACATAGAAAAAAGATAAATAAAGATATGAGCAGAACTTAATACAACAGAAAACGTATAAAATTGAGGTGATTTAGTAAGTCCAAAGAATCTTCTTTGAAAAGATTGAAAAGACACACTTTGATTAAGGAAAACAAAAACATAAGTAAAGAATATACAGAAAGAATCAGGACAATGTTATAGCAGAGAATATATGAAATGCCAGTAAATTTGAACATTTCTGTAAAGTGGACCATTTCCTAGCTCCTAAAGTTTACCAAACCTGACACAAGAGGAAATCATTTAAGGTCATCATGTCTGCCCTTGGCATTCTCGGAACGCCCTGGCCTCAGAATGCAGCATCTGTAGTCCATGGTAACCTACGGAGAGGGGGCGGGGCTGAGGGAGGTTGGAACACTGCCCTCACTGAGGGAGTGGGTGTGGCCATCTCTGCTGTGACTGAACAAAGGGCAGGGGAGCAGGGGGCCCAGAGCAGGGCCCTCAGAGCCCGGCAGGTCCAGTGGGGTGTCACAAGCATTTAGGCCCAGGCCAAAGGGCGCCTTCTTTGTCTGCACAGCTGCCCAAACTCTCACCTTTCCACTCAGGCCGACCTCTTACTTGAAGTGTGTGTGGAACCTGTCCGCACAGTACACCTCGCTGCTCAGCTAACCATAGGTCTGGGCATCATAGCTTCCTGCCAGGTGACCGAAGTTCGCAGGCAGATGGGTCCCTGGGACACATGCAGAGAGGCTTCTGCCTGGGCCACAGGCCGCCCACTGCCCCTGCCCCAGATCGGGGGCCGCCAAGCAGCCCTGTCGAAGTCCCCTGCCTCTTGAGGGAGTATTGGACCAACACTTGTAGAAAACGGGGTTCTCGCGGGCAACTCATTGGAGGGACACAAATAAATCTTTGCCGACTTTCTGCTGAAGCTTACGAGCGTTCACACCTAAGCGTCTTACAAGGTCAGCTGTTTAGCTAAACATGAGCTCATGATCTAAATTTACACAATAATGAAGAAATCAGCTACAAGGGGAGACAATCAGCAAAAACTATCAATACCAGAATTAGATTCCCAAGGCCATCCATCAATTGTAGGAATAGTCAGGTGCAAGGCAGAAAATATACATAAAACTGGAACTGAAACCAGGAACAAGGATGTTTTCAAAGACTGGTAGGATCTCTAAAACATTTTTAAAGTACATGTCATTGATAAAGCTAAATACTCAAAGGTTGTGTAATACAACAGATTAAGCATTGAGAAGTGTGAAATTATGCTGTTTTGAAAACTATGGCAGGTGAGATTTTCTGCCTAATTATAGAAGAAGATTTCTCTAAAAAATACACATTATTTCAATGACTTATTGGCTGTGAAATAAGTTAAGGGTATTTCAAATGGCTTGTCTGCAAAGAAAGGTGAGATGTAGGGAATCACAGAAAGTCGAGGGGAAAATAGGTCAATATATACATTGCTATATGGTGAACTAAACCTTAGGCCAGCAACAATGGAGAGGACCTGACCCTTAGAAACTTACAAGTAAGCTGGAATCTTCAAAAGTTCCAATCTTTATAAGTAAAATATTTATTAAAATGAATAACCAAGTGTTTTAATTGACATCAGAAGATCAAAACAATAAACCCTGAGAACATAGAAAAAAGATAAATAAAGATATGAGCAGAACTTAATACAACAGAAAACGTATAAAATTGAGGTGATTTAGTAAGTCCAAAGAATCTTCTTTGAAAAGATTGAAAAGACACACTTTGATTAAGGAAAACAAAAACATAAGTAAAGAATATACAGAAAGAATCAGGACAATGTTATAGCAGAGAATATAAGAAATGCCAGTAAATTTGAACATTTCTGTAAAGTGGACCATTTCCTAGCTCCTAAAGTTTACCAAACCTGACACAAGAGGAAATCATTTAAGGTCATCATGTCTGCCCTTGGCATTCTCGGAACGCCCTGGCCTCAGAATGCAGCATCTGTAGTCCATGGTAACCTGCGGAGAGGGGGCGGGGCTGAGGGAGGTTGGAACACTGCCCTCACTGAGGGAGTGGGTGTGGCCATCTCTGCTGTGACTGAACAAAGGGCAGGGGAGCAGGGGGCCCAGGGCAGGGCCCTCAGAGCCCGGCAGGTCCAGTGGGGTGTCACAAGCATTTAGGCCCAGGCCAAAGGGCGCCTTCTTTGTCTGCACAGCTGCCCAAACTCTCACCTTTCCACTCAGGCCGACCTCTTACTTGAAGTGTGTGTGGAACCTGTCCGCACAGTACACCTCGCTGCTCAGCTAACCATAGGTCTGGGCATCATAGCTTCCTGCCAGGTGACCGAAGTTCGCAGGCAGATGGGTCCCTGGGACACATGCAGAGAGGCTTCTGCCTGGGCCACAGGCCGCCCACTGCCCCTGCCCCAGATCGGGGGCCGCCAAGCAGCCCTGTCGGAGTCCCCTGCCTCTTGAGGGAGTATTGGACCAACACTTGTAGAAAACGGGGTTCTCCCGGGCAACTCTTTGGAGGGACACAAATAAATCTTTGCCGCCTTTCTGCTGAAGCTTACGAGCGTTCACACCTAAGCGTCTTACAAGGTCAGCTGTTTAGCTAAACATGAGCTCATGATCTAAATTTACACAATAATGAAGAAATCAGCTACAAGGGGAGACAATCAGCAAAAACTATCAATACCAGAATTAGATTCCCAAGGCCATCCATCAATTGTTGGAATAGTCAGGTGCAAGGCAGAAAATATACATAAAACTGGAACTGAAACCAGGAACAAGGATGTTTTCAAAGACTGGTAGGATCTCTAAAACATTTTTAAAGTACATGTCATTGATAAAGCTAAATACTCAAAGGTTGTGTAATACAACAAATTAAGCATTGAGAAGTGTGAAATTATGCTGTTTTGAAAACTATGGCAGGTGAGATTTTCTGCCTAATTATAGAAGAAGATTTCTCTAAAAAATACACATTATTTCAATGACTTATTGGCTGTGAAATAAGTTAAGGGTATTTCAAATGGCTTGTCTGCAAAGAAAGGTGAGATGTAGGGAATCACAGAAAGTCGAGGGGAAAATAGGTCAATATATACATTGCTATATGGTGAACTAAACCTTAGGCCAGCAACAATGGAGAGGACCTGACCCTTAGAAACTTACAAGTAAGCTGGAATCTTCAAAAGTTCCAATCTTTATAAGTAAAATATTTATTAAAATGAATAACCAAGTGTTTTAATTGACATCAGAAGATCAAAACAATAAACCCTGAGAACATAGAAAAAAGATAAATAAAGATATGAGCAGAACTTAATACAACAGAAAACGTATAAAATTGAGGTGATTTAGTAAGTCCAAAGAATCTTCTTTGAAAAGATTGAAAAGACACACTTTGATTAAGGAAAACAAAAACATAAGTAAAGAATATACAGAAAGAATCAGGACAATGTTATAGCAGAGAATATATGAAATGCCAGTAAATTTGAACATTTCTGTAAAGTGGACCATTTCCTAGCTCCTAAAGTTTACCAAACCTGACACAAGAGGAAATCATTTAAGGTCATCATGTCTGCCCTTGGCATTCTCGGAACGCCCTGGCCTCAGAATGCAGCATCTGTAGTCCATGGTAACCTGCGGAGAGGGGGCGGGGCTGAGGGAGGTTGGAACACTGCCCTCACTGAGGGAGTGGGTGTGGCCATCTCTGCTGTGACTGAACAAAGGGCAGGGGAGCAGGGGGCCCAGAGCAGGGCCCTCAGAGCCCGGCAGGTCCAGTGGGGTGTCACAAGCATTTAGGCCCAGGCCAAAGGGCGCCTTCTTTGTCTGCACAGCTGCCCAAACTCTCACCTTTCCACTCAGGCCGACCTCTTACTTGAAGTGTGTGTGGAACCTGTCCGCACAGTACACCTCGCTGCTCAGCTAACCATAGGTCTGGGCATCATAGCTTCCTGCCAGGTGACCGAAGTTCGCAGGCAGATGGGTCCCTGGGACACATGCAGAGAGGCTTCTGCCTGGGCCACAGGCCGCCCACTGCCCCTGCCCCAGATCGGGGGCCGCCAAGCAGCCCTGTCGGAGTCCCCTGCCTCTTGAGGGAGTATTGGACCAACACTTGTAGAAAACGGGGTTCTCCCGGGCAACTCATTGGAGGGACACAAATAAATCTTTGCCGACTTTCTGCTGAAGCTTACGAGCGTTCACACCTAAGCGTCTTACAAGGTCAGCTGTTTAGCTAAACATGAGCTCATGATCTAAATTTACACAATAATGAAGAAATCAGCTACAAGGGGAGACAATCAGCAAAAACTATCAATACCAGAATTAGATTCCCAAGGCCATCCATCAATTGTTGGAATAGTCAGCTGCAAGGCAGAAAATATACATAAAACTGGAACTGAAACCAGGAACAAGGATGTTTTCAAAGACTGGTAGGATCTCTAAAACATTTTTAAAGTACATGTCATTGATAAAGCTAAATACTCAAAGGTTGTGTAATACAACAGATTAAGCATTGAGAGGAGTGAAATTATGCTGTTTTGAAAACTATGGCAGGTGAGATTTTCTGCCTAATTATAGAAGAACATTTCTCTAAAAAAATACACATTATTTCAATGACTTATTGGCTGTGAAATAAGTTAAGGGTATTTCAAATGGCTTGTCTGCAAAGAAAGGTGAGATGTAGGGAATCACAGAAAGTCGAGGGGAAAATAGGTCAATATATACATTGCTATATGGTGAACTAAACCTTAGGCCAGCAACAATGGAGAGGACCTGACCCTTAGAAACTTACAAGTAAGCTGGAATCTTCAAAAGTTCCAATCTTTATAAGTAAAATATTTATTAAAATGAATAACCAAGTGTTTTAATTGACATCAGAAGATCAAAACAATAAACCCTGAGAACATAGAAAAAAGATAAATAAAGATATGAGCAGAACTTAATACAACAGAAAACGTATAAAATTGAGGTGATTTAGTAAGTCCAAAGAATCTTCTTTGAAAAGATTGAAAAGACACACTTTGATTAAGGAAAACAAAAACATAAGTAAAGAATATACAGAAAGAATCAGGACAATGTTATAGCAGAGAATATATGAAATGCCAGTAAATTTGAACATTTCTGTAAAGTGGACCATTTCCTAGCTCCTAAAGTTTACCAAACCTGACACAAGAGGAAATCATTTAAGGTCATCATGTCTGCCCTTGGCATTCTCGGAACGCCCTGGCCTCAGAATGCAGCATCTGTAGTCCATGGTAACCTGCGGAGATGGGGCGGGGCTGAGGGAGGTTGGAACACTGCCCTCACTGAGGGAGTGGGTGTGGCCATCTCTGCTGTGACTGAACAAAGGGCAGGGGAGCAGGGGGCCCAGGGCAGGGCCCTCAGAGCCCAGCAGGTCCAGTGGGGTGTCACAAGCATTTAGGCCCAGGCCAAAGGGCGCCTTCTTTGTCTGCACATCTGCCCAAACTCTCACCTTTCCACTCAGGCCGACCTCTTACTTGAAGTGTGTGTGGAACCTGTCCGCACAGTACACCTCGCTGCTCAGCTAACCATAGGTCTGGGCATCATTGCTTCCTGCCAGGTGACCGAAGTTCGCAGGCAGATGGGTCCCTGGGACACATGCAGAGAGGCTTCTGCCTGGGCCACAGGCCGCCCACTGCCCCTGCCCCAGATCGGGGGCCGCCAAGCAGCCCTGTCGGAGTCCCCTGCCTATTGAGGGAGTATTGGACCAACACTTGTAGAAAACGGGGTTCTCGCGGGCAACTCATTGGAGGGACACAAATAAATCTTTGCCGACTTTCTGCTGAAGCTTACGAGCGTTCACACCTAAGCGTCTTACAAGGTCAGCTGTTTAGCTAAACATGAGCTCATGATCTAAATTTACACAATAATGAAGAAATCAGCTACAAGGGGAGACAATCAGCAAAAACTATCAATACCAGAATTAGATTCCCAAGGCCATCCATCAATTGTTGGAATAGTCAGGTGCAAGGCAGAAAATATACATAAAACTGGATCTGAAAGCAGGAACAAGGATGTTTTCAAAGACTGGTAGGATCTCTAAAACATTTTTAAAGTACATGTCATTGATAAAGCTAAATACTCAAAGGTTGTGTAATACAACAGATTAAGCATTGAGAAGTGTGAAATTATGCTGTTTTGAAAACTATGGCAGGTGAGATTTTCTGCCTAATTATAGAAGAAGATTTCTCTAAAAAATACACATTATTTCAATGACTTATTGGCTGTGAAATAAGTTAAGGGTATTTCAAATGGCTTGTCTGCAAAGAAAGGTGAGATGTAGGGAATCACAGAAAGTCGAGGGGAAAATAGGTCAATATATACATTGCTATATGGTGAACTAAACCTTAGGCCAGCAACAATGGAGAGGACCTGACCCTTAGAAACTTACAAGTAAGCTGGAATCTTCAAAAGTTCCAACCTTTATAAGTAAAATATTTATTAAAATGAATAACCAAGTGTTTTAATTGACATCAGAAGATCAAAACAATAAACCCTGAGAACATAGAAAAAAGATAAATAAAGATATGAGCAGAACTTAATACAACAGAAAACGTATAAAATTGAGGTGATTTAGTAAGTCCAAAGAATCTTCTTTGAAAAGATTGAAAAGACACACTTTGATTAAGGAAAACAAAAACATAAGTAAAGAATATACAGAAAGAATCAGGACAATGTTATAGCAGAGAATATATGAAATGCCAGTAAATTTGAACATTTCTGTAAAGTGGACCATTTCCTAGCTCCTAAAGTTTACCAAACCTGACACAAGAGGAAATCATTTAAGGTCATCATGTCTGCCCTTGGCATTCTCGGAACGCCCTGGCCTCAGAATGCAGCATCTGTAGTCCATGGTAACCTGCGGAGAGGGGGCGGGGCTGAGGGAGGTTGGAACACTGCCCTCACTGAGGGAGTGGGTGTGGCCATCTCTGCTGTGACTGAACAAAGGGCAGGGGAGCAGGGGGCCCAGGGCAGGGCCCTCAGAGCCCGGCAGGTCCAGTGGGGTGTCACAAGCATTTAGGCCCAGGCCAAAGGGCGCCTTCTTTGTCTGCACAGCTGCCCAAACTCTCACCTTTCCACTCAGGCCGACCTCTTACTTGAAGTGTGTGTGGAACCTGTCCGCACAGTACACCTCGCTGCTCAGCTAACCATAGGTCTGGGCATCATAGCTTCCTGCCAGGTGACCGAAGTTCGCAGGCAGATGGGTCCCTGGGACACATGCAGAGAGGCTTCTGCCTGGGCCACAGGCCGCCCACTGCCCCTGCCCCAGATCGGGGGCCGCCAAGCAGCCCTGTCGGAGTCCCCTGCCTCTTGAGGGAGTATTGGACCAACACTTGTAGAAAACGGGGTTCTCCCGGGCAACTCATTGGAGGGACACAAATAAATCTTTGCCGACTTTCTGCTGAAGCTTACGAGCGTTCACACCTAAGCGTCTTACAAGGTCAGCTGTTTAGCTAAACATGAGCTCATGATCTAAATTTACACAATAATGAAGAAATCAGCTACAAGGGGAGACAATCAGCAAAAACTATCAATACCAGAATTAGATTCCCAAGGCCATCCATCAATTGTTGGAATAGTCAGCTGCAAGGCAGAAAATATACATAAAACTGGAACTGAAACCAGGAACAAGGATGTTTTCAAAGACTGGTAGGATCTCTAAAACATTTTTAAAGTACATGTCATTGATAAAGCTAAATACTCAAAGGTTGTGTAATACAACAGATTAAGCATTGAGAAGAGTGAAATTATGCTGTTTTGAAAACTATGGCAGGTGAGATTTTCTGCCTAATTATAGAAGAAGATTTCTCTAAAAAAATACACATTATTTCAATGACTTATTGGCTGTGAAATAAGTTAAGGGTATTTCAAATGGCTTGTCTGCAAAGAAAGGTGAGATGTAGGGAATCACAGAAAGTCGAGGGGAAAATAGGTCAATATATACATTGCTATATGGTGAACTAAACCTTAGGCCAGCAACAATGGAGAGGACCTGACCCTTAGAAACTTACAAGTAAGCTGGAATCTTCAAAAGTTCCAATCTTTATAAGTAAAATATTTATTAAAATGAATAACCAAGTGTTTTAATTGACATCAGAAGATCAAAACAATAAACCCTGAGAACATAGAAAAAAGATAAATAAAGATATGAGCAGAACTTAATACAACAGAAAACGTATAAAATTGAGGTGATTTAGTAAGTCCAAAGAATCTTCTTTGAAAAGATTGAAAAGACACACTTTGATTAAGGAAAACAAAAACATAAGTAAAGAATATACAGAAAGAATCAGGACAATGTTATAGCAGAGAATATATGAAATGCCAGTAAATTTGAACATTTCTGTAAAGTGGACCATTTCCTAGCTCCTAAAGTTTACCAAACCTGACACAAGAGGAAATCATTTAAGGTCATCATGTCTGCCCTTGGCATTCTCGGAACGCCCTGGCCTCAGAATGCAGCATCTGTAGTCCATGGTAACCTGCGGAGAGGGGGCGGGGCTGAGGGAGGTTGGAACACTGCCCTCACTGAGGGAGTGGGTGTGGCCATCTCTGCTGTGACTGAACAAAGGGCAGGGGAGCAGGGGGCCCAGGGCAGGGCCCTCAGAGCCCAGCAGGTCCAGTGGGGTGTCACAAGCATTTAGGCCCAGGCCAAAGGGCGCCTTCTTTGTCTGCACATCTGCCCAAACTCTCACCTTTCCACTCAGGCCGACCTCTTACTTGAAGTGTGTGTGGAACCTGTCCGCACAGTACACCTCGCTGCTCAGCTAACCATAGGTCTGGGCATCATTGCTTCCTGCCAGGTGACCGAAGTTCGCAGGCAGATGGGTCCCTGGGACACATGCAGAGAGGCTTCTGCCTGGGCCACAGGCCGCCCACTGCCCCTGCCCCAGATCGGGGGCCGCCAAGCAGCCCTGTCGGAGTCCCCTGCCTCTTGAGGGAGTATTGGACCAACACTTGTAGAAAACGGGGTTCTCGCGGGCAACTCATTGGAGGGACACAAATAAATCTTTGCCAACTTTCTGCTGAAGCTTACGAGCGTTCACACCTAAGCGTCTTACAAGGTCAGCTGTTTAGCTAAACATGAGCTCATGATCTAAATTTACACAATAATGAAGAAATCAGCTACAAGGGGAGACAATCAGCAAAAACTATCAATACCAGAATTAGATTCCCAAGGCCATCCATCAATTGTTGGAATAGTCAGGTGCAAGGCAGAAAATATACATAAAACTGGATCTGAAAGCAGGAACAAGGATGTTTTCAAAGACTGGTAGGATCTCTAAAACATTTTTAAAGTACATGTCATTGATAAAGCTAAATACTCAAAGGTTGTGTAATACAACAGATTAAGCATTGAGAAGTGTGAAATTATGCTGTTTTGAAAACTATGGCAGGTGAGATTTTCTGCCTAATTATAGAAGAAGATTTCTCTAAAAAATACACATTATTTCAATGACTTATTGGCTGTGAAATAAGTTAAGGGTATTTCAAATGGCTTGTCTGCAAAGAAAGGTGAGATGTAGGGAATCACAGAAAGTCGAGGGGAAAATAGGTCAATATATACATTGCTATATGGTGAACTAAACCTTAGGCCAGCAACAATGGAGAGGACCTGACCCTTAGAAACTTACAAGTAAGCTGGAATCTTCAAAAGTTCCAACCTTTATAAGTAAAATATTTATTAAAATGAATAACCAAGTGTTTTAATTGACATCAGAAGATCAAAACAATAAACCCTGAGAACATAGAAAAAAGATAAATAAAGATATGAGCAGAACTTAATACAACAGAAAACGTATAAAATTGAGGTGATTTAGTAAGTCCAAAGAATCTTCTTTGAAAAGATTGAAAAGACACACTTTGATTAAGGAAAACAAAAACATAAGTAAAGAATATACAGAAAGAATCAGGACAATGTTATAGCAGAGAATATATGAAATGCCAGTAAATTTGAACATTTCTGTAAAGTGGACCATTTCCTAGCTCCTAAAGTTTACCAAACCTGACACAAGAGGAAATCATTTAAGGTCATCATGTCTGCCCTTGGCATTCTCGGAACGCCCTGGCCTCAGAATGCAGCATCTGTAGTCCATGGTAACCTGCGGAGAGGGGGCGGGGCTGAGGGAGGTTGGAACACTGCCCTCACTGAGGGAGTGGGTGTGGCCATCTCTGCTGTGACTGAACAAAGGGCAGGGGAGCAGGGGGCCCAGGGCAGGGCCCTCAGAGCCCGGCAGGTCCAGTGGGGTGTCACAAGCATTTAGGCCCAGGCCAAAGGGCGCCTTCTTTGTCTGCACAGCTGCCCAAACTCTCACCTTTCCACTCAGGCCGACCTCTTACTTGAAGTGTGTGTGGAACCTGTCCGCACAGTACACCTCGCTGCTCAGCTAACCATAGGTCTGGGCATCATAGCTTCCTGCCAGGTGACCGAAGTTCGCAGGCAGATGGGTCCCTGGGACACATGCAGAGAGGCTTCTGCCTGGGCCACAGGCCGCCCACTGCCCCTGCCCCAGATCGGGGGCCGCCAAGCAGCCCTGTCGGAGTCCCCTGCCTCTTGAGGGAGTATTGGACCAACACTTGTAGAAAACGGGGTTCTCCCGGGCAACTCATTGGAGGGACACAAATAAATCTTTGCCGACTTTCTGCTGAAGCTTACGAGCGTTCACACCTAAGCGTCTTACAAGGTCAGCTGTTTAGCTAAACATGAGCTCATGATCTAAATTTACACAATAATGAAGAAATCAGCTACAAGGGGAGACAATCAGCAAAAACTATCAATACCAGAATTAGATTCCCAAGGCCATCCATCAATTGTTGGAATAGTCAGCTGCAAGGCAGAAAATATACATAAAACTGGAACTGAAACCAGGAACAAGGATGTTTTCAAAGACTGGTAGGATCTCTAAAACCTTTTTAAAGTACATGTCATTGATAAAGCTAAATACTCAAAGGTTGTGTAATACAACAGATTAAGCATTGAGAAGTGTGAAATTATGCTGTTTTGAAAACTATGGCAGGTGAGATTTTCTGCCTAATTATAGAAGAAGATTTCTCTAAAAAATACACATTATTTCAATGACTTATTGGCTGTGAAATAAGTTAAGGGTATTTCAAATGGCTTGTCTGCAAAGAAAGGTGAGATGTAGGGAATCACAGAAAGTCGAGGGGAAAATAGGTCAATATATACATTGCTATATGGTGAACTAAACCTTAGGCCAGCAACAATGGAGAGGACCTGACCCTTAGAAACTTACAAGTAAGCTGGAATCTTCAAAAGTTCCAATCTTTATAAGTAAAATATTTATTAAAATGAATAACCAAGTGTTTTAATTGACATCAGAAGATCAAAACAATAAACCCTGAGAACATAGAAAAAAGATAAATAAAGATATGAGCAGAACTTAATACAACAGAAAACGTATAAAATTGAGGTGATTTAGTAAGTCCAAAGAATCTTCTTTGAAAAGATTGAAAAGACACACTTTGATTAAGGAAAACAAAAACATAAGTAAAGAATATACAGAAAGAATCAGGACAATGTTACAGCAGAGAATATATGAAATGCCAGTAAATTTGAACATTTCTGTAAAGTGGACCATTTCCTAGCTCCTAAAGTTTACCAAACCTGACACAAGAGGAAATCATTTAAGGTCATCATGTCTGCCCTTGGCATTCTCGGAACGCCCTGGCCTCAGAATGCAGCCTCTGTAGTCCATGGTAACCTGCGGAGAGGGGGCGGGGCTGAGGGAGGTTGGAACACTGCCCTCACTGAGGGAGTGGGTGTGGCCATCTCTGCTGTGACTGAACAAAGGGCAGGGGAGCAGGGGGCCCAGAGCAGGGCCCTCAGAGCCCGGCAGGTCCAGTGGGGTGTCACAAGCATTTAGGCCCAGGCCAAAGGGCGCCTTCTTTGTCTGCACAGCTGCCCAAACTCTCACCTTTCCACTCAGGCCGACCTCTTACTTGAAGTGTGTGTGGAACCTGTCCGCACAGTACACCTCGCTGCTCAGCTAACCATAGGTCTGGGCATCATAGCTTCCTGCCAGGTGACCGAAGTTCGCAGGCAGATGGGTCCCTGGGACACATGCAGAGAGGCTTCTGCCTGGGCCACAGGCCGCCCACTGCCCCTGCCCCAGATCGGGGGCCGCCAAGCAGCCCTGTCGGAGTCCCCTGCCTATTGAGGGAGTATTGGACCAACACTTGTAGAAAACGGGGTTCTCGCGGGCAACTCATTGGAGGGACACAAATAAGTCTTTGCCGACTTTCTGCTGAAGCTTACGAGCGTTCACACCTAAGCGTCTTACAAGGTCAGCTGTTTAGCTAAACATGAGCTCATGATCTAAATTTACACAATAATGAAGAAATCAGCTACAAGGGGAGACAATCAGCAAAAACTATCAATACCAGAATTAGATTCCCAAGGCCATCCATCAATTGTTGGAATAGTCAGCTGCAAGGCAGAAAATATACATAAAACTGGAACTGAAACCAGGAACAAGGATGTTTTCAAAGACTGGTAGGATCTCTAAAACATTTTTAAAGTACATGTCATTGATAAAGCTAAATACTCAAAGGTTGTGTAATACAACAGATTAAGCATTGAGAAGAGTGAAATTATGCTGTTTTGAAAACTATGGCAGGTGAGATTTTCTGCCTAATTATAGAAGAAGATTTCTCTAAAAAATACACATTATTTCAATGACTTATTGGCTGTGAAATAAGTTAAGGGTATTTCAAATGGCTTGTCTGCAAAGAAAGGTGAGATGTAGGGAATCACAGAAAGTCGAGGGGAAAATAGGTCAATATATACATTGCTATATGGTGAACTAAACCTTAGGCCAGCAACAATGGAGAGGACCTGACCCTTAGAAACTTACAAGTAAGCTGGAATCTTCAAAAGTTCCAATCTTTATAAGTAAAATATTTATTAAAATGAATAACCAAGTGTTTTAATTGACATCAGAAGATCAAAACAATAAACCCTGAGAACATAGAAAAAAGATAAATAAAGATATGAGCAGAACTTAATACAACAGAAAACGTATAAAATTGAGGTGATTTAGTAAGTCCAAAGAATCTTCTTTGAAAAGATTGGAAAGACACACTTTGATTAAGGAAAACAAAAACATAAGTAAAGAATATACAGAAAGAATCAGGACAATGTTATAGCAGAGAATATATGAAATGCCAGTAAATTTGAACATTTCTGTAAAGTGGACCATTTCCTAGCTCCTAAAGTTTACCAAACCTGACACAAGAGGAAATCATTTAAGGTCATCATGTCTGCCCTTGGCATTCTCGGAACGCCCTGGCCTCAGAATGCAGCCTCTGTAGTCCATGGTAACCTGCGGAGAGGGGGCGGGGCTGAGGGAGGTTGGAACACTGTCCTCACTGAGGGAGTGGGTGTGGCCATCTCTGCTGTGACTGAACAAAGGGCAGGGGAGCAGGGGGCCCAGGGCAGGGCCCTCAGAGCCCGGCAGGTCCAGTGGGGTGTCACAAGCATTTAGGCCCAGGCCAAAGGGCGCCTTCTTTGTCTGCACAGCTGCCCAAACTCTCACCTTTCCACTCAGGCCGACCTCTTACTTGAAGTGTGTGTGGAACCTGTCCGCACAGTACACCTCGCTGCTCAGCTAACCATAGGTCTGGGCATCATAGCTTCCTGCCAGGTGACCGAAGTTCGCAGGCAGATGGGTCCCTGGGACACATGCAGAGAGGCTTCTGCCTGGGCCACAGGCCGCCCACTGCCCCTGCCCCAGATCGGGGGCCGCCAAGCAGCCCTGTCGGAGTCCCCTGCCTATTGAGGGAGTATTGGACCAACACTTGTAGAAAACGGGGTTCTCGCGGGCAACTCATTGGAGGGACACAAATAAATCTTTGCCGACTTTCTGCTGAAGCTTACGAGCGTTCACACCTAAGCGTCTTACAAGGTCAGCTGTTTAGCTAAACATGAGCTCATGATCTAAATTTACACAATAATGAAGAAATCAGCTACAAGGGGAGACAATCAGCAGAAACTATCAATACCAGAATTAGATTCCCAAGGCCATCCATCAATTGTAGGAATAGTCAGGTGCAAGGCAGAAAATATACATAAAACTGGAACTGAAACCAGGAACAAGGATGTTTTCAAAGACTGGTAGGATCTCTAAAACATTTTTAAAGTACATGTCATTGATAAAGCTAAATACTCAAAGGTTGTGTAATACAACAGATTAAGCATTGAGAAGAGTGAAATTATGCTGTTTTGAAAACTATGGCAGGTGAGATTTTCTGCCTAATTATAGAAGAAGATTTCTCTAAAAAATACACATTATTTCAATGACTTATTGGCTGTGAAATAAGTTAAGGGTATTTCAAATGGCTTGTCTGCAAAGAAAGGTGAGATGTAGGGAATCACAGAAAGTCGAGGGGAAAATAGGTCAATATATACATTGCTATATGGTGAACTAAACCTTAGGCCAGCAACAATGGAGAGGACCTGACCCTTAGAAACTTACAAGTAAGCTGGAATCTTCAAAAGTTCCAATCTTTATAAGTAAAATATTTATTAAAATGAATAACCAAGTGTTTTAATTGACATCAGAAGATCAAAACAATAAACCCTGAGAACATAGAAAAAAGATAAATAAAGATATGAGCAGAACTTAATACAACAGAAAACGTATAAAATTGAGGTGATTTAGTAAGTCCAAAGAATCTTCTTTGAAAAGATTGAAAAGACACACTTTGATTAAGGAAAACAAAAACATAAGTAAAGAATATACAGAAAGAATCAGGACAATGTTATAGCAGAGAATATATGAAATGCCAGTAAATTTGAACATTTCTGTAAAGTGGACCATTTCCTAGCTCCTAAAGTTTACCAAACCTGACACAAGAGGAAATCATTTAAGGTCATCATGTCTGCCCTTGGCATTCTCGGAACGCCCTGGCCTCAGAATGCAGCATCTGTAGTCCATGGTAACCTGCGGAGAGGGGGCGGGGCTGAGGGAGGTTGGAACACTGCCCTCACTGAGGGAGTGGGTGTGGCCATCTCTGCTGTGACTGAACAAAGGGCAGGGGAGCAGGGGGCCCAGGGCAGGGCCCTCAGAGCCCGGCAGGTCCAGTGGGGTGTCACAAGCATTTAGGCCCAGGCCAAAGGGCGCCTTCTTTGTCTGCACAGCTGCCCAAACTCTCACCTTTCCACTCAGGCCGACCTCTTACTTGAAGTGTGTGTGGAACCTGTCCGCACAGTACACCTCGCTGCTCAGCTAACCATAGGTCTGGGCATCATAGCTTCCTGCCAGGTGACCGAAGTTCGCAGGCAGATGGGTCCCTGGGACACATGCAGAGAGGCTTCTGCCTGGGCCACAGGCCGCCCACTGCCCCTGCCCCAGATCGGGGGCCGCCAAGCAGCCCTGTCGGAGTCCCCTGCCTCTTGAGGGAGTATTGGACCAACACTTGTAGAAAACGGGGTTGTCGCGGGCAACTCATTGGAGGGACACAAATAAATCTTTGCCGACTTTCTGCTGAAGCTTACGAGCGTTCACACCTAAGCGTCTTACAAGGTCAGCTGTTTAGCTAAACATGAGCTCATGATCTAAATTTACACAATAATGAAGAAATCAGCTACAAGGGGAGACAATCAGCAAAAACTATCAATACCAGAATTAGATTCCCAAGGCCATCCATCAATTGTTGGAATAGTCAGGTGCAAGGCAGAAAATATACATAAAACTGGAACTGAAACCAGGAACAAGGATGTTTTCAAAGACTGGTAGGATCTCTAAAACATTTTTGAAGTACATGTCATTGATAAAGCTAAATACTCAAAGGTTGTGTAATACAACAGATTAAGCATTGAGAAGTGTGAAATTATGCTGTTTTGAAAACTATGGCAGGTGAGATTTTCTGCCTAATTATAGAAGAAGATTTCTCTAAAAAATACACATTATTTCAATGACTTATTGGCTGTGAAATAAGTTAAGGGTATTTCAAATGGCTTGTCTGCAAAGAAAGGTGAGATGTAGGGAATCACAGAAAGTCGAGGGGAAAATAGGTCAATATATACATTGCTATATGGTGAACTAAACCTTAGGCCAGCAACAATGGAGAGGACCTGACCCTTAGAAACTTACAAGTAAGCTGGAATCTTCAAAAGTTCCAATCTTTATAAGTAAAATATTTATTAAAATGAATAACCAAGTGTTTTAATTGACATCAGAAGATCAAAACAATAAACCCTGAGAACATAGAAAAAAGATAAATAAAGATATGAGCAGAACTTAATACAACAGAAAACGTATAAAATTGAGGTGATTTAGTAAGTCCAAAGAATCTTCTTTGAAAAGATTGAAAAGACACACTTTGATTAAGGAAAACAAAAACATAAGTAAAGAATATACAGAAAGAATCAGGACAATGTTATAGCAGAGAATATATGAAATGCCAGTAAATTTGAACATTTCTGTAAAGTGGACCATTTCCTAGCTCCTAAAGTTTACCAAACCTGACACAAGAGGAAATCATTTAAGGTCATCATGTCTGCCCTTGGCATTCTCGGAACGCCCTGGCCTCAGAATGCAGCATCTGTAGTCCATGGTAACCTGCGGAGAGGGGGCGGGGCTGAGGGAGGTTGGAACACTGCCCTCACTGAGGGAGTGGGTGTGGCCATCTCTGCTGTGACTGAACAAAGGGCAGGGGAGCAGGGGGCCCAGGGCAGGGCCCTCAGAGCCCGGCAGGTCCAGTGGGGTGTCACAAGCATTTAGGCCCAGGCCAAAGGGCGCCTTCTTTGTCTGCACAGCTGCCCAAACTCTCACCTTTCCACTCAGGCCGACCTCTTACTTGAAGTGTGTGTGGAACCTGTCCGCACAGTACACCTCGCTGCTCAGCTAACCATAGGTCTGGGCATCATAGCTTCCTGCCAGGTGACCGAAGTTCGCAGGCAGATGGGTCCCTGGGACACATGCAGAGAGGCTTCTGCCTGGGCCACAGGCCGCCCACTGCCCCTGCCCCAGATCGGGGGCCGCCAAGCAGCCCTGTCGGAGTCCCCTGCCTATTGAGGGAGTATTGGACCAACACTTGTAGAAAACGGGGTTCTCGCGGGCAACTCATTGGAGGGACACAAATAAATCTTTGCCGACTTTCTGCTGAAGCTTACGAGCGTTCACACCTAAGCGTCTTACAAGGTCAGCTGTTTAGCTAAACATGAGCTCATGATCTAAATTTACACAATAATGAAGAAATCAGCTACAAGGGGAGACAATCAGCAAAAACTATCAATACCAGAATTAGATTCCCAAGGCCATCCATCAATTGTAGGAATAGTCAGGTGCAAGGCAGAAAATATACATAAAACTGGAAGTGAAACCAGGAACAAGGATGTTTTCAAAGACTGGTAGGATCTCTAAAACCTTTTTAAAGTACATGTCATTGATAAAGCTAAATACTCAAAGGTTGTGTAATACAACAGATTAAGCATTGAGAAGAGTGAAATTATGCTGTTTTGAAAACTATGGCAGGTGAGATTTTCTGCCTAATTATAGAAGAAGATTTCTCTAAAAAATACACATTATTTCAATGACTTATTGGCTGTGAAATAAGTTAAGGGTATTTCAAATGGCTTGTCTGCAAAGAAAGGTGAGATGTAGGGAATCACAGAAAGTCGAGGGGAAAATAGGTCAATATATACATTGCTATATGGTGAACTAAACCTTAGGCCAGCAACAATGGAGAGGACCTGACCCTTAGAAACTTACAAGTAAGCTGGAATCTTCAAAAGTTCCAATCTTTATAAGTAAAATATTTATTAAAATGAATAACCAAGTGTTTTAATTGACATCAGAAGATCAAAACAATAAACCCTGAGAACATAGAAAAAAGATAAATAAAGATATGAGCAGAACTTAATACAACAGAAAACGTATAAAATTGAGGTGATTTAGTAAGTCCAAAGAATCTTCTTTGAAAAGATTGAAAAGACACACTTTGATTAAGGAAAAAAAAACATAAGTAAAGAATATACAGAAAGAATCAGGACAATGTTATAGCAGAGAATATATGAAATGCCAGTAAATTTGAACATTTCTGTAAAGTGGACCATTTCCTAGCTCCTAAAGTTTACCAAACCTGACAAAAGAGGAAATCATTTAAGGTCATCATGTCTGCCCTTGGCATTCTCGGAACGCCCTGGCCTCAGAATGCAGCATCTGTAGTCCATGGTAACCTGCGGAGAGGGGGCGGGGCTGAGGGAGGTTGGAACACTGCCCTCACTGAGGGAGTGGGTGTGGCCATCTCTGCTGTGACTGAACAAAGGGCAGGGGAGCAGGGGGCCCAGGGCAGGGCCCTCAGAGCCCGGCAGGTCCAGTGGGGTGTCACAAGCATTTAGGCCCAGGCCAAAGGGCGCCTTCTTTGTCTGCACAGCTGCCCAAACTCTCACCTTTCCACTCAGGCCGACCTCTTACTTGAAGTGTGTGTGGAACCTGTCCGCACAGTACACCTCGCTGCTCAGCTAACCATAGGTCTGGGCATCATAGCTTCCTGCCAGGTGACCGAAGTTCGCAGGCAGATGGGTCCCTGGGACACATGCAGAGAGGCTTCTGCCTGGGCCACAGGCCGCCCACTGCCCCTGCCCCAGATCGGGGGCCGCCAAGCAGCCCTGTCGGAGTCCCCTGCCTCTTGAGGGAGAATTGGACCAACACTTGTAGAAAACGGGGTACTCCCGGGCAAATCATTGGAGGGACACAAATAAATCTTTGCCGACTTTCTGCTGAAGCTTACGAGCGTTCACACCTAAGCGTCTTACAAGGTCAGCTGTTTAGCTAAACATGAGCTCATGATCTAAATTTACACAATAATGAAGAAATCAGCTACAAGGGGAGACAATCAGCAGAAACTATCAATACCAGAATTAGATTCCCAACGCCATCCATCAATTGTAGGAATAGTCAGGTGCAAGGCAGAAAATATACATAAAACTGGAACTGAAACCAGGAACAAGGATGTTTTCAAAGACTGGTAGGATCTCTAAAACCTTTTTAAAGGACATGTCATTGATAAAGCTAAATACTCAAAGGTTGTGTAATACAACAGATTAAGCATTGAGAAGAGTGAAATTATGCTGTTTTGAAAACTATGCCAGGTGAGATTTTCTGCCTAATTATAGAAGAAGATTTCTCTAAAAAATACACATTATTTCAATGACTTATTGGCTGTGAAATAAGTTAAGGGTATTTCAAATGGCTTGTCTGCAAAGAAAGGTGAGATGTAGGGAATCACAGAAAGTCGAGGGGAAAATATGTCAATATATACATTGCTATATGGTGAACTAAACCTTAGGCCAGCAACAATGGAGAGGACGTGACCCTTAGAAAATTACAAGTAAGCTGGAATCTTCAAAAGTTCAAATCTTTATAAGTAAAATATTTATTAAAATGAATAACCAAGTGTTTTAATTGACATCAGAAGATCAAAACAATAAACCCTGAGAACATAGAAAAAAGATAAATAAAGATATGAGCAGAACTTAATACAACAGAAAACGTATAAAATTGAGGTGATTTAGTAAGTCCAAAGAATCTTCTTTGAAAAGATTGAAAAGACACACTTTGATTAAGGAAAACAAAAACATAAGTAAAGAATATACAGAAAGAATCAGGACAATGTTATAGCAGAGAATATATGAAATGCCAGTAAATTTGAACATTTCTGTAAAGTGGACCATTTCCTAGCTCCTAAAGTTTACCAAACCTGACACAAGAGGAAATCATTTAAGGTCATCATGTCTGGCCTTGGCATTCTCGGAACGCCCTGGCCTCAGAATGCAGCATCTGTAGTCCATGGTAAACTGCGGAGAGGGGGCGGGGCTGAGGGAGGTTGGAACACTGCCCTCACTGAGGGAGTGGGTGTGGCCATCTCTGCTGTGACTGAACAAAGGGCAGGGGAGCAGGGGGCCCAGGGCAGGGCCCTCAGAGCCCGGCAGGTCCAGTGGGGTGTCACAAGCATTTAGGCCCAGGCCAAAGGGCGCCTTCTTTGTCTGCACAGCTGCCCAAACTCTCACCTTTCCACTCAGGCCGACCTCTTACTTGAAGTGTGTGTGGAACCTGTCCGCACTGTACACCTCGCTGCTCAGCTAACCATAGGTCTGGGCATCATAGCTTCCTGCCAGGTGACCGAAGTTCGCAGGCAGATGGGTCCCTGGGACACATGCAGAGAGGCTTCTGCCTGGGCCACAGGCCGCCCACTGCCCCTGCCCCAGATCGGGGGCCGCCAAGCAGCCCTGTCGGAGTCCCCTGCCTCTTGAGGGAGTATTGGACCAACACTTGTAGAAAACGGGGTTCTCGCGGGCAACTCATTGGAGGGACACAAATAAATCTTTGCCGACTTTCTGCTGAAGCTTACGAGCGTTCACACCTAAGCGTCTTACAAGGTCAGCTGTTTAGCTAAACATGAGCTCATGATCTAAATTTACACAATAATGAAGAAATCAGCTACAAGGGGAGACAATCAGCAAAAACTATCAATACCAGAATTAGATTCCCAAGGCCATCCATCAATTGTAGGAATAGTCAGGTGCAAGGCAGAAAATATACATAAAACTGGAACTGAAACCAGGAACAAGGATGTTTTCAAAGACTGGTAGGATCTCTAAAACCTTTTTAAAGTACATGTCATTGATAAAGCTAAATACTCAAAGGTTGTGTAATACAACAGATTAAGCATTGAGAAGAGTGAAATTATGCTGTTTTGAAAACTATGCCAGGTGAGATTTTCTGCCTAATTATAGAAGAAGATTTCTCTAAAAAATACACATTATTTCAATGACTTATTGGCTGTGAAATAAGTTAAGGGTATTTCAAATGGCTTGTCTGCAAAGAAAGGTGAGATGTAGGGAATCACAGAAAGTCGAGGGGAAAAGAGGTCAATATATACATTGCTATATGGTGAACTAAACCTTAGGCCAGCAACAATGGAGAGGGCCTGACCCTTAGAAACTTACAAGTAAGCTGGAATCTTCAAAAGTTCAAATCTTTATAAGTAAAATATTTATTAAAATGAATAACCAAGTGTTTTAATTGACATCAGAAGATCAAAACAATAAACCCTGAGAACATAGAAAAAAGATAAATAAAGATATGAGCAGAACTTAATACAACAGAAAACGTATAAAATTGAGGTGATTTAGTAAGTCCAAAGAATCTTCTTTGAAAAGATTGAAAAGACACACTTTGATTAAGGAAAACAAAAACATAAGTAAAGAATATACAGAAAGAATCAGGACAATGTTATAGCAGAGAATATATGAAATGCCAGTAAATTTGAACATTTCTGTAAAGTGGACCATTTCCTAGCTCCTAAAGTTTACCAAACCTGACACAAGAGGAAATCATTTAAGGTCATCATGTCTGCCCTTGGCATTCTCGGAACGCCCTGGCCTCAGAATGCAGCCTCTGTAGTCCATGATAACCTGCGGAGAGGGGGCGGGGCTGAGGGAGGTTGGAACACTGCCCTCACTGAGGGAGTGGGTGTGGCCATCTCTGCTGTGACTGAACAAAGGGCAGGGGAGCAGGGGGCCCAGGGCAGGGCCCTCAGAGCCCGGCAGGTCCAGTGGGGTGTCACAAGCATTTAGGCCCAGGCCAAAGGGCGCCTTCTTTGTCTGCACAGCTGCCCAAACTCTCACCTTTCCACTCAGGCCGACCTCTTACTTGAAGTGTGTGTGGAACCTGTCCGCACAGTACACCTCGCTGCTCAGCTAACCATAGGTCTGGGCATCATAGCTTCCTGCCAGGTGACCGAAGTTCGCAGCCAGATGGGTCCCTGGGACACATGCAGAGAGGCTTCTGCCTGGGCCACAGGCCGCCCACTGCCCCTGCCCCAGATCGGGGGCCGCCAAGCAGCCCTGTCGGAGTCCCCTGCCTCTTGAGGGAGTATTGGACCAACACTTGTAGAAAACGGGGTTCTCGCGGGCAACTCATTGGAGGGACACAAATAAATCTTTGCCGACTTTCTGCTGAAGCTTACGAGCGTTCACACCTAAGCGTCTTACAAAGTCAGCTGTTTAGCTAAACATGAGCTCATGATCTAAATTTACACAATAATGAAGAAATCACCTACAAGGGGAGACAATCAGCAAAAACTATCAATACCAGAATTAGATTCCCAAGGCCATCCATCAATTGTAGGAATAGTCAGGTGCAAGGCAGAAAATATACATAAAACTGGAACTGAAACCAGGAACAAGGATGTTTTCAAAGACTGGTAGGATCTCTAAAACATTTTTAAAGTACATGTCATTGATAAAGCTAAATACTCAAAGGTTGTGTAAGACAACAGATTAAGCATTGAGAAGAGTGAAATTATGCTGTTTTGAAAACTATGGCAGGTGAGATTTTCTGCCTAATTATAGAAGAAGATTTCTCTAAAAAATACACATTATTTCAATGACTTATTGGCTGTGAAATAAGTTAAGGGTATTTCAAATGGCTTGTCTGCAAAGAAAGGTGAGATGTAGGGAATCACAGAAAGTCGAGGGGAAAATATGTCAATATATACATTGCTATATGGTGAACTAAACCTTAGGCCAGCAACAATGGAGAGGACGTGACCCTTAGAAAATTACAAGTAAGCTGGAATCTTCAAAAGTTCAAATCTTTATAAGTAAAATATTTATTAAAATGAATAACCAAGTGTTTTAATTGACATCAGAAGATCAAAACAATAAACCCTGAGAACATAGAAAAAAGATAAATAAAGATATGAGCAGAACTTAATACAACAGAAAACGTATAAAATTGAGGTGATTTAGTAAGTCCAAAGAATCTTCTTTGAAAAGATTGAAAAGACACACTTTGATTAAGGAAAACAAAAACATAAGTAAAGAATATACAGAAAGAATCAGGACAATGTTATAGCAGAGAATATATGAAATGCCAGTAAATTTGAACATTTCTGTAAAGTGGACCATTTCCTAGCTCCTAAAGTTTACCAAACCTGACACAAGAGGAAATCATTTAAGGTCATCATGTCTGCCCTTGGCATTCTCGGAACGCCCTGGCCTCAGAATGCAGCCTCTGTAGTCCATGGTAACCTGCGGAGAGGGGGCGGGGCTGAGGGAGGTTGGAACACTGCCCTCACTGAGGGAGTGGGTGTGGCCATCTCTGCTGTGACTGAACAAAGGGCAGGGGAGCAGGGGGCCCAGGGCAGGGCCCTCAGAGCCCGGCAGGTCCAGTGGGGTGTCACAAGCATTTAGGCCCAGGCCAAAGGGCGCCTTCTTTGTCTGCACAGCTGCCCAAACTCTCACCTTTCCACTCAGGCCGACCTCTTACTTGAAGTGTGTGTGGAACCTGTCCGCACAGTACACCTCGCTGCTCAGCTAACCATAGGTCTGGGCATCATAGCTTCCTGCCAGGTGACCGAAGTTCGCAGCCAGATGGGTCCCTGGGACACATGCAGAGAGGCTTCTGCCTGGGCCACAGGCCGCCCACTGCCCCTGCCCCAGATCGGGGGCCGCCAAGCAGCCCTGTCGGAGTCCCCTGCCTCTTGAGGGAGTATTGGACCAACACTTGTAGAAAACGGGGTTCTCACGGGCAACTCATTGGAGGGACACAAATAAATCTTTGCCGACTTTCTGCTGAAGCTTACGAGCGTTCACACCTAAGCGTCTTACAAGGTCAGCTGTTTAGCTAAACATGAGCTCATGATCTAAATTTACACAATAATGAAGAAATCAGCTACAAGGGGAGACAATCAGCAAAAACTATCAATACCAGAATTAGATTCCCAAGGCCATCCATCAATTGTAGGAATAGTCAGGTGCAAGGCAGAAAATATACATAAAACTGGAACTGAAACCAGGAACAAGGATGTTTTCAAAGACTGGTAGGATCTCTAAAACATTTTTAAAGTACATGTCATTGATAAAGCTAAATACTCAAAGGTTGTGTAAGACAACAGATTAAGCATTGAGAAGAGTGAAATTATGCTGTTTTGAAAACTATGGCAGGTGAGATTTTCTGCCTAATTATAGAAGAAGATTTCTCTAAAAAATACACATTATTTCAATGACTTATTGGCTGTGAAATAAGTTAAGGGTATTTTAAATGGCTTGTCTGCAAAGAAAGGTGAGATGTAGGGAATCACAGAAAGTCGAGGGGAAAATAGGTCAATATATATATTGCTATATGGTGAACTAAACGTTAGGCCAGCAACAATGGAGAGGACCTGACCCTTAGAAACTTACAAGTAAGCTGGAATCTTCAAAAGTTCCAATCTTTATAAGTAAAATATTTATTAAAATGAATAACCAAGTGTTTTAATTGACATCAGAAGATCAAAACAATAAACCCTGAGAACATAGAAAAAAGATAAATAAAGATATGAGCAGAACTTAATACAACAGAAAACGTATAAAATTGAGGTGATTTAGTAAGTCCAAAGAATCTTCTTTGAAAAGATTGAAAAGACACACTTTGATTAAGGAAAACAAAAACATAAGTAAAGAATATACAGAAAGAATCAGGACAATGTTATAGCAGAGAATATATGAAATGCCAGTAAATTTGAACATTTCTGTAAAGTGGACCATTTCCTAGCTCCTAAAGTTTACCAAACCTGACACAAGAGGAAATCATTTAAGGTCATCATGTCTGCCCTTGGCATTCTCGGAACGCCCTGGCCTCAGAATGCAGCATCTGTAGTCCATGGTAACCTGCGGAGAGGGGGCGGGGCTGAGGGAGGTTGGAACACTGCCCTCACTGAGGGAGTGGGTGTGGCCATCTCTGCTGTGACTGAACAAAGGGCAGGGGAGCAGGGGGCCCAGGGCAGGGCCCTCAGAGCCCGGCAGGTCCAGTGGGGTGTCACAAGCATTTAGGCCCAGGCCAAAGGGCGCCTTCTTTGTCTGCACAGCTGCCCAAACTCTCACCTTTCCACTCAGGCCGACCTCTTACTTGAAGTGTGTGTGGAACCTGTCCGCACAGTACACCTCGCTGCTCAGCTAACCATAGGTCTGGGCATCATAGCTTCCTGCCAGGTGACCGAAGTTCGCAGGCAGATGGGTCCCTGGGACACATGCAGAGAGGCTTCTGCCTGGGCCACAGGCCGCCCACTGCCCCTGCCCCAGATCGGGGGCCGCCAAGCAGCCATGTCGGAGTCCCCTGCCTATTGAGGGAGTATTGGACCAACACTTGTAGAAAACGGGGTTCTCGCGGGCAACTCATTGGAGGGACACAAATAAATCTTTGCCGACTTTCTGCTGAAGCTTACGAGCGTTCACACCTAAGCGTCTTACAAGGTCAGCTGTTTAGCTAAACATGAGCTCATGATCTAAATTTACACAATAATGAAGAAATCAGCTACAAGGGGAGACAATCAGCAAAAACTATCAATACCAGAATTAGATTCCCAAGGCCATCCATCAATTGTAGGAATAGTCAGGTGCAAGGCAGAAAATATACATAAAACTGGAACTGAAACCAGGAACAAGGATGTTTTCAAAGACTGGTAGGATCTCTAAAACCTTTTTAAAGTACATGTCATTGATAAAGCTAAATACTCAAAGGTTGTGTAATACAACAGATTAAGCATTGAGAAGAGTGAAATTATGCTGTTTTGAAAACTATGGCAGGTGAGATTTTCTGCCTAATTATAGAAGAAGATTTCTCTAAAAAATACACATTATTTCAATGACTTATTGGCTGTGAAATAAGTTAAGGGTATTTCAAATGGCTTGTCTGCAAAGAAAGGTGAGATGTAGGGAATCACAGAAAGTCGAGGGGAAAATAGGTCAATATATACATTGCTATATGGTGAACTAAACCTTAGGCCAGCAACAATGGAGAGGACCTGACCCTTAGAAACTTACAAGTAAGCTGGAATCTTCAAAAGTTCCAACCTTTATAAGTAAAATATTTATTAAAATGAATAACCAAGTGTTTTAATTGACATCAGAAGATCAAAACAATAAACCCTGAGAACATAGAAAAAAGATAAATAAAGATATGAGCAGAACTTAATACAACAGAAAACGTATAAAATTGAGGTGATTTAGTAAGTCCAAAGAATCTTCTTTGAAAATATTGAAAAGACACACTTTGATTAAGGAAAACAAAAACATAAGTAAAGAATATACAGAAAGAATCAGGACAATGTTATAGCAGAGAATATATGAAATGCCAGTAAATTTGAACATTTCTGTAAAGTGGACCATTTCCTAGCTCCTAAAGTTTACCAAACCTGACAAAAGAGGAAATCATTTAAGGTCATCATGTCTGCCCTTGGCATTCTCGGAACGCCCTGGCCTCAGAATGCAGCATCTGTAGTCCATGGTAACCTGCGGAGAGGGGGCGGGGCTGAGGGAGGTTGGAACACTGCCCTCACTGAGGGAGTGGGTGTGGCCATCTCTGCTGTGACTGAACAAAGGGCAGGGGAGCAGGGGGCCCAGGGCAGGGCCCTCAGAGCCCGGCAGGTCCAGTGGGGTGTCACAAGCATTTAGGCCTAGGCCAAAGGGCGCCTTCTTTGTCTGCACAGCTGCCCAAACTCTCACCTTTCCACTCAGGCCGACCTCTTACTTGAAGTGTGTGTGGAACCTGTCTGCACAGTACACCTCGCTGCTCAGCTAACCATAGGTCTGGGCATCATAGCTTCCTGCCAGGTGACCGAAGTTCGCAGCCAGATGGGTCCCTGGGACACATGCAGAGAGGCTTCTGCCTGGGCCACAGGCCGCCCACTGCCCCTGCCCCAGATCGGGGGCCGCCAAGCAGCCCTGTCGGAGTCCCCTGCCTCTTGAGGGAGAATTGGACCAACACTTGTAGAAAACGGGGTACTCCCGGGCAACTCATTGGAGGGACACAAATAAATCTTTGCCGACTTTCTGCTGAAGCTTACGAGCGTTCACACCTAAGCGTCTTACAAGGTCAGCTGTTTAGCTAAACATGAGCTCATGATCTAAATTTACACAATAATGAAGAAATCAGCTACAAGGGGAGACAATCAGCAGAAACTATCAATACCAGAATTAGATTCCCAACGCCATCCATCAATTGTAGGAATAGTCAGGTGCAAGGCAGAAAATATACATAAAACTGGAATTGAAACCAGGAACAAGGATGTTTTCAAAGACTGGTAGGATCTCTAAAACATTTTTAAAGTACATGTCATTGATAAAGCTAAATACTCAAAGGTTGTGTAATACAACAGATTAAGCATTGAGAAGAGTGAAATTATGCTGTTTTGAAAACTATGGCTGGTGAGATTTTCTGCCTAATTATAGAAGAAGATTTCTCTAAAAAATACACATTATTTCAATGACTTATTGGCTGTGAAATAAGTTAAGGGTATTTCAAATGGCTTGTCTGCAAAGAAAGGTGAGATGTAGGGAATCACAGAAAGTCGAGGGGAAAATAGGTCAATATATACATTGCTATATGGTGAACTAAACCTTAGGCCAGCAACAATGGAGAGGACCTGACCCTTAGAAAATTACAAGTAAGCTGGAATCTTCAAAAGTTCCAATCTTTATAAGTAAAATATTTATTAAAATGAATAACCAAGTGTTTTAATTGACATCAGAAGATCAAAACAATAAACCCTGAGAACATAGAAAAAAGATAAATAAAGATATGAGCAGAACTTAATACAACAGAAAACGTATAAAATTGAGGTGATTTAGTAAGTCCAAAGAATCTTCTTTGAAAAGATTGAAAAGACACACTTTGATTAAGGAAAACAAAAACATAAGTAAAGAATATACAGAAAGAATCAGGACAATGTTATAGCAGAGAATATATGAAATGCCAGTAAATTTGAACATTTCTGTAAAGTGGACCATTTCCTAGCTCCTAAAGTTTACCAAACCTGACACAAGAGGAAATCATTTAAGGTCATCATGTCTGCCCTTGGCATTCTCGGAACGCCCTGGCCTCAGAATGCAGCATCTGTAGTCCATGGTAACCTGCGGAGAGGGGGCGGGGCTGAGGGAGGTTGGAACACTGCCCTCACTGAGGGAGTGGGTGTGGCCATCTCTGCTGTGACTGAACAAAGGGCAGGGGAGCAGGGGGCCCAGGGCAGGGCCCTCAGAGCCCGGCAGGTCCAGTGGGGTGTCACAAGCATTTAGGCCCAGGCCAAAGGGCGCCTTCTTTGTCTGCACAGCTGCCCAAACTCTCACCTTTCCACTCAGGCCGACCTCTTACTTGAAGTGTGTGTGGAACCTGTCCGCACTGTACACCTCGCTGCTCAGCTAACCATAGGTCTGGGCATCATAGCTTCCTGTCAGGTGACCGAAGTTCGCAGGCAGATGGGTCCCTGGGACACATGCAGAGAGGCTTCTGCCTGGGCCACAGGCCGCCCACTGCCCCTGCCCCAGATCGGGGGCCGCCAAGCAGCCCTGTCGGAGTCCCCTGCCTCTTGAGGGAGTATTGGACCAACACTTGTAGAAAACGGGGTTCTCGCGGGCAACTCATTGGAGGGACACAAATAAATCTTTGCCGACTTTCTGCTGAAGCTTACGAGCGTTCACACCTAAGCGTCTTACAAGGTCAGCTGTTTAGCTAAACATGAGCTCATGATCTAAATTTACACAATAATGAAGAAATCAGCTACAAGGGGAGACAATCAGCAAAAACTATCAATACCAGAATTAGATTCCCAAGGCCATCCATCAATTGTAGGAATAGTCAGGTGCAAGGCAGAAAATATACATAAAACTGGAACTGAAACCAGGAACAAGGATGTTTTCAAAGACTGGTAGGATCTCTAAAACCTTTTTAAAGTACATGTCATTGATAAAGCTAAATACTCAAAGGTTGTGTAATACAACAGATTAAGCATTGAGAAGAGTGAAATTATGCTGTTTTGAAAACTATGCCAGGTGAGATTTTCTGCCTAATTATAGAAGAAGATTTCTCTAAAAAATACACATTATTTCAATGACTTATTGGCTGTGAAATAAGTTAAGGGTATTTCAAATGGCTTGTCTGCAAAGAAAGGTGAGATGTAGGGAATCACAGAAAGTCGAGGGGAAAAGAGGTCAATATATACATTGCTATATGGTGAACTAAACCTTAGGCCAGCAACAATGGAGAGGGCCTGACCCTTAGAAACTTACAAGTAAGCTGGAATCTTCAAAAGTTCAAATCTTTATAAGTAAAATATTTATTAAAATGAATAACCAAGTGTTTTAATTGACATCAGAAGATCAAAACAATAAACCCTGAGAACATAGAAAAAAGATAAATAAAGATATGAGCAGAACTTAATACAACAGAAAACGTATAAAATTGAGGTGATTTAGTAAGTCCAAAGAATCTTCTTTGAAAAGATTGAAAAGACACACTTTGATTAAGGAAAACAAAAACATAAGTAAAGAATATACAGAAAGAATCAGGACAATGTTATAGCAGAGAATATATGAAATGCCAGTAAACTTGAACATTTCTGTAAAGTGGACCATTTCCTAGCTCCTAAAGTTTACCAAACCTGACACAAGAGGAAATCATTTAAGGTCATCATGTCTGCCCTTGGCATTCTCGGAACGCCCTGGCCTCAGAATGCAGCCTCTGTAGTCCATGGTAACCTGCGGAGAGGGGGCGGGGCTGAGGGAGGTTGGAACACTGCCCTCACTGAGGGAGTGGGTGTGGCCATCTCTGCTGTGACTGAACAAAGGGCAGGGGAGCAGGGGGCCCAGGGCAGGGCCCTCAGAGCCCGGCAGGTCCAGTGGGGTGTCACAAGCATTTAGGCCCAGGCCAAAGGGCGCCTTCTTTGTCTGCACAGCTGCCCAAACTCTCACCTTTCCACTCAGGCCGACCTCTTACTTGAAGTGTGTGTGGAACCTGTCCGCACAGTACACCTCGCTGCTCAGCTAACCATAGGTCTGGGCATCATAGCTTCCTGCCAGGTGACCGAAGTTCGCAGGCAGATGGGTCCCTGGGACACATGCAGAGAGGCTTCTGCCTGGGCCACAGGCCGCCCACTGCCCCTGCCCCAGATCGGGGGCCGCCAAGCAGCCCTGTCGGAGTCCCCTGCCTCTTGAGGGAGTATTGGACCAACACTTGTAGAAAACGGGGTTCTCGCGGGCAACTCATTGGAGGGACACAAATAAATCTTTGCCGACTTTCTGCTGAAGCTTACGAGCGTTCACACCTAAGCGTCTTACAAGGTCAGCTGTTTAGCTAAACATGAGCTCATGATCTAAATTTACACAATAATGAAGAAATCAGCTACAAGGGGAGACAATCAGCAAAAACTATCAATACCAGAATTAGATTCCCAAGGCCATCCATCAATTGTAGGAATAGTCAGGTGCAAGGCAGAAAATATACATAAAACTGGAACTGAAACCAGGAACAAGGATGTTTTCAAAGACTGGTAGGATCTCTAAAACATTTTTAAAGTACATGTCATTGATAAAGCTAAATACTCAAAGGTTGTGTAAGACAACAGATTAAGCATTGAGAAGAGTGAAATTATGCTGTTTTGAAAACTATGGCAGGTGAGATTTTCTGCCTAATTATAGAAGAAGATTTCTCTAAAAAATACACATTATTTCAATGACTTATTGGCTGTGAAATAAGTTAAGGGTATTTTAAATGGCTTGTCTGCAAAGAAAGGTGAGATGTAGGGAATCACAGAAAGTCGAGGGGAAAATAGGTCAATATATACATTGCTATATGGTGAACTAAACCTTAGGCCAGCAACAATGGAGAGGACCTGACCCTTAGAAACTTACAAGTAAGCTGGAATCTTCAAAAGTTCAAATCTTTATAAGTGAAATATTTATTAAAATGAATAACCAAGTGTTTTAATTGACATCAGAAGATCAAAACAATAAACCCTGAGAACATAGAAAAAAGATAAATAAAGATATGAGCAGAACTTAATACAACAGAAAACGTATAAAATTGAGGTGATTTAGTAAGTCCAAAGAATCTTCTTTGAAAAGATTGAAAAGACACACTTTGATTAAGGAAAACAAAAACATAAGTAAAGAATATACAGAAAGAATCAGGACAATGTTATAGCAGAGAATATATGAAATGCCAGTAAATTTGAACATTTCTGTAAAGTGGACCATTTCCTAGCTCCTAAAGTTTACCAAACCTGACACAAGAGGAAATCATTTAAGGTCATCATGTCTGCCCTTGGCATTCTCGGAACGCCCTGGCCTCAGAATGCAGCATCTGTAGTCCATGGTAACCTGCGGAGAGGGGGCGGGGCTGAGGGAGGTTGGAACACTGCCCTCACTGAGGGAGTGGGTGTGGCCATCTCTGCTGTGACTGAACAAAGGGCAGGGGAGCAGGGGACCCAGGGCAGGGCCCTCAGAGCCCGGCAGGTCCAGTGGGGTGTCACAAGCATTTAGGCCCAGGACAAAGGGCGCCTTCTTTGTCTGCACAGCTGCCCAAACTCTCACCTTTCCACTCAGGCCGACCTCTTACTTGAAGTGTGTGTGGAACCTGTCCGCACAGTACACCTCGCTGCTCAGCTAACCATAGTTCTGGGCATCATAGCTTCCTGCCAGGTGACCGAAGTTCGCAGGCAGATGGGTCCCTGGGACACATGCAGAGAGGCTTCTGCCTGGGCCACAGGCCGCCCACTGCCCCTGCCCCAGATCGGGGGCCGCCAAGCAGCCCTGTCGGAGTCCCCTGCCTCTTGAGGGAGTATTGGACCAACACTTGTAGAAAACGGGGTTCTCCCGGGCAACTCATTGGAGGGACACAAATAAATCTTTGCCCACTTTCTGCTGAAGCTTACGAGCGTTCACACCTAAGCGTCTTACAAGGTCAGCTGTTTAGCTAAACATGAGCTCATGATCTAAATTTACACAATAATGAAGAAATCAGCTACAAGGGGAGACAATCAGCAAAAACTATCAATACCAGAATTAGATTCCCAAGGCCATCCATCAATTGTAGGAATAGTCAGGTGCAAGGCAGAAAATATACATAAAACTGGAACTGAAACCAGGAACAAGGATGTTTTCAAAGACTGGTAGGATCTCTAAAACATTTTTAAAGTACATGTCATTGATAAAGCTAAATACTCAAAGGTTGTGTAATACAACAGATTAAGCATTGAGAAGAGTGAAATTATGCTGTTTTGAAAACTATGGCAGGTGAGATTTTCTGCCTAATTATAGAAGAAGATTTCTCTAAAAAATACACATTATTTCAATGACTTATTGGCTGTGAAATAAGTTAAGGGTATTTCAAATGGCTTGTCTGCAAAGAAAGGTGAGATGTAGGGAATCACAGAAAGTCGAGGGGAAAATAGGTCAATATATACATTGCTATATGGTGAACTAAACCTTAGTCCAGCAACAATGGAGAGGACCTGACCCTTAGAAACTTACAAGTAAGCTGGAATCTTCAAAAGTTCAAATCTTTATAAGTAAAATATTTATTAAAATGAATAACCAAGTGTTTTAATTGACATCAGAAGATCAAAACAATAAACCCTGAGAACATAGAAAAAAGATAAATAAAGATATGAGCAGAACTTAATACAACAGAAAACGTATAAAATTGAGGTGATTTAGTAAGTCCAAAGAATCTTCTTTGAAAAGATTGAAAAGACACACTTTGATTAAGGAAAACAAAAACATAAGTAAAGAATATACAGAAAGAATCAGGACAATGTTATAGCAGAGAATATATGAAATGCCAGTAAATTTGAACATTTCTGTAAAGTGGACCATTTCCTAGCTCCTAAAGTTTACCAAACCTGACACAAGAGGAAATCATTTAAGGTCATCATGTCTGCCCTTGGCATTCTCGGAACGCCCTGGCCTCAGAATGCAGCATCTGTAGTCCATGGTAACCTGCGGAGATGGGGCGGGGCTGAGGGAGGTTGGAACACTGCCCTCACTGAGGGAGAGGGTGTGGCCATCTCTGCTGTGACTGAACAAAGGGCAGGGGAGCAGGGGGACCAGGGCAGGGCCCTCAGAGCACGGCAGGTCCAGTGGGGTGTCACAAGCATTTAGGCCCAGGCCAAAGGGCGCCTTCTTTGTCTGCACAGCTGCCCATACTCTCACCTTCCCACTCAGGCCGACCTCTTACTTGAAGTGTGTGTGGAACCTGTCCGCACAGTACACCTCGCTGCTCAGCTAACCATAGGTCTGGGCATCATAGCTTCCTGCCAGGTGACCGAAGTTCGCAGGCAGATGGGTCCCTGGGACACATGCAGAGAGGCTTCTGCCTGGGCCACAGGCCGCCCACTGCCCCTGCCCCAGATCGGGGGCCGCCAAGCAGCCCTGTCGGAGTCCCCTGCCTCCTGAGGGAGTATTGGACCAACACTTGTAGAAAACGGGGTTCTCTCGGGCAACTCATTGGAGGGACACAAATAAATCTTTGCCGACTTTCTGCTGAAGCTTACGAGCGTTCACACCTAAGCGTCTTACAAGGTCAGCTGTTTAGCTAAACATGAGCTCATGATCTAAATTTACACAATAATGAAGAAATCAGCTACAAGGGGAGACAATCAGCAAAAACTATCAATACCAGAATTAGATTCCCAAGGCCATCCATCAATTGTAGGAATAGTCAGGTGCAAGGCAGAAAATATACATAAAACAGGAACTGAAACCAGGAACAAGGATGTTTTCAAAGAGTGGTAGGATCTCTAAAACATTTTTAAAGTACATGTCATTGATAAAGCTAAATACTCAAAGGTTGTGTAATACAACAGATTAAGCATTGAGAAGAGTGAAATTATGCTGTTTTGAAAACTATGGCAGGTGAGATTTTCTGCCTAATTATAGAAGAAGATTTCTCTAAAAAATACACATTATTTCAATGACTTATTGGCTGTGAAATAAGTTAAGGGTATTTCAAATGGCTTGTCTGCAAAGAAAGGTGAGATGTAGGGAATCACAGAAAGTCGAGGGGAAAAGAGGTCAATATATACATTGCTATATGGTGAACTAAACCTTAGGCCAGCAACAATGGAGAGGACCTGACCCTTAGAAACTTACAAGTAAGCTGGAATCTTCAAAAGTTCCAATCTTTATAAGTAAAATATTTATTAAAATGAATAACCAAGTGTTTTAATTGACATCAGAAGATCAAAACAATAAACCCTGAGAACATAGAAAAAAGATAAATAAAGATATGAGCAGAACTTAATACAACAGAAAACGTATAAAATTGAGGTGATTTAGTAAGTCCAAAGAATCTTCTTTGAAAAGATTGAAAAGACACACTTTGATTAAGGAAAACAAAAACATAAGTAAAGAATATACAGAAAGAATCAGGACAATGTTATAGCAGAGAATATATGAAATGCCAGTAAATTTGAACATTTCTGTAAAGTGGACCATTTCCTAGCTCCTAAAGTTTACCAAACCTGACACAAGAGGAAATCATTTAAGGTCATCATGTCTGCCCTTGGCATTCTCGGAACGCCCTGGCCTCAGAATGCAGCCTCTGTAGTCCATGGTAACCTGCGGAGAGGGGGCGGGGCTGAGGGAGGTTGGAACACTGCCCTCACTGAGGGAGTGGGTGTGGCCATCTCTGCTGTGACTGAACAAAGGGCAGGGGAGCAGGGGGCCCAGGGCAGGGCCCTCAGAGCCCGGCAGGTCCAGTGGGGTGTCACAAGCATTTAGGCCCAGGCCAAAGGGCGCCTTCTTTGTCTGCACAGCTGCCCAAACTCTCACCTTTCCACTCAGGCCGACCTCTTACTTGAAGTGTGTGTGGAACCTGTCCGCACAGTACACCTCGCTGCTCAGCTAACCATAGGTCTGGGCATCATAGCTTCCTGCCAGGTGACCGAAGTTCGCAGGCAGATGGGTCCCTGGGACACATGCAGAGAGGCTTCTGCCTGGGCCACAGGCCGCCCAGTGCCCCTGCCCCAGATCGGGGGCCGCCAAGCAGCCCTGTCGGAGTCCCCTGCCTCTTGAGGGAGTATTGGACCAACACTTGAAAAAACGGGGTTCTCCCGGGCAACTCATTGGAGGGACACAAATAAATCTTTGCCGACTTTCTGCTGAAGCTTACGAGCGTTCACACCTAAACGTCTTACAAGGTCAGCTGTTTAGCTAAACATGAGCTCATGATCTAAATTTACACAATAATGAAGAAATCAGCTACAAGGGGAGACAATCAGCAAAAACTATCAATACCAGAATTAGATTCCCAAGGCCATCCATCAATTGTAGGAATAGTCAGGTGCAAGGCAGAAAATATACATAAAACTGGAACTGAAACCAGGAAAAAGGATGTTTTCAAAGACTGGTAGGATCTCTAAAACATTTTTAAAGTACATGTCATTGATAAAGCTAAATACTCAAAGGTTGTGTAAGACAACAGATTAAGCATTGAGAAGAGTGAAATTATGCTGTTTTGAAAACTGTGGCAGGTGAGATTTTCTGCCTAATTATAGAAGAAGATTTCTCTAAAAAATACACATTATTTCAATGACTTATTGGCTGTGAAATAAGTTAAGGGTATTTCAAATGGCTTGTCTGCAAAGAAAGGTGAGATGTAGGGAATCACAGAAAGTCGAGGGGAAAATAGGTCAATATATACATTGCTATATGGTGAACTAAACCTTAGGCCAGCAACAATGGAGAGGACCTGACCCTTAGAAACTTACAAGTAAGCTGGAATCTTCAAAAGTTCAAACCTTTATAAGTAAAATATTTATTAAAATGAATAACCAAGTGTTTTAATTGACATCAGAAGATCAAAACAATAAACCCTGAGAACATAGAAAAAAGATAAATAAAGATATGAGCAGAACTTAATACAACAGAAAACGTATAAAATTGAGGTGATTTAGTAAGTCCAAAGAATCTTCTTTGAAAAGACACACTTTGATTAAGGAAAACAAAAACATAAGTAAAGAATATACAGAAAGAATCAGGACAATGTTATAGCAGAGAATATATGAAATGCCAGTAAATTTGAACATTTCTGTAAAGTGGACCATTTCCTAGCTCCTAAAGTTTACCAAACCTGACACAAGAGGAAATCATTTAAGGTCACCATGTCTGCCCTTGGCATTCTCGGAACGCCCTGGCCTCAGAATGCAGCATCTGTAGTCCATGGTAACCTGCGGAGAGGGGGCGGGGCTGAGGGAGGTTGGAACACTGCCCTCACTGAGGGAGTGGGTGTGGCCATCTCTGCTGTGACTGAACAAAGGGCAGGGGAGCAGGGGGCCCAGAGCAGGGCCCTCAGAGCCCGGCAGGTCCAGTGGGGTGTCACAAGCATTTAGGCCCAGGCCAAAGGGCGCCTTCTTTGTCTGCACAGCTGCCCAAACTCTCACCTTTCCACTCAGGCCGACCTCTTACTTGAAGTGTGTGTGGAACCTGTCCGCACAGTACACCTCGCTGCTCAGCTAACCATAGGTCTGGGCATCATAGCTTCCTGCCAGGTGACCGAAGTTCGCAGGCAGATGGGTCCCTGGGACACATGCAGACAGGCTTCTGCCTGGGCCACAGGCCGCCCACTGCCCCTGCCCCAGATCGGGGGCCGCCAAGCAGCCCTGTCGGAATCCCCTGCCTCTTGAGGGAGTATTGGACCAACACTTGTAGAAAACGGGGTTCTCGCGGGCAACTCATTGGAGGGACACAAATAAATCTTTGCCGACTTTCTGCTGAAGCTTACGAGCGTTCACACTTAAGCGTCTTACAAGGTCAGCTGTTTAGCTAAACATGAGCTCATGATCTAAATTTACACAATAATGAAGAAATCAGCTACAAGGGGAGACAATCAGCAAAAACTATCAATACCAGAATTAGATTCCCAAGGCCATCCATCAATTGTAGGAATAGTCAGGTGCAAGGCAGAAAATATACATAAAACAGGAACTGAAACCAGGAACAAGGATGTTTTCAAAGAGTGGTAGGATCTCTAAAACCTTTTTAAAGTACATGTCATTGATAAAGCTAAATACTCAAAGGTTGTGTAATACAACAGATTAAGCATTGAGAAGAGTGAAATTATGCTGTTTTGAAAACTATGGCAGGTGAGATTTTCTGCCTAATTATAGAAGAAGATTTCTCTAAAAAATACACATTATTTCAATGACTTATTGGCTGTGAAATAAGTTAAGGGTATTTCAAATGGCTTGTCTGCAAAGAAAGGTGAGATGTAGGGAATCACAGAAAGTCGAGGGGAAAAGAGGTCAATATATACAGTGCTATATGGTGAACTAAACCTTAGGCCAGCAACAATGGAGAGGACCTGACCCTTAGAAACTTACAAGTAAGCTGGAATCTTCAAAAGTTCCAATCTTTATAAGTAAAATATTTATTAAAATGAATAACCAAGTGTTTTAATTGACATCAGAAGATCAAAACAATAAACCCTGAGAACATAGAAAAAAGATAAATAAAGATATGAGCAGAACTTAATACAACAGAAAACGTATAAAATTGAGGTGATTTAGTAAGTCCAAAGAATCTTCTTTGAAAAGATTGAAAAGACACACTTTGATTAAGGAAAACAAAAACATAAGTAAAGAATATACAGAAAGAATCAGGACAATGTTATAGCAGAGAATATATGAAATGCCAGTAAATTTGAACATTTCTGTAAAGTGGACCATTTCCTAGCTCCTAAAGTTTACCAAACCTGACACAAGAGGAAATCATTTAAGGTCATCATGTCTGCCCTTGGCATTCTCGGAACGCCCTGGCCTCAGAATGCAGCCTCTGTAGTCCATGGTAACCTGCGGAGAGGGGGCGGGGCTGAGGGAGGTTGGAACACTGCCCTCACTGAGGGAGTGGGTGTGGCCATCTCTGCTGTGACTGAACAAAGGGCAGGGGAGCAGGGGGCCCAGGGCAGGGCCCTCAGAGCCCGGCAGGTCCAGTGGGGTGTCACAAGCATTTAGGCCCAGGCCAAAGGGCGCCTTCTTTGTCTGCACAGCTGCCCAAACTCTCACCTTTCCACTCAGGCCGACCTCTTACTTGAAGTGTGTGTGGAACCTGTCTGCACAGTACACCTCGCTGCTCAGCTAACCATAGGTCTGGGCATCATAGCTTCCTGCCAGGTGACCGAAGTTCGCAGGCAGATGGGTCCCTGGGACACATGCAGAGAGGCTTCTGCCTGGGCCACAGGCCGCCCACTGCCCCTGCCCCAGATCGGGGGCCGCCAAGCAGCCCTGTCGGAGTCCCCTGCCTCTTGAGGGAGTATTGGACCAACACTTGTAGAAAACGGGGTTCTCGCGGGCAACTCATTGGAGGGACACAAATAAATCTTTGCCGACTTTCTGCTGAAGCTTACGAGCGTTCACACCTAAGCGTCTTACAAGGTCAGCTGTTTAGCTAAACATGAGCTCATGATGTAAATTTACACAATAATGAAGAAATCAGCTACAAGGGGAGACAATCAGCAGAAACTATCAATACCAGAATTAGATTCCCAAGGCCATCCATCAATTGTAGGAATAGTCAGGTGCAAGGCAGAAAATATACATAAAACTGGAACTGAAACCAGGAACAAGGATGTTTTCAAAGACTGGTAGGATCTCTAAAACCTTTTTAAAGGACATGTCATTGATAAAGCTAAATACTCAAAGGTTGTGTAATACAACAGATTAAGCATTGAGAAGAGTGAAATTATGCTGTTTTGAAAACTATGGCAGGTGAGATTTTCTGCCTAATTATAGAAGAAGATTTCTCTAAAAAATACACATTATTTCAATGACTTATTGGCTGTGAAATAAGTTAAGGGTATTTCAAATGGCTTGTCTGCAAAGAAAGGTGAGATGTAGGGAATCACAGAAAGTCGAGGGGAAAAGAGGTCAATATATACATTGCTATATGGTGAACTAAACCTTAGGCCAGCAACAATGGAGAGGACCTGACCCTTAGAAACTTACAAGTAAGCTGGAATCTTCAAAAGTTCAAATCTTTATAAGTAAAATATTTATTAAAATGAATAACCAAGTGTTTTAATTGACATCAGAAGATCAAAACAATAAACCCTGAGAACATAGAAAAAAGATAAATAAAGATATGAGCAGAACTTAATACAACAGAAAACGTATAAAATTGAGGTGATTTAGTAAGTCCAAAGAATCTTCTTTGAAAAGATTGAAAAGACACACTTTGATTAAGGAAAACAAAAACATAAGTAAAGAATATACAGAAAGAATCAGTACAATGTTATAGCAGAGAATATATGAAATGCCAGTAAATTTGAACATTTCTGTAAAGTGGACCATTTCCTAGCTCTTAAAGTTTACCAAACCTGACACAAGAGGAAATCATTTAAGGTCATCATGTCTGCCCTTGGCATTCTCGGAACGCCCTGGCCTCAGAATGCAGCCTCTCTAGTCCATGGTAACCTGCGGAGAGGGGGCGGGGCTGAGGGAGGTTGGAACACTACCCTCACTGAGGGAGTGGGTGTGGCCATCTCTGCTGTGACTGAACAAAGGGCAGGGGAGCAGGGGGCCCAGGGCAGGGCCCTCAGAGCCCGGCAGGTCCAGTGGGGTGTCACAAGCATTTAGGCCCAGGCCAAAGGGCGCCTTCTTTGTCTGCACAGCTGCCCAAACTCTCACCTTTCCACTCAGGCCGACCTCTTACTTGAAGTGTGTGTGGAACCTGTCCGCACAGTACACCTCGCTGCTCAGCTAACCATAGGTCTGGGCATCATAGCTTCCTGCCAGGTGACCGAAGTTCGCAGGCAGATGGGTCCCTGGGACACATGCAGAGAGGCTTCTGCCTGGGCCACAGGCCGCCCACTGCCCCTGCCCCAGATCGGGGGCCGCCAAGCAGCCCTGTCGGAGTCCCCTGCCTCTTGAGGGAGTATTGGACCAACACTTGTAGAAAACGGGGTTCTCCCGGGCAACTCATTGGAGGGACACAAATAAATCTTTGCCGACTTTCTGCTGAAGCTTACGAGCGTTCACACCTAAGCGTCTTACAAGGTCAGCTGTTTAGCTAAACATGAGCTCATGATCTAAATTTACACAATAATGAAGAAATCAGCTACAAGGGGAGACAATCAGCAAAAAGTATCAATACCAGAATTAGATTCCCAATGCCATCCATCAATTGTAGGAATAGTCAGGTGCAAGGCAGAAAATATACATAAAACTGGAACTGAAACCAGGAACAAGGATGTTTTCAAAGACTGGTAGGATCTCTAAAACATTTTTAAAGGACATGTCATTGATAAAGCTAAATACTCAAAGGTTGTGTAATACAACAGATTAAGCATTGAGAAGAGTGAAATTATGCTGTTTTGAAAACTATGGCAGGTGAGATTTTCTGCCTAATTATAGAAGAAGATTTCTCTAAAAAATACACATTATTTCAATGACTTATTGGCTGTGAAATAAGTTAAGGGTATTTCAAATGGCTTGTCTGCAAAGAAAGGTGAGATGTAGGGAATCACAGAAAGTCGAGGGGAAAATAGGTCAATATATACATTGCTATATGGTGAACTAAACCTTAGGCCAGCAACAATGGAGAGGACCTGACCCTTAGAAACTTACAAGTAAGCTGGAATCTTCAAAAGTTCAAATCTTTATAAGTAAAATATTTATTAAAATGAATAACCAAGTGTTTTAATTGACATCAGAAGATCAAAACAATAAACCCTGAGAACATAGAAAAAAGATAAATAAAGATATGAGCAGAACTTAATACAACAGAAAACGTATAAAATTGAGGTGATTTAGTAAGTCCAAAGAATCTTCTTTGAAAAGATTGAAAAGACACACTTTGATTAAGGAAAACAAAAACATAAGTAAAGAATATACAGAAAGAATCAGGACAATGTTATAGCAGAGAACATATGAAATGCCAGTAAATTTGAACATTTCTGTAAAGTGGACCATTTCCTAGCTCCTAAAGTTTACCAAACCTGACACAAGAGGAAATCATTTAAGGTCATCATGTCTGGCCTTGGCATTCTCGGAACGCCCTGGCCTCAGAATGCAGCATCTGTAGTCCATGGTAACCTGCGGAGAGGGGGCGGGGCTGAGGGAGGTTGGAACACTGCCCTCACTGAGGGAGTGGGTGTGGCCATCTCTGCTGTGACTGAACAAAGGGCAGGGGAGCAGGGGGCCCAGGGCAGGGCCCTCAGAGCCCGGCAGGTCCAGTGGGGTGTCATAAGCATTTAGGCCCAGGCCAAAGGGCGCCTTCTTTGTCTGCACAGCTGCCCAAACTCTCACCTTTCCACTCAGGCCGACCTCTTACTTGAAGTGTGTGTGGAACCTGTCCGCACAGTACACCGCGCTGCTCAGCTAACCATAGGTCTGGGCATCATAGCTTCCTGCCAGGTGACCGAAGTTCGCAGGCAGATGGGTCCCTGGGACACATGCAGAGAGGCTTCTGCCTGGGCCACAGGCCGCCCACTGCCCCTGCCCCAGTTCGGGGGCCGCCAAGCAGCCCTGTCGGAGTCCCCTGCCTCTTGAGGGAGTATTGGACCAACACTTGTAGAAAACGGGGTTCTCCCGGGCAACTCATTGGAGGGACACAAATAAATCTTTGCCGACTTTCTGCTGAAGCTTACGAGCGTTCACACCTAAGCGTCTTACAAGGTCAGCTGTTTAGCTAAACATGAGCTCATGATCTAAATTTACACAATAATGAAGAAATCAGCTACAAGGGGAGACAATCAGCAAAAACTATCAATACCAGAATTAGATTCCCAAGGCCATCCATCAATTGTAGGAATAGTCAGGTGCAAGGCAGAAAATATACATAAAACTGGAACTGAAACCAGGAACAAGGATGTTTTCAAAGACTGGTAGGATCTCTAAAACATTTTTAAAGGACATGTCATTGATAAAGCTAAATACTCAAAGGTTGTGTAATACAACAGATTAAGCATTGAGAAGAGTGAAATTATGCTGTTTTGAAAACTATGGCAGGTGAGATTTTCTGCCTAATTATAGAAGAAGATTTCTCTAAAAAATACACATTATTTCAATGACTTATTGGCTGTGAAATAAGTTAAGGGTATTTCAAATGGCTAGTCTGCAAAGAAAGGTGAGATGTAGGGAATCACAGAAAGTCGAGGGGAAAATAGGTCAATATATACATTGCTATATGGTGAACTAAACCTTAGGCCAGCAACAATGGAGAGGACCTGACCCTTAGAAACTTACAAGTAAGCTGGAATCTTCAAAAGTTCAAATCTTTATAAGTAAAATATTTATTAAAATGAATAACCAAGTGTTTTAATTGACATCAGAAGATCAAAACAATAAACCCTGAGAACATAGAAAAAAGATAAATAAAGATATGAGCAGAACTTAATACAACAGAAAACGTATAAAATTGAGGTGATTTAGTAAGTCCAAAGAATCTTCTTTGAAAAGATTGAAAAGACACACTTTGATTAAGGAAAACAAAAACATAAGTAAAGAATATACAGAAAGAATCAGGACAATGTTATAGCAGAGAATATATGAAATGCCAGTAAATTTGAACATTTCTGTAAAGTGGACCATTTCCTAGCTCCTAAAGTTTACCAAACCTGACACAAGAGGAAATCATTTAAGGTCATCATGTCTGCCCTTGGCATTCTCGGAACGCCCTGGCCTCAGAATGCAGCATCTGTAGTCCATGGTAACCTGCGGAGAGGGGGCGGGGCTGAGGGAGGTTGGAACACTGCCCTCACTGAGGGAGTGGGTGTGGCCATCTCTGCTGTGACTGAACAAAGGGCAGGGGAGCAGGGGGCCCAGGGCAGGGCCCTCAGAGCCCGGCAGGTCCAGTGGGGTGTCACAAGCATTTAGGCCCAGGCCAAAGGGCGCCTTCTTTGTCTGCACAGCTGCCCAAACTCTCACCTTTCCACTCAGGCCGACCTCTTACTTGAAGTGTGTGTGGAACCTGTCTGCACAGTACACCTCGCTGCTCAGCTAACCATAGGTCTGGGCATCATAGCTTCCTGCCAGGTGACCGAAGTTCGCAGGCAGATGGGTCCCTGGGACACATGCAGAGAGGCTTCTGCCTGGGCCACAGGCCGCCCACTGCCCCTGCCCCAGATCGGGGGCCGCCAAGCAGCCCTGTCGGAGTCCCCTGCCTCTTGAGGGAGTATTGGACCAACACTTGTAGAAAACGGGGTTCTCGCGGGCAACTCATTGGAGGGACACAAATAAATCTTTGCCGACTTTCTGCTGAAGCTTACGAGCGTTCACACCTAAGCGTCTTACAAGGTCAGCTGTTTAGCTAAACATGAGCTCATGATGTAAATTTACACAATAATGAAGAAATCAGCTACAAGGGGAGACAATCAGCAGAAACTATCAATACCAGAATTAGATTCCCAAGGCCATCCATCAATTGTAGGAATAGTCAGGTGCAAGGCAGAAAATATACATAAAACTGGAACTGAAACCAGGAACAAGGATGTTTTCAAAGACTGGTAGGATCTCTAAAACATTTTTAAAGGACATGTCATTGATAAAGCTAAATACTCAAAGGTTGTGTAATACAACAGATTAAGCATTGAGAAGAGTGAAATTATGCTGTTTTGAAAACTATGGCAGGTGAGATTTTCTGCCTAATTATAGAAGAAGATTTCTCTAAAAAATACACATTATTTCAATGACTTATTGGCTGTGAAATAAGTTAAGGGTATTTCAAATGGCTTGTCTGCAAAGAAAGGTGAGATGTAGGGAATCACAGAAAGTCGAGGGGAAAAGAGGTCAATATATACATTGCTATATGGTGAACTAAACCTTAGGCCAGCAACAATGGAGAGGACCTGACCCTTAGAAACTTACAAGTAAGCTGGAATCTTCAAAAGTTCAAATCTTTATAAGTAAAATATTTATTAAAATGAATAACCAAGTGTTTGAATTGACATCAGAAGATCAAAACAATAAACCCTGAGAACATAGAAAAAAGATAAATAAAGATATGAGCAGAACTTAATACAACAGAAAACGTATAAAATTGAGGTGATTTAGTAAGTCCAAAGAATCTTCTTTGAAAAGATTGAAAAGACACACTTTGATTAAGGAAAACAAAAACATAAGTAAAGAATATACAGAAAGAATCAGGACAATGTTATAGCAGAGAATATATGAAATGCCAGTAAATTTGAACATTTCTGTAAAGTGGACCATTTCCTAGCTCTTAAAGTTTACCAAACCTGACACAAGAGGAAATCATTTAAGGTCATCATGTCTGCCCTTGGCATTCTCGGAACGCCCTGGCCTCAGAATGCAGCCTCTCTAGTCCATGGTAACCTGCGGAGAGGGGGCGGGGCTGAGGGAGGTTGGAACACTACCCTCACTGAGGGAGTGGGTTTGGCCATCTCTGCTGTGACTGAACAAAGGGCAGGGGAGCAGGGGGCCCAGGGCAGGGCCCTCAGAGCCCGGCAGGTCCAGTGGGGTGTCACAAGCATTTAGGCCCAGGCCAAAGGGCGCCTTCTTTGTCTGCACAGCTGCCCAAACTCTCACCTTTCCACTCAGGCCGACCTCTTACTTGAAGTGTGTGTGGAACCTGTCCGCACAGTACACCTCGCTGCTCAGCTAACCATAGGTCTGGGCATCATAGCTTCCTGCCAGGTGACCGAAGTTCGCAGGCAGATGGGTCCCTGGGACACATGCAGAGAGGCTTCTGCCTGGGCCACAGGCCGCCCACTGCCCCTGCCCCAGATCGGGGGCCGCCAAGCAGCCCTGTCGGAGTCCCCTGCCTCTTGAGGGAGTATTGGACCAACACTTGTAGAAAACGGGGTTCTCGCGGGCAACTCATTGGAGGGACACAAATAAATCTTTGCCGACTTTCTGCTGAAGCTTACGAGCGTTCACACCTAAGCGTCTTACAAGGTCAGCTGTTTAGCTAAACATGAGCTCATGATGTAAATTTACACAATAATGAAGAAATCAGCTACAAGGGGAGACAATCAGCAAAAAGTATCAATACCAGAATTAGATTCCCAAGGCCATCCATCAATTGTAGGAATAGTCAGGTGCAAGGCAGAAAATATACATAAAACTGGAACTGAAACCAGGAACAAGGATGTTTTCAAAGACTGGTAGGATCTCTAAAACATTTTTAAAGGACATGTCATTGATAAAGCTAAATACTCAAAGGTTGTGTAATACAACAGATTAAGCATTGAGAAGAGTGAAATTATGCTGTTTTGAAAACTATGGCAGGTGAGATTTTCTGCCTAATTATAGAAGAAGATTTCTCTAAAAAATACACATTATTTCAATGACTTATTGGCTGTGAAATAAGTTAAGGGTATTTCAAATGGCTTGTCTGCAAAGAAAGGTGAGATGTAGGGAATCACAGAAAGTCGAGGGGAAAAGAGGTCAATATATACATTGCTATATGGTGAACTAAACCTTAGGCCAGCAACAATGGAGAGGACCTGACCCTTAGAAACTTACAAGTAAGCTGGAATCTTCAAAAGTTCAAATCTTTATAAGTAAAATATTTATTAAAATGAATAACCAAGTGTTTGAATTGACATCAGAAGATCAAAACAATAAACCCTGAGAACATAGAAAAAAGATAAATAAAGATATGAGCAGAACTTAATACAACAGAAAACGTATAAAATTGAGGTGATTTAGTAAGTCCAAAGAATCTTCTTTGAAAAGATTGAAAAGACACACTTTGATTAAGGAAAACAAAAACATAAGTAAAGAATATACAGAAAGAATCAGGACAATGTTATAGCAGAGAATATATGAAATGCCAGTAAATTTGAACATTTCTGTAAAGTGGACCATTTCCTAGCTCTTAAAGTTTACCAAACCTGACACAAGAGGAAATCATTTAAGGTCATCATGTCTGCCCTTGGCATTCTCGGAACGCCCTGGCCTCAGAATGCAGCCTCTCTAGTCCATGGTAACCTGCGGAGAGGGGGCGGGGCTGAGGGAGGTTGGAACACTACCCTCACTGAGGGAGTGGGTTTGGCCATCTCTGCTGTGACTGAACAAAGGGCAGGGGAGCAGGGGGCCCAGGGCAGGGCCCTCAGAGCCCGGCAGGTCCAGTGGGGTGTCACAAGCATTTAGGCCCAGGCCAAAGGGCGCCTTCTTTGTCTGCACAGCTGCCCAAACTCTCACCTTTCCACTCAGGCCGACCTCTTACTTGAAGTGTGTGTGGAACCTGTCCGCACAGTACACCTCGCTGCTCAGCTAACCATAGGTCTGGGCATCATAGCTTCCTGCCAGGTGACCGAAGTTCGCAGGCAGATGGGTCCCTGGGACACATGCAGAGAGGCTTCTGCCTGGGCCACAGGCCGCCCACTGCCCCTGCCCCAGATCGGGGGCCGCCAAGCAGCCCTGTCGGAGTCCCCTGCCTCTTGAGGGAGTATTGGACCAACACTTGTAGAAAACGGGGTTCTCCCGGGCAACTCATTGGAGGGACACAAATAAATCTTTGCCGACTTTCTGCTGAAGCTTACGAGCGTTCACACCTAAGCGTCTTACAAGGTCAGCTGTTTAGCTAAACATGAGCTCATGATCTAAATTTACACAATAATGAAGAAATCAGCTACAAGGGGAGACAATCAGCAAAAAGTATCAATACCAGAATTAGATTCCCAAGGCCATCCATCAATTGTAGGAATAGTCAGGTGCAAGGCAGAAAATATACATAAAACTGGAACTGAAACCAGGAACAAGGATGTTTTCAAAGACTGGTAGGATCTCTAAAACCTTTTTAAAGGACATGTCATTGATAAAGCTAAATACTCAAAGGTTGTGTAATACAACAGATTAAGCATTGAGAAGAGTGAAATTATGCTGTTTTGAAAACTATGGCAGGTGAGATTTTCTGCCTAATTATAGAAGAAGATTTCTCTAAAAAATACACATTATTTCAATGACTTATTGGCTGTGAAATAAGTTAAGGGTATTTCAAATGGCTTGTCTGCAAAGAAAGGTGAGATGTAGGGAATCACAGAAAGTCGAGGGGAAAATAGGTCAATATATACATTGCTATATGGTGAACTAAACCTTAGGCCAGCAACAATGGAGAGGACCTGACCCTTAGAAACTTACAAGTAAGCTGGAATCTTCAAAAGTTCAAATCTTTATAAGTAAAATATTTATTAAAATGAATAACCAAGTGTTTTAATTGACATCAGAAGATCAAAACAATAAACCCTGAGAACATAGAAAAAAGATAAATAAAGATATGAGCAGAACTTAATACAACAGAAAACGTATAAAATTGAGGTGATTTAGTAAGTCCAAAGAATCTTCTTTGAAAAGATTGAAAAGACACACTTTGATTAAGGAAAACAAAAACATAAGTAAAGAATATACAGAAAGAATCAGGACAATGTTATAGCAGAGAATATATGAAATGCCAGTAAATTTGAACATTTCTGTAAAGTGGACCATTTCCTAGCTCCTAAAGTTTACCAAACCTGACACAAGAGGAAATCATTTAAGGTCATCATGTCTGGCCTTGGCATTCTCGGAACGCCCTGGCCTCAGAATGCAGCATCTGTAGTCCATGGTAACCTGCGGAGAGGGGGCGGGGCTGAGGGAGGTTGGAACACTGCCCTCACTGAGGGAGTGGGTGTGGCCATCTCTGCTGTGACTGAACAAAGGGCAGGGGAGCAGGGGGACCAGGGCAGGGCCCTCAGAGCACGGCAGGTCCAGTGGGGTGTCACAAGCATTTAGGCCCAGGCCAAAGGGCGCCTTCTTTGTCTGCACAGCTGCCCAAACTCTCACCTTTCCACTCAGGCCGACCTCTTACTTGAAGTGTGTGTGGAACCTGTCCGCACAGTACACCTCGCTGCTCAGCTAACCATAGGTCTGGGCATCATAGCTTCCTGCCAGGTGACCGAAGTTCGCAGGCAGATGGGTCCCTGGGACACATGCAGAGAGGCTTCTGCCTGGGCCACAGGCCGCCCAGTGCCCCTGCCCCAGATCGGGGGCCGCCAAGCAGCCCTGTCGGAGTCCCCTGCCTATTGAGGGAGTATTGGACCAACACTTGTAGAAAACGGGGTTCTCCCGGGCAACTCATTGGAGGGACACAAATAAATCTTTGCCGACTTTCTGCTGAAGCTTACGAGCGTTCACACCTAAGCGTCTTACAAGGTCAGCTGTTTAGCTAAACCTGAGCTCATGATCTAAATTTACACAATAATGAAGAAATCAGCTACAAGGGGAGATAATCAGCAAAAACTATCAATACCAGAATTAGATTCCCAAGGCCATCCATCAATTGTAGGAATAGTCAGGTGCAAGGCAGAAAATATACATAAAACAGGAACTGAAACCACGAACAGGGATGTTTTCAAAGAGTGGTAGGATCTCTAAAACCTTTTTAAAGTGCATGTCATTGATAAAGCTAAATACTCAAAGGTTGTGTAATACAACAGATTAAGCATTGAGAAGAGTGAAATTATGCTGTTTTGAAAACTATGGCAGGTGAGATTTTCTGCCTAATTATAGAAGAAGATTTCTCTAAAAAATACACATTATTTCAATGACTTATTGGCTGTGAAATAAGTTAAGGGTATTTCAAATGGCTTGTCTGCAAAGAAAGGTGAGATGTAGGGAATCACAGAAAGTCGAGGGGAAAAGAGGTCAATATATACATTGCTATATGGTGAACTAAACCTTAGGCCAGCAACAATGGAGAGGACCTGACCCTTAGAAACTTACAAGTAAGCTGGAATCTTCAAAAGTTCAAATCTTTATAAGTAAAATATTTATTAAAATGAATAACCAAGTGTTTTAATTGACATCAGAAGATCAAAACAATAAACCCTGAGAACATAGAAAAAAGATAAATAAAGATATGAGCAGAACTTAATACAACAGAAAACGTATAAAATTGAGGTGATTTAGTAAGTCCAAAGAATCTTCTTTGAAAAGATTGAAAAGACACACTTTGATTAAGGAAAACAAAAACATAAGTAAAGAATATACAGAAAGAATCAGGACAATGTTATAGCAGAGAATATATGAAATGCCAGTAAATTTGAACATTTCTGTAAAGTGGACCATTTCCTAGCTCCTAAAGTTTACCAAACCTGACACAAGAGGAAATCATTTAAGGTCATCATGTCTGGCCTTGGCATTCTCGGAACGCCCTGGCCTCAGAATGCAGCATCTGTAGTCCATGGTAACCTGCGGAGAGGGGGCGGGGCTGAGGGAGGTTGGAACACTGCCCTCACTGAGGGAGTGGGTGTGGCCATCTCTGCTGTGACTGAACAAAGGGCAGGGGAGCAGGGGGACCAGGGCAGGGCCCTCAGAGCACGGCAGGTCCAGTGGGGTGTCACAAGCATTTAGGCCCAGGCCAAAGGGCGCCTTCTTTGTCTGCACAGCTGCCCAAACTCTCACCTTTCCACTCAGGCCGACCTCTTACTTGAAGTGTGTGTGGAACCTGTCCGCACAGTACACCTCGCTGCTCAGCTAACCATAGGTCTGGGCATCATAGCTTCCTGCCAGGTGACCGAAGTTCGCAGGCAGATGGGTCCCTGGGACACATGCAGAGAGGCTTCTGCCTGGGCCACAGGCCGCCCAGTGCCCCTGCCCCAGATCGGGGGCCGCCAAGCAGCCCTGTCGGAGTCCCCTGCCTATTGAGGGAGTATTGGACCAACACTTGTAGAAAACGGGGTTCTCCCGGGCAACTCATTGGAGGGACACAAATAAATCTTTGCCGACTTTCTGCTGAAGCTTACGAGCGTTCACACCTAAGCGTTTTACAAGGTCAGCTGTTTAGCTAAACATGAGCTCATGATCTAAATTTACACAATAATGAAGAAATCAGCTACAAGGGGAGACAATCAGCAAAAACTATCAATACCAGAATTAGATTCCCAAGGCCATCCATCAATTGTAGGAATAGTCAGGTGCAAGGCAGAAAATATACATAAAACTGGAACTGAAACCAGGAACAAGGATGTTTTCAAAGAGTGGTAGGATCTCTAAAACCTTTTTAAAGTACATGTCATTGATAAAGCTAAATACTCAAAGGTTGTGTAATACAACAGATTAAGCATTGAGAAGAGTGAAATTATGCTGTTTTGAAAACTATGGCAGGTGAGATTTTCTGCCTAATTATAGAAGAAGATTTCTCTAAAAAATACACATTATTTCAATGACTTATTGGCTGTGAAATAAGTTAAGGGTATTTCAAATGGCTTGTCTGCAAAGAAAGGTGAGATGTAGGGAATCACAGAAAGTCGAGGGGAAAAGAGGTCAATATATACATTGCTATATGGTGAACTAAACCTTAGGCCAGCAACAATGGAGAGGACCTGACCCTTAGAAACTTACAAGTAAGCTGGAATCTTCAAAAGTTCAAATCTTTATAAGTAAAATATTTATTAAAATGAATAACCAAGTGTTTGAATTGACATCAGAAGATCAAAACAATAAACCCTGAGAACATAGAAAAAAGATAAATAAAGATATGAGCAGAACTTAATACAACAGAAAACGTATAAAATTGAGGTGATTTAGTAAGTCCAAAGAATCTTCTTTGAAAAGATTGAAAAGACACACTTTGATTAAGGAAAACAAAAACATAAGTAAAGAATATACAGAAAGAATCAGGACAATGTTATAGCAGAGAATATATGAAATGCCAGTAAATTTGAACATTTCTGTAAAGTGGACCATTTCCTAGCTCCTAAAGTTTACCAAACCTGACACAAGAGGAAATCATTTAAGGTCATCATGTCTGGCCTTGGCATTCTCGGAACGCCCTGGCCTCAGAATGCAGCATCTGTAGTCCATGGTAACCTGCGGAGAGGGGGCGGGGCTGAGGGAGGTTGGAACACTGCCCTCACTGAGGGAGTGGGTGTGGCCATCTCTGCTGTGACTGAACAAAGGGCAGGGGAGCAGGGGGCCCAGGGCAGGGCCCTCAGAGCCCGGCAGGTCCAGTGGGGTGTCACAAGCATTTAGGCCCAGGCCAAAGGGCGCCTTCTTTGTCTGCACAGCTGCCCAAACTCTCACCTTTCCACTCAGGCCGGCCTCTTACTTGAAGTGTGTGTGGAACCTGTCCGCACAGTACACCTCGCTGCTCAGCTAACCATAGGTCTGGGCATCATAGCTTCCTGCCAGGTGACCGAAGTTCGCAGGCAGATGGGTCCCTGGGACACATGCAGAGAGGCTTCTGCCTGGGCCACAGGCCGCCCACTGCCCCTGCCCCAGATCGGGGGCCGCCAAGCCGCCCTGTCGGAGTCCCCTGCCTCTTGAGGGAGTATTGGACCAACACTTGTAGAAAACGGGTTTCTCGCGGGCAACTCATTGGAGGGACACAAATAAATCTTTGCCGACTTTCTGCTGAAGCTTACGAGCGTTCACACCTAAGCGTCTTACAAGGTCAGCTGTTTAGCTAAACATGAGCTCATGATCTAAATTTACACAATAATGAAGAAATCAGCTACAAGGGGAGACAATCAGCAAAAACTATCAATACCAGAATTAGATTCCCAAGGCCATCCATCAATTGTAGGAATAGTCAGGTGCAAGGCAGAAAATATACATAAAACTGGAACTGAAACCAGGAACAAGGATGTTTTCAAAGACTGGTAGGATCTCTAAAACATTTTTAAAGTACATGTCATTGATAAAGCTAAATACTCAAAGGTTGTGTAAGACAACAGATTAAGCATTGAGAAGAGTGAAATTATGCTGTTTTGAAAACTATGGCAGGTGAGATTTTCTGCCTAATTATAGAAGAAGATTTCTCTAAAAAATACACATTATTTCAATGACTTATTGGCTGTGAAATAAGTTAAGGGTATTTCAAATGGCTTGTCTGCAAAGAAAGGTGAGATGTAGGGAATCACAGAAAGTCGAGGGGAAAAGAGGTCAATATATACATTGCTATATGGTGAACTAAACCTTAGGCCAGCAACAATGGAGAGGACCTGACCCTTAGAAACTTACAAGTAAGCTGGAATCTTCAAAAGTTCAAATCTTTATAAGTAAAATATTTATTAAAATGAATAACCAAGTGTTTGAATTGACATCAGAAGATCAAAACAATAAACCCTGAGAACATAGAAAAAAGATAAATAAAGATATGAGCAGAACTTAATACAACAGAAAACGTATAAAATTGAGGTGATTTAGTAAGTCCAAAGAATCTTCTTTGAAAAGATTGAAAAGACACACTTTGATTAAGGAAAACAAAAACATAAGTAAAGAATATACAGAAAGAATCAGGACAATGTTATAGCAGAGAATATATGAAATGCCAGTAAATTTGAACATTTCTGTAAAGTGGACCATTTCCTAGCTCCTAAAGTTTACCAAACCTGACACAAGAGGAAATCATTTAAGGTCATCATGTCTGCCCTTGGCATTCTCGGAACGCCCTGGCCTCAGAATGCAGCATCTGTAGTCCATGGTAACCTGCGGAGAGGGGGCGGGGCTGAGGGAGGTTGGAACACTGCCCTCACTGAGGGAGTGGGTGTGGCCATCTCTGCTGTGACTGAACAAAGGGCAGGGGAGCAGGGGGCCCAGGGCAGGGCCCTCAGAGCCCGGCAGGTCCAGTGGGGTGTCACAAGCATTTAGGCCCAGGCCAAAGGGCGCCTTCTTTGTCTGCACAGCTGCCCAAACTCTCACCTTTCCACTCAGGCCGACCTCTTACTTGAAGTGTGTGTGGAACCTGTCCGCACAGTACACCGCGCTGCTCAGCTAACCATAGGTCTGGGCATCATAGCTTCCTGCCAGGTGACCGAAGTTCGCAGGCAGATGGGTCCCTGGGACACATGCAGAGAGGCTTCTGCCTGGGCCACAGGCCGCCCACTGCCCCTGCCCCAGATCGGGGGCCGCCAAGCAGCCCTGTCGGAGTCCCCTGCCTCTTGAGGGAGTATTGGACCAACACTTGTAGAAAACGGGGTTCTCCCGGGCAACTCATTGGAGGGACACAAATAAATCTTTGCCGACTTTCTGCTGAAGCTTACGAGCGTTCACACCTAAGCGTCTTACAAGGTCAGCTGTTTAGCTAAACATGAGCTCATGATCTAAATTTACACAATAATGAAGAAATCAGCTACAAGGGGAGACAATCAGCAAAAACTATCAATACCAGAATTAGATTCCCAAGGCCATCCATCAATTGTAGGAATAGTCAGGTGCAAGGCAGAAAATATACATAAAACTGGAACTGAAACCAGGAACAAGGATGTTTTCAAAGACTGGTAGGATCTCTAAAACATTTTTAAAGTACATGTCATTGATAAAGCTAAATACTCAAAGGTTGTGTAATACAACAGATTAAGCATTGAGAAGAGTGAAATTATGCTGTTTTGAAAACTATGGCAGGTGAGATTTTCTGCCTAATTATAGAAGAAGATTTCTCTAAAAAATACACATTATTTCAATAACTTATTGGCTGTGAAATAAGTTAAGGGTATTTCAAATGGCTTGTCTGCAAAGAAAGGTGAGATGTAGGGAATCACAGAAAGTCGAGGGGAAAATAGGTCAATATATACATTGCTATATGGTGAACTAAACCTTAGTCCAGCAACAATGGAGAGGACCTGACCCTTAGAAACTTACAAGTAAGCTGGAATCTTCAAAAGTTCAAATCTTTATAAGTAAAATATTTATTAAAATGAATAAACAAGTGTTTTAATTGACATCAGAAGATCAAAACAATAAACCCTGAGAACATAGAAAAAAGATAAATAAAGATATGAGCAGAACTTAATACAACAGAAAACGTATAAAATTGAGGTGATTTAGTAAGTCCAAAGAATCTTCTTTGAAAAGATTGAAAAGACACACTTTGATTAAGGAAAACAAAAACATAAGTAAAGAATATACAGAAAGAATCAGGACAATGTTATAGCAGAGAATATATGAAATGCCAGTAAATTTGAACATTTCTGTAAAGTGGACCATTTCCTAGCTCCTAAAGTTTACCAAACCTGACACAAGAGGAAATCATTTAAGGTCATCATGTCTGCCCTTGGCATTCTCGGAACGCCCTGGCCTCAGAATGCAGCCTCTGTAGTCCATGGTAACCTGCGGAGAGGGGGCGGGGCTGAGGGAGGTTGGAACACTGCCCTCACTGAGGGAGTGGGTGTGGCCATCTCTGCTGTGACTGAACAAAGGGCAGGGGAGCAGGGGGCCCAGGGCAGGGCCCTCAGAGCCCGGCAGGTCCAGTGGGGTGTCACAAGCATTTAGGCCCAGGCCAAAGGGCGCCTTCTTTGTCTGCACAGCTGCCCAAACTCTCACCTTTCCACTCAGGCCGACCTCTTACTTGAAGTGTGTGTGGAACCTGTCCGCACAGTACACCGCGCTGCTCAGCTAACCATAGGTCTGGGCATCATAGCTTCCTGCCAGGTGACCGAAGTTCGCAGGCAGATGGGTCCCTGGGACACATGCAGAGAGGCTTCTGCCTGGGCCACAGGCCGCCCACTGCCCCTGCCCCAGATCGGGGGCCGCCAAGCAGCCCTGTCGGAGTCCCCTGCCTCTTGAGGGAGTATTGGACCAACACTTGTAGAAAACGGGGTTCTCCCGGGCAACTCATTGGAGGGACACAAATAAATCTTTGCCGACTTTCTGCTGAAGCTTACGAGCGTTCACACCTAAGCGTCTTACAAGGTCAGCTGTTTAGCTAAACATGAGCTCATGATCTAAATTTACACAATAATGAAGAAATCAGCTACAAGGGGAGACAATCAGCAAAAACTATCAATACCAGAATTAGATTCCCAAGGCCATCCATCAATTGTAGGAATAGTCAGGTGCAAGGCAGAAAATATACATAAAACTGGAACTGAAACCAGGAACAAGGATGTTTTCAAAGACTGGTAGGATCTCTAAAACATTTTTAAAGTACATGTCATTGATAAAGCTAAATACTCAAAGGTTGTGTAATACAACAGATTAAGCATTGAGAAGAGTGAAATTATGCTGTTTTGAAAACTATGGCAGGTGAGATTTTCTGCCTAATTATAGAAGAAGATTTCTCTAAAAAATACACATTATTTCAATAACTTATTGGCTGTGAAATAAGTTAAGGGTATTTCAAATGGCTTGTCTGCAAAGAAAGGTGAGATGTAGGGAATCACAGAAAGTCGAGGGGAAAATAGGTCAATATATACATTGCTATATGGTGAACTAAACCTTAGTCCAGCAACAATGGAGAGGACCTGACCCTTAGAAACTTACAAGTAAGCTGGAATCTTCAAAAGTTCAAATCTTTATAAGTAAAATATTTATTAAAATGAATAACCAAGTGTTTTAATTGACATCAGAAGATCAAAACAATAAACCCTGAGAACATAGAAAAAAGATAAATAAAGATATGAGCAGAACTTAATACAACAGAAAACGTATAAAATTGAGGTGATTTAGTAAGTCCAAAGAATCTTCTTTGAAAAGATTGAAAAGACACACTTTGATTAAGGAAAACAAAAACATAAGTAAAGAATATACAGAAAGAATCAGGACAATGTTATAGCAGAGAATATATGAAATGCCAGTAAATTTGAACATTTCTGTAAAGTGGACCATTTCCTAGCTCCTAAAGTTTACCAAACCTGACACAAGAGGAAATCATTTAAGGTCATCATGTCTGCCCTTGGCATTCTCGGAACGCCCTGGCCTCAGAATGCAGCATCTGTAGTCCATGGTAACCTGCGGAGAGGGGGCGGGGCTGAGGGAGGTTGGAACACTGCCCTCACTGAGGGAGTGGGTGTGGCCATCTCTGCTGTGACTGAACAAAGGGCAGGGGAGCAGGGGGCCCAGGGCAGGGCCCTCAGAGCCCGGCAGGTCCAGTGGGGTGTCACAAGCATTTAGGCCCAGGCCAAAGGGCGCCTTCTTTGTCTGCACAGCTGCCCAAACTCTCACCTTTCCACTCAGGCCGACCTCTTACTTGAAGTGTGTGTGGAACCTGTCCGCACAGTACACCGCGCTGCTCAGCTAACCATAGGTCTGGGCATCATAGCTTCCTGCCAGGTGACCGAAGTTCGCAGGCAGATGGGTCCCTGGGACACATGCAGAGAGGCTTCTGCCTGGGCCACAGGCCGCCCACTGCCCCTGCCCCAAATCGGGGGCCGCCAAGCAGCCCTGTCGGAGTCCCCTGCCTCTTGAGGGAGTATTGGACCAACACTTGTAGAAAACGGGGTTCTCGCGGGCAACTCATTGGAGGGACACAAATAAATCTTTGCCGACTTTCTGCTGAAGCTTACGAGCGTTCACACCTAAGCGTCTTACAAGGTCAGCTGTTTAGCTAAACATGAGCTCATGATCTAAATTTACACAATAATGAAGAAATCAGCTACAAGGGGAGACAATCAGCAAAAACTATCAATACCAGAATTAGATTCCCAAGGCCATCCATCAATTGTAGGAATAGTCAGGTGCAAGGCAGAAAATATACATAAAACTGGAACTGAAACCAGGAACAAGGATGTTTTCAAAGACTGGTAGGATCTGTAAAACATTTTTAAAGTACATGTCATTGATAAAGCTAAATACTCAAAGGTTGTGTAATACAACAGATTAAGCATTGAGAAGAGTGAAATTATGCTGTTTTGAAAACTATGGCAGGTGAGATTTTCTGCCTAATTATAGAAGAAGATTTCTCTAAAAAATACACATTATTTCAATGACTTATTGGCTGTGAAATAAGTTAAGGGTATTTCAAATGGCTTGTCTGCAAAGAAAGGTGAGATGTAGGGAATCACAGAAAGTCGAGGGGAAAAGAGGTCAATATATACATTGCTATATGGAGAACTAAACCTTAGGCCAGCAACAATGGAGAGGACCTGACCCTTAGAAACTTACAAGTAAGCTGGAATCTTCAAAAGTTCAAATCTTTATAAGTAAAATATTTATTAAAATGAATAACCAAGTGTTTTAATTGACATCAGAAGATCAAAACAATAAACCCTGAGAACATAGAAAAAAGATAAATAAAGATATGAGCAGAACTTAATACAACAGAAAACGTATAAAATTGAGGTGATTTAGTAAGTCCAAAGAATCTTCTTTGAAAAGATTGAAAAGACACACTTTGATTAAGGAAAACAAAAACATAAGTAAAGAATATACAGAAAGAATCAGGACAATGTTATAGCAGAGAATATATGAAATGCCAGTAAATTTGAACATTTCTGTAAAGTGGACCATTTCCTAGCTCCTAAAGTTTACCAAACCTGACACAAGAGGAAATCATTTAAGGTCATCATGTCTGCCCTTGGCATTCTCGGAACGCCCTGGCCTCAGAATGCAGCATCTGTAGTCCATGGTAACCTGCGGAGAGGGGGCGGGGCTGACGGAGGTTGGAACACTGCCCTCACTGAAGGAGTGGGTGTGGCCATCTCTGCTGTGACTGAACAAAGGGCAGGGGAGCAGGGGGACCAGGGCAGGGCCCTCAGAGCCCGGCAGGTCCAGTGGGGTGTCACAAGCATTTAGTCCCAGGCCAAAGGGTGCCTTCTTTGTCTGCACAGCTGCCCAAACTCTCACCTTTCCACTCAGGCCGACCTCTTACTTGAAGTGTGTGTGGAACCTGTCCGCACAGTACACCTCGCTGCTCAGCTAACCATAGGTCTGGGCATCATAGCTTCCTGCCAGGTGACCGAAGTTCGCAGGCAGATGGGTCCCTGGGACACATGCAGAGAGGCTTCTGCCTGGGCCACAGGCCACCCACTGCCCCTGCCCCAGATCGGGGGCCGCCAAGCAGCCCTGTCGGAGTCCCCTGCCTCTTGAGGGAGTATTGGACCAACACTTGTAGAAAACGGGGTTCTCGCGGGCAACTCATTGGAGGGACACAAATAAATCTTTGCCGACTTTCTGCTGAAGCTTACGAGCGTTCACACCTAAGCGTCTTACAAGGTCAGCTGTTTAGCTAAACATGAGCTCATGATCTAAATTTACACAATAATGAAGAAATCAGCTACAAGGGGAGACAATCAGCAAAAACTATCAATACCAGAATTAGATTCCCAAGGCCATCCATCAATTGTAGGAATAGTCAGGTGCAAGGCAGAAAATATACATAAAACTGGAACTGAAACCAGGAACAAGGATGTTTTCAAAGACTGGTAGGATCTCTAAAACATTTTTAAAGGACATGTCATTGATAAAGCTAAATACTCAAAGGTTGTGTAATACAACAGATTAAGCATTGAGAAGAGTGAAATTATGCTGTTTTGAAAACTATGGCAGGTGAGATTTTCTGCCTAATTATAGAAGAAGATTTCTCTAAAAAATACACATTATTTCAATGACTTATTGGCTGTGAAATAAGTTAAGGGTATTTCAAATGGCTTGTCTGCAAAGAAAGGTGAGATGTAGGGAATCACAGAAAGTCGAGGGGAAAAGAGGTCAATATATACATTGCTATATGGTGAACTAAACCTTAGGCCAGCAACAATGGAGAGGACCTGACCCTTAGAAACTTACAAGTAAGCTGGAATCTTCAAAAGTTCAAATCTTTATAAGTAAAATATTTATTAAAATGAATAACCAAGTGTTTTAATTGACATCAGAAGATCAAAACAATAAACCCTGAGAACATAGAAAAAAGATAAATAAAGATATGAGCAGAACTTAATACAACAGAAAACGTATAAAATTGAGGTGATTTAGTAAGTCCAAAGAATCTTCTTTGAAAAGACACACTTTGATTAAGGAAAACAAAAACATAAGTAAAGAATATACAGAAAGAATCAGGACAATGTTATAGCAGAGAATATATGAAATGCCAGTAAATTTGAACATTTCTGTAAAGTGGACCATTTCCTAGCTCCTAAAGTTTACCAAACCTGACACAAGAGGAAATCATTTAAGGTCACCATGTCTGCCCTTGGCATTCTCGGAACGCCCTGGCCTCAGAATGCAGCATCTGTAGTCCATGGTAACCTGCGGAGAGGGGGCGGGGCTGAGGGAGGTTGGAACACTGCCCTCACTGAGGGAGTGGGTGTGGCCATCTCTGCTGTGACTGAACAAAGGGCAGGGGAGCAGGGGGCCCAGGGCAGGGCCCTCAGAGCCCGGCAGGTCCAGTGGGGTGTCACAAGCATTTAGGCCCAGGCCAAAGGGCGCCTTCTTTGTCTGCACAGCTGCCCAAACTCTCACCTTTCCACTCAGGCCGACCTCTTACTTGAAGTGTGTGTGGAACCTGTCCGCACAGTACACCTCGCTGCTCAGCTAACCATAGGTCTGGGCATCATAGCTTCCTGCCAGGTGACCGAAGTTCGCAGGCAGATGGGTCCCTGGGACACATGCAGAGAGGCTTCTGCCTGGGCCACAGGCCGCCCACTGCCCCTGCCCCAGATCGGGGGCCGCCAAGCAGCCCTCTCGGAATCCCCTGCCTCTTGAGGGAGTATTGGACCAACACTTGTAGAAAACGGGGTTCTCCCGGGCAACTCATTGGAGGGACACAAATAAATCTTTGCCGACTTTCTGCTGAAGCTTACGAGCGTTCACACCTAAGCGTCTTACAAGGTCAGCTGTTTAGCTAAACATGAGCTCATGATCTAAATTTACACAATAATGAAGAAATCAGCTACAAGGGGAGACAATCAGCAAAAACTATCAATACCAGAATTAGATTCCCAAGGCCATCCATCAATTGTAGGAATAGTCAGGTGCAAGGCAGAAAATATACATAAAACAGGAACTGAAACCAGGAACAAGGATGTTTTCAAAGAGTGGTAGGATCTCTAAAACCTTTTTAAAGTACATGTCATTGATAAAGCTAAATACTCAAAGGTTGTGTAATACAACAGATTAAGCATTGAGAAGAGTGAAATTATGCTGTTTTGAAAACTATGGCAGGTGAGATTTTCTGCCTAATTATAGAAGAAGATTTCTCTAAAAAATACACATTATTTCAATGACTTATTGGCTGTGAAATAAGTTAAGGGTATTTCAAATGGCTTGTCTGCAAAGAAAGGTGAGATGTAGGGAATCACAGAAAGTCGAGGGGAAAATAGGTCAATATATACATTGCTATATGGTGAACTAAACCTTAGGCCAGCAACAATGGAGAGGACCTGACCTATGAAACTTACAAGTAAGCTGGAATCTTCAAAAGTTCAAATCTTTATAAGTAAAATATTTATTAAAATGAATAACCAAGTGTTTTAATTGACATCAGAAGATCAAAACAATAAACCCTGAGAACATAGAAAAAAGATAAATAAAGATATGAGCAGAACTTAATACAACAGAAAACGTATAAAATTGAGGTGATTTAGTAAGTCCAAAGAATCTTCTTTGAAAAGATTGAAAAGACACACTTTGATTAAGGAAAACAAAAACATAAGTAAAGAATATACAGAAAGAATCAGGACAATGTTATAGCAGAGAATATATGAAATGCCAGTAAATTTGAACATTTCTGTAAAGTGGACCATTTCCTAGCTCCTAAAGTTTACCAAACCTGACACAAGAGGAAATCATTTAAGGTCATCATGTCTGCCCTTGGCATTCTCGGAACGCCCTGGCCTCAGAATGCAGCATCTGTAGTCCATGGTAACCTGCGGAGAGGGGGCGGGGCTGAGGGAGGTTGGAACACTGCCCTCACTGAGGGAGTGGGTGTGGCCATCTCTGCTGTGACTGAACAAAGGGCAGGGGAGCAGGGGGCCCAGGGCAGGGCCCTCAGAGCCCGGCAGGTCCAGTGGGGTGTCACAAGCATTTAGGCCCAGGCCAAAGGTCGCCTTCTTTGTCTGCACAGCTGCCCAAACTCTCACCTTTCCACTCAGGCCGGCCTCTTACTTGAAGTGTGTGTGGAACCTGTCCGCACAGTACACCTCGCTGCTCAGCTAACCATAGGTCTGGGCATCATAGCTTCCTGCCAGGTGACCGAAGTTCGCAGGCAGATGGGTCCCTGGGACTCATGCAGAGAGGCTTCTGCCTGGGCCACAGGCCGCCCAGTGCCCCTGCCCCAGATCGGGGGCCGCCAAGCAGCCCTGTCGGAATCCCCTGCCTCTTGAGGGAGTATTGGACCAACACTTGTAGAAAACGGGGTTCTCGCGGGCAACTCATTGGAGGGACACAAATAAATCTTTGCCGACTTTCTGCTGAAGCTTACGAGCGTTCACACCTAAGCGTCTTACAAGGTCAGCTGTTTAGCTAAACATGAGCTCATGATCTAAATTTACACAGTAATGAAGAAATCAGCTACAAGGGGAGACAATCAGCAAAAACTATCAATACCAGAATTAGATTCCCAAGGCCATCCATCAATTGTAGGAATAGTCAGGTGCAAGGCAGAAAATATACATAAAACTGGAACTGAAACCAGGAACAAGGATGTTTTCAAAGACTGGTAGGATCTCTAAAACATTTTTAAAGGACATGTCATTGATAAAGCTAAATACTCAAAGGTTGTGTAATACAACAGATTAAGCATTGAGAAGAGTGAAATTATGCTGTTTTGAAAACTATGGCAGGTGAGATTTTCTGCCTAATTATAGAAGAAGATTTCTCTAAAAAATACACATTATTTCAATGACTTATTGGCTGTGAAATAAGTTAAGGGTATTTCAAATGGCTTGTCTGCAAAGAAAGGTGAGATGTAGGGAATCACAGAAAGTCGAGGGGAAAATAGGTCAATATATACATTGCTATATGGTGAACTAAACCTTAGGCCAGCAACAATGGAGAGGACCTGACCCTTAGAAACTTACAAGTAAGCTGGAATCTTCAAAAGTTCAAATCTTTATAAGTAAAATATTTATTAAAATGAATAACCAAGTGTTTTAATTGACATCAGAAGATCAAAACAATAAACCCTGAGAACATAGAAAAATGATAAATAAAGATATGAGCAGAACTTAATACAACAGAAAACGTATAAAATTGAGGTGATTTAGTAAGTCCAAAGAATCTTCTTTGAAAAGATTGAAAAGACACACTTTGATTAAGGAAAACAAAAACATAAGTAAAGAATATACAGAAAGAATCAGGACAATGTTATAGCAGAGAATATATGAAATGCCAGTAAATTTGAACATTTCTGTAAAGTGGACCATTTCCTAGCTCCTAAAGTTTACCAAACCTGACACAAGAGGAAATCATTTAAGGTCATCATGTCTGCCCTTGGCATTCTCGTAACGCCCTGGCCTCAGAATGCAGCATCTGTAGTCCATGGTAACCTGCGGAGAGGGGGCGGGGCTGAGGGAGGTTGGAACACTGCCCTCACTGAGGGAGTGGGTGTGGCCATCTCTGCTGTGACTGAACAAAGGGCAGGGGAGCAGGGGGCCCAGGGCAGGGCCCTCAGAGCCCGGCAGGTCCAGTGGGGTGTCACAAGCATTTAGGCCCAGGCCAAAGGGCGCCTTCTTTGTCTGCACAGCTGCCCAAACTCTCACCTTTCCACTCAGGCCGACCTCTTACTTGAAGTGTGTGTGGAACCTGTCCGCACAGTACACCGCGCTGCTCAGCTAACCATAGGTCTGGGCATCATAGCTTCCTGCCAGGTGACCGAAGTTCGCAGGCAGATGGGTCCCTGGGACACATGCAGAGAGGCTTCTGCCTGGGCCACAGGCCGCCCACTGCCCCTGCCCCAGATCGGGGGCCGCCAAGCAGCCCTGTCGGAGTCCCCTGCCTCTTGAGGGAGTATTGGACCAACACTTGTAGAAAACGGGGTTCTCCCGGGCAACTCATTGGAGGGACACAAATAAATCTTTGCCGACTTTCTGCTGAAGCTTACGAGCGTTCACACCTAAGCGTCTTACAAGGTCAGCTGTTTAGCTAAACATGAACTCATGATCTAAATTTACACAATAATGAAGAAATCAGCTACAAGGGGAGACAATCAGCAAAAACTATCAATACCAGAATTAGATTCCCAAGGCCATCCATCAATTGTAGGAATAGTCAGGTGCAAGGCAGAAAATATACATAAAACTGGAACTGAAACCAGGAACAAGGATGTTTTCAAAGACTGGTAGGATCTCTAAAACATTTTTAAAGGACATGTCATTGATAAAGCTAAATACTCAAAGGTTGTGTAATACAACAGATTAAGCATTGAGAAGAGTGAAATTATGCTGTTTTGAAAACTATGGCAGGTGAGATTTTCTGCCTAATTATAGAAGAAGATTTCTCTAAAAAATACACATTATTTCAATGACTTATTGGCTGTGAAATAAGTTAAGGGTATTTCAAATGGCTTGTCTGCAAAGAAAGGTGAGATGTAGGGAATCACAGAAAGTCGAGGGGAAAATAGGTCAATATATACATTGCTATATGGTGAACTAAACCTTAGGCCAGCAACAATGGAGAGGACCTGACCCTTAGAAACTTACAAGTAAGCTGGAATCTTCAAAAGTTCAAATCTTTATAAGTAAAATATTTATTAAAATGAATAACCAAGTGTTTTAATTGACATCAGAAGATCAAAACAATAAACCCTGAGAACATAGAAAAATGATAAATAAAGATATGAGCAGAACTTAATACAACAGAAAACGTATAAAATTGAGGTGATTTAGTAAGTCCAAAGAATCTTCTTTGAAAAGATTGAAAAGACACACTTTGATTAAGGAAAACAAAAACATAAGTAAAGAATATACAGAAAGAATCAGGACAATGTTATAGCAGAGAATATATGAAATGCCAGTAAATTTGAACATTTCTGTAAAGTGGACCATTTCCTAGCTCCTAAAGTTTACCAAACCTGACACAAGAGGAAATCATTTAAGGTCATCATGTCTGCCCTTGGCATTCTCGGAACGCCCTGGCCTCAGAATGCAGCCTCTGTAGTCCATGGTAACCTGCGGAGAGGGGGCGGGGCTGAGGGAGGTTGGAACACTGCCCTCACTGAGGGAGTGGGTGTGGCCATCTCTGCTGTGACTGAACAAAGGGCAGGGGAGCAGGGGGCCCAGGGCAGGGCCCTCAGAGCCCGGCAGGTCCAGTGGGGTGTCACAAGCATTTAGGCCCAGGCCAAAGGGCGCCTTCTTTGTCTGCACAGCTGCCCAAACTCTCACCTTTCCACTCAGGCCGACCTCTTACTTGAAGTGTGTGTGGAACCTGTCCGCACAGTACACCGCGCTGCTCAGCTAACCATAGGTCTGGGCATCATAGCTTCCTGCCAGGTGACCGAAGTTCGCAGGCAGATGGGTCCCTGGGACACATGCAGAGAGGCTTCTGCCTGGGCCACAGGCCGCCCACTGCCCCTGCCCCAGATCGGGGGCCGCCAAGCAGCCCTGTCGGAGTCCCCTGCCTCTTGAGGGAGTATTGGACCAACACTTGTAGAAAACGGGGTTCTCCCGGGCAACTCATTGGAGGGACACAAATAAATCTTTGCCGACTTTCTGCTGAAGCTTACGAGCGTTCACACCTAAGCGTCTTACAAGGTCAGCTGTTTAGCTAAACATGAACTCATGATCTAAATTTACACAATAATGAAGAAATCAGCTACAAGGGGAGACAATCAGCAAAAACTATCAATACCAGAATTAGATTCCCAAGGCCATCCATCAATTGTAGGAATAGTCAGGTGCAAGGCAGAAAATATACATAAAACTGGAACTGAAACCAGGAACAAGGATGTTTTCAAAGACTGGTAGGATCTCTAAAACATTTTTAAAGTACATGTCATTGATAAAGCTAAATACTCAAAGGTTGTGTAAGACAACAGATTAAGCATTGAGAAGAGTGAAATTATGCTGTTTTGAAAACTATGGCAGGTGAGATTTTCTGCCTAATTATAGAAGAAGATTTCTCTAAAAAATACACATTATTTCAATGACTTATTGGCTGTGAAATAAGTTAAGGGTATTTCAAATGGCTTGTCTGCAAAGAAAGGTGAGATGTAGGGAATCAGAGAAAGTCGAGGGGAAAAGAGGTCAATATATACATTGCTATATGGTGAACTAAACCTTAGGCCAGCAACAATGGAGAGGACCTGACCCTTAGAAACTTACAAGTAAGCTGGAATCTTCAAAACTTCAAATCTTTATAAGTAAAATATTTATTAAAATGAATAACCAAGTGTTTTAATTGACATCAGAAGATCAAAACAATAAACCCTGAGAACATAGAAAAAAGATAAATAAAGATATGAGCAGAACTTAATACAACAGAAAACGTATAAAATTGAGGTGATTTAGTAAGTCCAAAGAATCTTCTTTGAAAAGATTGAAAAGACACACTTTGATTAAGGAAAACAAAAACATAAGTAAAGAATATACAGAAAGAATCAGGACAATGTTATAGCAGAGAATATATGAAATGCCAGTAAATTTGAACATTTCTGTAAAGTGGACCATTTCCTAGCTCCTAAAGTTTACCAAACCTGACACAAGAGGAAATCATTTAAGGTCATCATGTCTGCCCTTGGCATTCTCGGAACGCCCTGGCCTCAGAATGCAGCCTCTGTAGTCCATGGTAACCTGCGGAGAGGGGGCGGGGCTGAGGGAGGTTGGAACACTGCCCTCACTGAGGGAGTGGGTGTGGCCATCTCTGCTGTGACTGAACAAAGTGCAGGGGAGCAGGGGGCCCAGGGCAGGGCCCTCAGAGCCCGGCAGGTCCAGTGGGGTGTCACAAGCATTTAGGCCCAGGCCAAAGGGCGCCTTCTTTGTCTGCACAGCTGCCCAAACTCTCACCTTTCCACTCAGGCCGACCTCTTACTTGAAGTGTGTGTGGAACCTGTCCGCACAGTACACCGCGCTGCTCAGCTAACCATAGGTCTGGGCATCATAGCTTCCTGCCAGGTGACCGAAGTTCGCAGGCAGATGGGTCCCTGGGACACATGCAGAGAGGCTTCTGCCTGGGCCACAGGCCGCCCACTGCCCCTGCCCCAGATCGGGGGCCGCCAAGCAGCCCTGTCGGAGTCCCCTGCCTCTTGAGGGAGTATTGGACCAACACTTGTAGAAAACGGGGTTCTCCCGGGCAACTCATTGGAGGGACACAAATAAATCTTTGCCGACTTTCTGCTGAAGCTTACGAGCGTTCACACTTAAGCGTCTTACAAGGTCAGCTGTTTGGCTAAACATGAGCTCATGATCTAAATTTACACAATAATGAAGAAATCAGCTACAAGGGGAGACAATCAGCAAAAACTATCAATACCAGAATTAGATTCCCAAGGCCATCCATCAATTGTAGGAATAGTCAGGTGCAAGGCAGAAAATATACATAAAACTGGAACTGAAACCAGAAACAAGGATGTTTTCAAAGACTGGTAGGATCTCTAAAACATTTTTAAAGTACATGTCATTGATAAAGCTAAATACTCAAAGGTTGTGTAAGACAACAGATTAAGCATTGAGAAGAGTGAAATTATGCTGTTTTGAAAACTATGTCAGGTGAGATTTTCTGCCTAATTATAGAAGAAGATTTCTCTAAAAAATACACATTATTTCAATAACTTATTGGCTGTGAAATAAGTTAAGGGTATTTCAAATGGCTTGTCTGCAAAGAAAGGTGAGATGTAGGGAATCACAGAAAGTCGAGGGGAAAATAGGTCAATATATACATTGCTATATGGTGAACTAAACCTTAGGCCAGCAACAATGGAGAGGACCTGACCCTTAGAAACTTACAAGTAAGCTGGAATCTTCAAAAGTTCAAATCTTTATAAGTAAAATATTTATTAAAATGAATAACCAAGTGTTTTAATTGACATCAGAAGATCAAAACAATAAACCCTGAGAACATAGAAAAAAGATAAATAAAGATATGAGCAGAACTTAATACAACAGAAAACGTATAAAATTGAGGTGATTTAGTAAGTCCAAAGAATCTTCTTTGAAAAGATTGAAAAGACACACTTTGATTAAGGAAAACAAAAACATAAGTAAAGAATATACAGAAAGAATCAGGACAATGTTATAGCAGAGAATATATGAAATGCCAGTAAATTTGAACATTTCTGTAAAGTGGACCATTTCCTAGCTCCTAAAGTTTACCAAACCTGACACAAGAGGAAATCATTTAAGGTCTTCATGTCTGCCCTTGGCATTCTCGGAACGCCCTGGCCTCAGAATGCAGCCTCTGTAGTCCATGGTAACCTGCGGAGAGGGGGCGGGGCTGAGGGAGGTTGGAACACTGCCCTCACTGAGGGAGTGGGTGTGGCCATCTCTGCTGTGACTGAACAAAGGGCAGGGGAGCAGGGGGCCCAGGGCAGGGCCCTCAGAGCCCGGCAGGTCCAGTGGGGTGTCACAAGCATTTAGGCCCAGGCCAAAGGGTGCCTTCTTTGTCTGCACAGCTGCCCAAACTCTCACCTTTCCACTCAGGCCGACCTCTTACTTGAAGTGTGTGTGGAACCTGTCCGCACAGTACACCGCGCTGCTCAGCTAACCATAGGTCTGGGCATCATAGCTTCCTGCCAGGTGACCGAAGTTCGCAGGCAGATGGGTCCCTGGGACACATGCAGAGAGGCTTCTGCCTGGGCCACAGGCCGCCCACTGCCCCTGCCCCAGATCGGGGGCCGCCAAGCAGCCCTGTCGGAGTCCCCTGCCTCTTGCGGGAGTATTGGACCAACACTTGTAGAAAACGGGGTTCTCGCGGGCAACTCATTGGAGGGACACAAATAAATCTTTGCCGACTTTCTGCTGAAGCTTACGAGCGTTCACACTTAAGCGTCTTACAAGGTCAGCTGTTTAGCTAAACATGAGCTCATGATCTAAATTTACACAATAATGAAGAAATCAGCTACAAGGGGAGACAATCAGCAAAAACTATCAATACCAGAATTAGATTCCCAAGGCCATCCATCAATTGTAGGAATAGTCAGGTGCAAGGCAGAAAATATACATAAAACTGGAACTGAAACCAGAAACAAGGATGTTTTCAAAGACTGGTAGGATCTCTAAAACATTTTTAAAGTACATGTCATTGATAAAGCTAAATACTCAAAGGTTGTGTAAGACAACAGATTAAGCATTGAGAAGAGTGAAATTATGCTGTTTTGAAAACTATGGCAGGTGAGATTTTCTGCCTAATTATAGAAGAAGATTTCTCTAAAAAATACACATTATTTCAATGACTTATTGGCTGTGAAATAAGTTAAGGGTATTTCAAATGGCTTGTCTGCAAAGAAAGGTGAGATGTAGGGAATCACAGAAAGTCGAGGGGAAAAGAGGTCAATATATACATTGCTATATGGTGAACTAAACCTTAGGCCAGCAACAATGGAGAGGACCTGACCCTTAGAAACTTACAAGTAAGCTGGAATCTTCAAAAGTTCAAATCTTTATAAGTAAAATATTTATTAAAATGAATAACCAAGTGTTTTAATTGACATGAGAAGATCAAAACAATAAACCCTGAGAACATAGAAAAAAGATAAATAAAGATATGAGCAGAACTTAATACAACAGAAAACGTATAAAATTGAGGTGATTTAGTAAGTCCAAAGAATCTTCTTTGAAAAGATTGAAAAGACACACTTTGATTAAGGAAAACAAAAACATAAGTAAAGAATATACAGAAAGAATCAGGACAATGTTATAGCAGAGAATATATGAAATGCCAGTAAATTTGAACATTTCTGTAAAGTGGACCATTTCCTAGCTCCTAAAGTTTACCAAACCTGACACAAGAGGAAATCATTTAAGGTCATCATGTCTGGCCTTGGCATTCTCGGAACGCCCTGGCCTCAGAATGCAGCATCTGTAGTCCATGGTAACCTGCGGAGAGGGGGCGGGGCTGAGGGAGGTTGGAACACTGCCCTCACTGAGGGAGTGGGTGTGGCCATCTCTGCTGTGACTGAACAAAGGGCAGGGGAGCAGGGGGCCCAGGGCAGGGCCCTCAGAGCCCGGCAGGTCCACTGGGGTGTCACAAGCATTTAGGCCCAGGCCAAAGGGCGCCTTCTTTGTCTGCACAGCTGCCCAAACTCTCACCTTTCCACTCAGGCCGGCCTCTTACTTGAAGTGTGTGTGGAACCTGTCCGCACAGTACACCTCGCTGCTCAGCTAACCATAGGTCTGGGCATCATAGCTTCCTGCCAGGTGACCGAAGTTCGCAGGCAGATGGGTCCCTGGGACACATGCAGAGAGGCTTCTGCCTGGGCCACAGGCCACCCACTGCCCCTGCCCCATATCGGGGGCCGCCAAGCCACCCTGTCGGAGTCCCCTGCCTCTTGAGGGAGTATTGGACCAACACTTGTAGAAAACGGGTTTCTCGCGGGCAACTCATTGGAGGGACACAAATAAATCTTTGCCGACTTTCTGCTGAAGCTTACGAGCGTTCACACCTAAGCGTCTTACAAGGTCAGCTGTTTAGCTAAACATGAGCTCATGATCTAAATTTACACAATAATGAAGAAATCAGCTACAAGGGGAGACAATCAGCAAAAACTATCAATACCAGAATTAGATTCCCAAGGCCATCCATCAATTGTAGGAATAGTCAGGTGCAAGGCAGAAAATATACATAAAACTGGAACTGAAACCAGGAACAAGGATGTTTTCAAAGACTGGTAGGATCTCTAAAACATTTTTAAAGTACATGTCATTGATAAAGCTAAATACTCAAAGGTTGTGTAAGACAACAAATTAAGCATTGAGAAGAGTGAAATTATGCTGTTTTGAAAACTATGGCAGGTGAGATTTTCTGCCTAATTATAGAAGAAGATTTCTCTAAAAAATACACATTATTTCAATGACTTATTGGCTGTGAAATAAGTTAAGGGTATTTCAAATGGCTTGTCTGCAAAGAAAGGTGAGATGTAGGGAATCACAGAAAGTCGAGGGGAAAAGAGGTCAATATATACATTGCTATATGGTGAACTAAACCTTAGGCCAGCAACAATGGAGAGGACCTGACCCTTAGAAACTTACAAGTAAGCTGGAATCTTCAAAAGTTCAAATCTTTATAAGTAAAATATTTATTAAAATGAATAACCAAGTGTTTGAATTGACATCAGAAGATCAAAACAATAAACCCTGAGAACATAGAAAAAAGATAAATAAAGATATGAGCAGAACTTAATACAACAGAAAACGTATAAAATTGAGGTGATTTAGTAAGTCCAAAGAATCTTCTTTGAAAAGATTGAAAAGACACACTTTGATTAAGGAAAACAAAAACATAAGTAAAGAATATACAGAAAGAATCAGGACAATGTTATAGCAGAGAATATATGAAATGCCAGTAAATTTGAACATTTCTGTAAAGTGGACCATTTCCTAGCTCCTAAAGTTTACCAAACCTGACACAAGAGGAAATCATTTAAGGTCATCATGTCTGCCCTTGGCATTCTCGGAACGCCCTGGCCTCAGAATGCAGCCTCTGTAGTCCATGGTAACCTGCGGAGAGGGGGCGGGGCTGAGGGAGGTTGGAACACTGCCCTCACTGAGGGAGTGGGTGTGGCCATCTCTGCTGTGACTGAACAAAGGGCAGGGGAGCAGGGGGCCCAGGGCAGGGCCCTCAGAGCCCGGCAGGTCCAGTGGGGTGTCACAAGCATTTAGGCCCAGGCCAAAGGGTGCCTTCTTTGTCTGCACAGCTGCCCAAACTCTCACCTTTCCACTCAGGCCGACCTCTTACTTGAAGTGTGTGTGGAGCCTGTCCGCACAGTACACCGCGCTGCTCAGCTAACCATAGGTCTGGGCATCATAGCTTCCTGCCAGGTGACCGAAGTTCGCAGGCAGATGGGTCCCTGGGACACATGCAGAGAGGCTTCTGCCTGGGCCACAGGCCGCCCACTGCCCCTGCCCCAGATCGGGGGCCGCCAAGCAGCCCTGTCGGAGTCCCCTGCCTCTTGAGGGAGTATTGGACCAACACTTGTAGAAAACGGGGTTCTCCCGGGCAACTCATTGGAGGGACACAAATAAATCTTTGCCGACTTTCTGCTGAAGCTTACGAGCGTTCACACCTAAGCGTCTTACAAGGTCAGCTGTTTAGCTAAACATGAGCTCATGATCTAAATTTACACAATAATGAAGAAATCAGCTACAAGGGGAGACAATCAGCAAAAACTATCAATACCAGAATTAGATTCCCAAGGCCATCCATCAATTGTAGGAATAGTCAGGTGCAAGGCAGAAAATATACATAAAACTGGAACTGAAACCAGGAACAAGGATGTTTTCAAAGACTGGTAGGATCTCTAAAACATTTTTAAAGTACATGTCATTGATAAAGCTAAATACTCAAAGGTTGTGTAATACAACAGATTAAGCATTGAGAAGAGTGAAATTATGCTGTTTTGAAAACTATGGCAGGTGAGATTTTCTGCCTAATTATAGAAGAAGATTTCTCTAAAAAATACACATTATTTCAATGACTTATTGGCTGTGAAATAAGTTAAGGGTATTTCAAATGGCTTGTCTGCAAAGAAAGGTGAGATGTAGGGAATCACAGAAAGTCGAGGGGAAAAGAGGTCAATATATACATTGCTATATGGTGAACTAAACCTTAGGCCAGCAACAATGGAGAGGACCTGACCCTTAGAAACTTACAAGTAAGCTGGAATCTTCAAAAGTTCAAATCTTTATAAGTAAAATATTTATTAAAATGAATAACCAAGTGTTTGAATTGACATCAGAAGATCAAAACAATAAACCCTGAGAACATAGAAAAAAGATAAATAAAGATATGAGCAGAACTTAATACAACAGAAAACGTATAAAATTGAGGTGATTTAGTAAGTCCAAAGAATCTTCTTTGAAAAGATTGAAAAGACACACTTTGATTAAGGAAAACAAAAACATAAGTAAAGAATATACAGAAAGAATCAGGACAATGTTATAGCAGAGAATATATGAAATGCCAGTAAATTTGAACATTTCTGTAAAGTGGACCATTTCCTAGCTCCTAAAGTTTACCAAACCTGACACAAGAGGAAATCATTTAAGGTCATCATGTCTGCCCTTGGCATTCTCGGAACGCCCTGGCCTCAGAATGCAGCATCTGTAGTCCATGGTAACCTGCGGAGAGGGGGCGGGGCTGAGGGAGGTTGGAACACTGCCCTCACTGAGGGAGTGGGTGTGGCCATCTCTGCTGTGACTGAACAAAGGGCAGGGGAGCAGGGGGCCCAGGGCAGGGCCCTCAGAGCCCGGCAGGTCCAGTGGGGTGTCACAAGCATTTAGGCCCAGGCCAAAGGGCGCCTTCTTTGTCTGCACAGCTGCCCAAACTCTCACCTTTCCACTCAGGCCGACCTCTTACTTGAAGTGTGTGTGGAACCTGTCCGCACAGTACACCGCGCTGCTCAGCTAACCATAGGTCTGGGCATCATAGCTTCCTGCCAGGTGACCGAAGTTCGCAGGCAGATGGGTCCCTGGGACACATGCAGAGAGGCTTCTGCCTGGGCCACAGGCCGCCCACTGCCCCTGCCCCAAATCGGGGGCCGCCAAGCAGCCCTGTCGGAGTCCCCTGCCTCTTGAGGGAGTATTGGACCAACACTTGTAGAAAACGGGGTTCTCGCGGGCAACTCATTGGAGGGACACAAATAAATCTTTGCCGACTTTCTGCTGAAGCTTACGAGCGTTCACACCTAAGCGTCTTACAAGGTCAGCTGTTTAGCTAAACATGAGCTCATGATCTAAATTTACACAATAATGAAGAAATCAGCTACAAGGGGAGACAATCAGCAAAAACTATCAATACCAGAATTAGATTCCCAAGGCCATCCATCAATTGTAGGAATAGTCAGGTGCAAGGCAGAAAATATACATAAAACTGGAACTGAAACCAGGAACAAGGATGTTTTCAAAGACTGGTAGGATCTGTAAAACATTTTTAAAGTACATGTCATTGATAAAGCTAAATACTCAAAGGTTGTGTAATACAACAGATTAAGCATTGAGAAGAGTGAAATTATGCTGTTTTGAAAACTATGGCAGGTGAGATTTTCTGCCTAATTATAGAAGAAGATTTCTCTAAAAAATACACATTATTTCAATGACTTATTGGCTGTGAAATAAGTTAAGGGTATTTCAAATGGCTTGTCTGCAAAGAAAGGTGAGATGTAGGGAATCACAGAAAGTCGAGGGGAAAAGAGGTCAATATATACATTGCTATATGGTGAACTAAACCTTAGGCCAGCAACAATGGAGAGGACCTGACCCTTAGAAACTTACAAGTAAGCTGGAATCTTCAAAAGTTCAAATCTTTATAAGTAAAATATTTATTAAAATGAATAACCAAGTGTTTTAATTGACATCAGAAGATCAAAACAATAAACCCTGAGAACATAGAAAAAAGATAAATAAAGATATGAGCAGAACTTAATACAACAGAAAACGTATAAAATTGAGGTGATTTAGTAAGTCCAAAGAATCTTCTTTGAAAAGATTGAAAAGACACACTTTGATTAAGGAAAACAAAAACATAAGTAAAGAATATACAGAAAGAATCAGGACAATGTTATAGCAGAGAATATATGAAATGCCAGTAAATTTGAACATTTCTGTAAAGTGGACCATTTCCTAGCTCCTAAAGTTTACCAAACCTGACACAAGAGGAAATCATTTAAGGTCATCATGTCTGCCCTTGGCATTCTCGGAACGCCCTGGCCTCAGAATGCAGCATCTGTAGTCCATGGTAACCTGCGGAGAGGGGGCGGGGCTGAGGGAGGTTGGAACACTGCCCTCACTGAGGGAGTGGGTGTGGCCATCTCTGCTGTGACTGAACAAAGTGCAGGGGAGCAGGGGGCCCAGGGCAGGGCCCTCAGAGCCCGGCAGGTCCAGTGGGGTGTCACAAGCATTTAGGCCCAGGCCAAAGGGCGCCTTCTTTGTCTGCACAGCTGCCCAAACTCTCACCTTTCCACTCAGGCCGACCTCTTACTTGAAGTGTGTGTGGAACCTGTCCGCACAGTACACCGCGCTGCTCAGCTAACCATAGGTCTGGGCATCATAGCTTCCTGCCAGGTGACCGAAGTTCGCAGGCAGATGGGTCCCTGGGACACATGCAGAGAGGCTTCTGCCTGGGCCACAGGCCGCCCACTGCCCCTGCCCCAGATCGGGGGCCGCCAAGCAGCCCTGTCGGAGTCCCCTGCCTCTTGAGGGAGTATTGGACCAACACTTGTAGAAAACGGGTTTCTCGCGGGCAACTCATTGGAGGGACACAAATAAATCTTTGCCGACTTTCTGCTGAAGCTTACGAGCGTTCACACCTAAGCGTCTTACAAGGTCAGCTGTTTAGCTAAACATGAGCTCATGATCTAAATTTACACAATAATGAAGAAATCAGCTACAAGGGGAGACAATCAGCAAAAACTATCAATACCAGAATTAGATTCCCAAGGCCATCCATCAATTGTAGGAATAGTCAGGTGCAAGGCAGAAAATATACATAAAACTGGAACTGAAACCAGGAACAAGGATGTTTTCAAAGACTGGTAGGATCTCTAAAACCTTTTTAAAGTACATGTCATTGATAAAGCTAAATACTCAAAGGTTGTGTAATACAACAGATTAAGCATTGAGAAGAGTGAAATTATGCTGTTTTGAAAACTATGCCAGGTGAGATTTTCTGCCTAATTATAGAAGAAGATTTCTCTAAAAAATACACATTATTTCAATGACTTATTGGCTGTGAAATAAGTTAAGGGTATTTCAAATGGCTTGTCTGCAAAGAAAGGTGAGATGTAGGGAATCACAGAAAGTCGAGGGGAAAATAGGTCAATATATACATTGCTATATGGTGAACTAAACCTTAGTCCAGCAACAATGGAGAGGACCTGACCCTTAGAAACTTACAAGTAAGCTGGAATCTTCAAAAGTTCAAATCTTTATAAGTAAAATATTTATTAAAATGAATAACCAAGTGTTTTAATTGACATCAGAAGATCAAAACAATAAACCCTGAGAACATAGAAAAAAGATAAATAAAGATATGAGCAGAACTTAATACAACAGAAAACGTATAAAATTGAGGTGATTTAGTAAGTCCAAAGAATCTTCTTTGAAAAGATTGAAAAGACACACTTTGATTAAGGAAAACAAAAACATAAGTAAAGAATATACAGAAAGAATCAGGACAATGTTATAGCAGAGAATATATGAAATGCCAGTAAATTTGAACATTTCTGTAAAGTGGACCATTTCCTAGCTCCTAAAGTTTACCAAACCTGACACAAGAGGAAATCATTTAAGGTCATCATGTCTGCCCTTGGCATTCTCGGAACGCCCTGGCCTCAGAATGCAGCCTCTGTAGTCCATGGTAACCTGCGGAGAGGGGGCGGGGCTGAGGGAGGTTGGAACACTGCCCTCACTGAGGGAGTGGGTGTGGCCATCTCTGCTGTGACTGAACAAAGGGCAGGGGAGCAGGGGGCCCAGGGCAGGGCCCTCAGAGCCCGGCAGGTCCAGTGGGGTGTCACAAGCATTTAGGCCCAGGCCAAAGGGCGCCTTGTTTGTCTGCACAGCTGCCCAAACTCTCACCTTTCCACTCAGGCCGACCTCTTACTTGAAGTGTGTGTGGAACCTGTCCGCACAGTACACCGCGCTGCTCAGCTAACCATAGGTCTGGGCATCATAGCTTCCTGCCAGGTGACCGAAGTTCGCAGGCAGATGGGTCCCTGGGACACATGCAGAGAGGCTTCTGCCTGGGCCACAGGCCGCCCACTGCCCCTGCCCCAAATCGGGGGCCGCCAAGCAGCCCTGTCGGAGTCCCCTGCCTCTTGAGGGAGTATTGGACCAACACTTGTAGAAAACGGGGTTCTCGCGGGCAACTCATTGGAGGGACACAAATAAATCTTTGCCGACTTTCTGCTGAAGCTTACGAGCGTTCACACCTAAGCGTCTTACAAGGTCAGCTGTTTAGCTAAACATGAGCTCATGATCTAAATTTACACAATAATGAAGAAATCAGCTACAAGGGGAGACAATCAGCAAAAACTATCAATACCAGAATTAGATTCCCAAGGCCATCCATCAATTGTAGGAATAGTCAGGTGCAAGGCAGAAAATATACATAAAACTGGAACTGAAACCAGGAACAAGGATGTTTTCAAAGACTGGTAGGATCTGTAAAACATTTTTAAAGTACATGTCATTGATAAAGCTAAATACTCAAAGGTTGTGTAATACAACAGATTAAGCATTGAGAAGAGTGAAATTATGCTGTTTTGAAAACTATGGCAGGTGAGATTTTCTGCCTAATTATAGAAGAAGATTTCTCTAAAAAATACACATTATTTCAATGACTTATTGGCTGTGAAATAAGTTAAGGGTATTTCAAATGGCTTGTCTGCAAAGAAAGGTGAGATGTAGGGAATCACAGAAAGTCGAGGGGAAAAGAGGTCAATATATACATTGCTATATGGTGAACTAAACCTTAGTCCAGCAACAATGGAGAGGACCTGACCCTTAGAAACTTACAAGTAAGCTGGAATCTTCAAAAGTTCAAATCTTTATAAGTAAAATATTTATTAAAATGAATAACCAAGTGTTTTAATTGACATCAGAAGATCAAAACAATAAACCCTGAGAACATAGAAAAAAGATAAATAAAGATATGAGCAGAACTTAATACAACAGAAAACGTATAAAATTGAGGTGATTTAGTAAGTCCAAAGAATCTTCTTTGAAAAGATTGAAAAGACACACTTTGATTAAGGAAAACAAAAACATAAGTAAAGAATATACAGAAAGAATCAGGACAATGTTATAGCAGAGAATATATGAAATGCCAGTAAATTTGAACATTTCTGTAAAGTGGACCATTTCCTAGCTCCTAAAGTTTACCAAACCTGACACAAGAGGAAATCATTTAAGGTCATCATGTCTGCCCTTGGCATTCTCGGAACGCCCTGGCCTCAGAATGCAGCATCTGTAGTCCATGGTAACCTGCGGAGAGGGGGCGGGGCTGACGGAGGTTGGAACACTGCCCTCACTGAAGGAGTGGGTGTGGCCATCTCTGCTGTGACTGAACAAAGGGCAGGGGAGCAGGGGGACCAGGGCAGGGCCCTCAGAGCCCGGCAGGTCCAGTGGGGTGTCACAAGCATTTAGTCCCAGGCCAAAGGGTGCCTTCTTTGTCTGCACAGCTGCCCAAACTCTCACCTTTCCACTCAGGCCGACCTCTTACTTGAAGTGTGTGTGGAACCTGTCCGCACAGTACACCTCGCTGCTCAGCTAACCATAGGTCTGGGCATCATAGCTTCCTGCCAGGTGACCGAAGTTCGCAGGCAGATGGGTCCCTGGGACACATGCAGAGAGGCTTCTGCCTGGGCCACAGGCCACCCACTGCCCCTGCCCCAGATCGGGGGCCGCCAAGCAGCCCTGTCGGAGTCCCCTGCCTCTTGAGGGAGTATTGGACCAACACTTGTAGAAAACGGGGTTCTCGCGGGCAACTCATTGGAGGGACACAAATAAATCTTTGCCGACTTTCTGCTGAAGCTTACGAGCGTTCACACCTAAGCGTCTTACAAGGTCAGCTGTTTAGCTAAACATGAGCTCATGATCTAAATTTACACAATAATGAAGAAATCAGCTACAAGGGGAGACAATCAGCAAAAACTATCAATACCAGAATTAGATTCCCAAGGCCATCCATCAATTGTAGGAATAGTCAGGTGCAAGGCAGAAAATATACATAAAACTGGAACTGAAACCAGGAACAAGGATGTTTTCAAAGACTGGTAGGATCTCTAAAACATTTTTAAAGGACATGTCATTGATAAAGCTAAATACTCAAAGGTTGTGTAATACAACAGATTAAGCATTGAGAAGAGTGAAATTATGCTGTTTTGAAAACTATGGCAGGTGAGATTTTCTGCCTAATTATAGAAGAAGATTTCTCTAAAAAATACACATTATTTCAATGACTTATTGGCTGTGAAATAAGTTAAGGGTATTTCAAATGGCTTGTCTGCAAAGAAAGGTGAGATGTAGGGAATCACAGAAAGTCGAGGGGAAAATAGGTCAATATATACATTGCTATATGGTGAACTAAACCTTAGGCCAGCAACAATGGAGAGGACCTGACCCTTAGAAACTTACAAGTAAGCTGGAATCTTCAAAAGTTCAAATCTTTATAAGTAAAATATTTATTAAAATGAATAACCAAGTGTTTTAATTGACATCAGAAGATCAAAACAATAAACCCTGAGAACATAGAAAAAAGATAAATAAAGATATGAGCAGAACTTAATACAACAGAAAACGTATAAAATTGAGGTGATTTAGTAAGTCCAAAGAATCTTCTTTGAAAAGACACACTTTGATTAAGGAAAACAAAAACATAAGTAAAGAATATACAGAAAGAATCAGGACAATGTTATAGCAGAGAATATATGAAATGCCAGTAAATTTGAACATTTCTGTAAAGTGGACCATTTCCTAGCTCCTAAAGTTTACCAAACCTGACACAAGAGGAAATCATTTAAGGTCACCATGTCTGCCCTTGGCATTCTCGGAACGCCCTGGCCTCAGAATGCAGCATCTGTAGTCCATGGTAACCTGCGGAGAGGGGGCGGGGCTGAGGGAGGTTGGAACACTGCCCTCACTGAGGGAGTGGGTGTGGCCATCTCTGCTGTGACTGAACAAAGGGCAGGGGAGCAGGGGGCCCAGGGCAGGGCCCTCAGAGCCCGGCAGGTCCAGTGGGGTGTCACAAGCATTTAGGCCCAGGCCAAAGGGCGCCTTCTTTGTCTGCACAGCTGCCCAAACTCTCACCTTTCCACTCAGGCCGACCTCTTACTTGAAGTGTGTGTGGAACCTGTCCGCACAGTACACCTCGCTGCTCAGCTAACCATAGGTCTGGGCATCATAGCTTCCTGCCAGGTGACCGAAGTTCGCAGGCAGATGGGTCCCTGGGACACATGCAGAGAGGCTTCTGCCTGGGCCACAGGCCGCCCACTGCCCCTGCCCCAGATCGGGGGCCGCCAAGCAGCCCTGTCGGAATCCCCTGCCTCTTGAGGGAGTATTGGACCAACACTTGTAGAAAACGGGGTTCTCCCGGGCAACTCATTGGAGGGACACAAATAAATCTTTGCCGACTTTCTGCTGAAGCTTACGAGCGTTCACACCTAAGCGTCTTACAAGGTCAGCTGTTTAGCTAAACATGAGCTCATGATCTAAATTTACACAATAATAAAGAAATCAGCTACAAGGGGAGACAATCAGCAAAAACTATCAATACCAGAATTAGATTCCCAAGGCCATCCATCAATTGTAGGAATAGTCAGGTGCAAGGCAGAAAATATACATAAAACAGGAACTGAAACCAGGAACAAGGATGTTTTCAAAGAGTGGTAGGATCTCTAAAACCTTTTTAAAGTACATGTCATTGATAAAGCTAAATACTCAAAGGTTGTGTAATACAACAGATTAAGCATTGAGAAGAGTGAAATTATGCTGTTTTGAAAACTATGGCAGGTGAGATTTTCTGCCTAATTATAGAAGAAGATTTCTCTAAAAAATACACATTATTTCAATGACTTATTGGCTGTGAAATAAGTTAAGGGTATTTCAAATGGCTTGTCTGCAAAGAAAGGTGAGATGTAGGGAATCACAGAAAGTCGAGGGGAAAATAGGTCAATATATACATTGCTATATGGTGAACTAAACCTTAGGCCAGCAACAATGGAGAGGACCTGACCTATGAAACTTACAAGTAAGCTGGAATCTTCAAAAGTTCAAATCTTTATAAGTAAAATATTTATTAAAATGAATAACCAAGTGTTTTAATTGACATCAGAAGATCAAAACAATAAACCCTGAGAACATAGAAAAAAGATAAATAAAGATATGAGCAGAACTTAATACAACAGAAAACGTATAAAATTGAGGTGATTTAGTAAGTCCAAAGAATCTTCTTTGAAAAGATTGAAAAGACACACTTTGATTAAGGAAAACAAAAACATAAGTAAAGAATATACAGAAAGAATCAGGACAATGTTATAGCAGAGAATATATGAAATGCCAGTAAATTTGAACATTTCTGTAAAGTGGACCATTTCCTAGCTCCTAAAGTTTACCAAACCTGACACAAGAGGAAATCATTTAAGGTCATCATGTCTGCCCTTGGCATTCTCGGAACGCCCTGGCCTCAGAATGCAGCATCTGTAGTCCATGGTAACCTGCGGAGAGGGGGCGGGGCTGAGGGAGGTTGGAACACTGCCCTCACTGAGGGAGTGGGTGTGGCCATCTCTGCTGTGACTGAACAAAGGGCAGGGGAGCAGGGGGCCCAGGGCAGGGCCCTCAGAGCCCGGCAGGTCCAGTGGGGTGTCACAAGCATTTAGGCCCAGGCCAAAGGTCGCCTTCTTTGTCTGCACAGCTGCCCAAACTCTCACCTTTCCACTCAGGCCGGCCTCTTACTTGAAGTGTGTGTGGAACCTGTCCGCACAGTACACCTCGCTGCTCAGCTAACCATAGGTCTGGGCATCATAGCTTCCTGCCAGGTGACCGAAGTTCGCAGGCAGATGGGTCCCTGGGACTCATGCAGAGAGGCTTCTGCCTGGGCCACAGGCCGCCCAGTGCCCCTGCCCCAGATCGGGGGCCGCCAAGCAGCCCTGTCGGAATCCCCTGCCTCTTGAGGGAGTATTGGACCAACACTTGTATGAAACGGGGTTCTCGCGGGCAACTCATTGGAGGGACACAAATAAATCTTTGCCGACTTTCTGCTGAAGCTTACGAGCGTTCACACCTAAGCGTCTTACAAGGTCAGCTGTTTAGCTAAACATGAGCTCATGATCTAAATTTACACAATAATGAAGAAATCAGCTACAAGGGGAGACAATCAGCAAAAACTATCAATACCAGAATTAGATTCCCAAGGCCATCCATCAATTGTAGGAATAGTCAGGTGCAAGGCAGAAAATATACATAAAACTGGAACTGAAACCAGGAACAAGGATGTTTTCAAAGACTGGTAGGATCTCTAAAACATTTTTAAAGGACATGTCATTGATAAAGCTAAATACTCAAAGGTTGTGTAATACAACAGATTAAGCATTGAGAAGAGTGAAATTATGCTGTTTTGAAAACTATGGCAGGTGAGATTTTCTGCCTAATTATAGAAGAAGATTTCTCTAAAAAATACACATTATTTCAATGACTTATTGGCTGTGAAATAAGTTAAGGGTATTTCAAATGGCTTGTCTGCAAAGAAAGGTGAGATGTAGGGAATCACAGAAAGTCGAGGGGAAAATAGGTCAATATATACATTGCTATATGGTGAACTAAACCTTAGGCCAGCAACAATGGAGAGGACCTGACCCTTAGAAACTTACAAGTAAGCTGGAATCTTCAAAAGTTCAAATCTTTATAAGTAAAATATTTATTAAAATGAATAACCAAGTGTTTTAATTGACATCAGAAGATCAAAACAATAAACCCTGAGAACATAGAAAAAAGATAAATAAAGATATGAGCAGAACTTAATACAACAGAAAACGTATAAAATTGAGGTGATTTAGTAAGTCCAAAGAATCTTCTTTGAAAAGATTGAAAAGACACACTTTGATTAAGGAAAACAAAAACATAAGTAAAGAATATACAGAAAGAATCAGGACAATGTTATAGCAGAGAATATATGAAATGCCAGTAAATTTGAACATTTCTGTAAAGTGGACCATTTCCTAGCTCCTAAAGTTTACCAAACCTGACACAAGAGGAAATCATTTAAGGTCATCATGTCTGCCCTTGGCATTCTCGGAACGCCCTGGCCTCAGAATGCAGCCTCTGTAGTCCATGGTAACCTGCGGAGAGGGGGCGGGGCTGAGGGAGGTTGGAACACTGCCCTCACTGAGGGAGTGGGTGTGGCCATCTCTGCTGTGACTGAACAAAGGGCAGGGGAGCAGGGGGCCCAGGGCAGGGCCCTCAGAGCCCGGCAGGTCCAGTGGGGTGTCACAAGCATTTAGGCCCAGGCCAAAGGGCGCCTTCTTTGTCTGCACAGCTGCCCAAACTCTCACCTTTCCACTCAGGCCGACCTCTTACTTGAAGTGTGTGTGGAACCTGTCCGCACAGTACACCGCGCTGCTCAGCTAACCATAGGTCTGGGCATCATAGCTTCCTGCCAGGTGACCGAAGTTCGCAGGCAGATGGGTCCCTGGGACACATGCAGAGAGGCTTCTGCCTGGGCCACAGGCCGCCCACTGCCCCTGCCCCAGATCGGGGGCCGCCAAGCAGCCCTGTCGGAGTCCCCTGCCTCTTGAGGGAGTATTGGACCAACACTTGTAGAAAACGGGGTTCTCCCGGGCAACTCATTGGAGGGACACAAATAAATCTTTGCCGACTTTCTGCTGAAGCTTACGAGCGTTCACACCTAAGCGTCTTACAAGGTCAGCTGTTTAGCTAAACATGAACTCATGATCTAAATTTACACAATAATGAAGAAATCAGCTACAAGGGGAGACAATCAGCAAAAACTATCAATACCAGAATTAGATTCCCAAGGCCATCCATCAATTGTAGGAATAGTCAGGTGCAAGGCAGAAAATATACATAAAACTGGAACTGAAACCAGGAACAAGGATGTTTTCAAAGACTGGTAGGATCTCTAAAACATTTTTAAAGTACATGTCATTGATAAAGCTAAATACTCAAAGGTTGTGTAAGACAACAGATTAAGCATTGAGAAGAGTGAAATTATGCTGTTTTGAAAACTATGGCAGGTGAGATTTTCTGCCTAATTATAGAAGAAGATTTCTCTAAAAAATACACATTATTTCAATGACTTATTGGCTGTGAAATAAGTTAAGGGTATTTCAAATGGCTTGTCTGCAAAGAAAGGTGAGATGTAGGGAATCAGAGAAAGTCGAGGGGAAAATAGGTCAATATATACATTGCTATATGGTGAACTAAACCTTAGGCCAGCAACAATGGAGAGGACCTGACCCTTAGAAACTTACAAGTAAGCTGGAATCTTCAAAAGTTCAAATCTTTATAAGTAAAATATTTATTAAAATGAATAACCAAGTGTTTTAATTGACATCAGAAGATCAAAACAATAAACCCTGAGAACATAGAAAAAAGATAAATAAAGATATGAGCAGAACTTAATACAACAGAAAACGTATAAAATTGAGGTGATTTAGTAAGTCCAAAGAATCTTCTTTGAAAAGATTGAAAAGACACACTTTGATTAAGGAAAACAAAAACATAAGTAAAGAATATACAGAAAGAATCAGGACAATGTTATAGCAGAGAATATATGAAATGCCAGTAAATTTGAACATTTCTGTAAAGTGGACCATTTCCTAGCTCCTAAAGTTTACCAAACCTGACACAAGAGGAAATCATTTAAGGTCATCATGTCTGCCCTTGGCATTCTCGGAACGCCCTGGCCTCAGAATGCAGCCTCTGTAGTCCATGGTAACCTGCGGAGAGGGGGCGGGGCTGAGGGAGGTTGGAACACTGCCCTCACTGAGGGAGTGGGTGTGGCCATCTCTGCTGTGACTGAACAAAGTGCAGGGGAGCAGGGGGCCCAGGGCAGGGCCCTCAGAGCCCGGCAGGTCCAGTGGGGTGTCACAAGCATTTAGGCCCAGGCCAAAGGGCGCCTTCTTTGTCTGCACAGCTGCCCAAACTCTCACCTTTCCACTCAGGCCGACCTCTTACTTGAAGTGTGTGTGGAACCTGTCCGCACAGTACACCGCGCTGCTCAGCTAACCATAGGTCTGGGCATCATAGCTTCCTGCCAGGTGACCGAAGTTCGCAGGCAGATGGGTCCCTGGGACACATGCAGAGAGGCTTCTGCCTGGGCCACAGGCCGCCCACTGCCCCTGCCCCAGATCGGGGGCCGCCAAGCAGCCCTGTCGGAGTCCCCTGCCTCTTGAGGGAGTATTGGACCAACACTTGTAGAAAACGGGGTTCTCCCGGGCAACTCATTGGAGGGACACAAATAAATCTTTGCCGACTTTCTGCTGAAGCTTACGAGCGTTCACACTTAAGCGTCTTACAAGGTCAGCTGTTTAGCTAAACATGAGCTCATGATCTAAATTTACACAATAATGAAGAAATCAGCTACAAGGGGAGACAATCAGCAAAAACTATCAATACCAGAATTAGATTCCCAAGGCCATCCATCAATTGTAGGAATAGTCAGGTGCAAGGCAGAAAATATACATAAAACTGGAACTGAAACCAGAAACAAGGATGTTTTCAAAGACTGGTAGGATCTCTAAAACATTTTTAAAGTACATGTCATTGATAAAGCTAAATACTCAAAGGTTGTGTAAGACAACAGATTAAGCATTGAGAAGAGTGAAATTATGCTGTTTTGAAAACTATGGCAGGTGAGATTTTCTGCCTAATTATAGAAGAAGATTTCTCTAAAAAATACACATTATTTCAATGACTTATTGGCTGTGAAATAAGTTAAGGGTATTTCAAATGGCTTGTCTGCAAAGAAAGGTGAGATGTAGGGAATCAGAGAAAGTCGAGGGGAAAATAGGTCAATATATACATTGCTATATGGTGAACTAAACCTTAGGCCAGCAACAATGGAGAGGACCTGACCCTTAGAAACTTACAAGTAAGCTGGAATCTTCAAAAGTTCAAATCTTTATAAGTAAAATATTTATTAAAATGAATAACCAAGTGTTTTAATTGACATCAGAAGATCAAAACAATAAACCCTGAGAACATAGAAAAAAGATAAATAAAGATATGAGCAGAACTTAATACAACAGAAAACGTATAAAATTGAGGTGATTTAGTAAGTCCAAAGAATCTTCTTTGAAAAGATTGAAAAGACACACTTTGATTAAGGAAAACAAAAACATAAGTAAAGAATATACAGAAAGAATCAGGACAATGTTATAGCAGAGAATATATGAAATGCCAGTAAATTTGAACATTTCTGTAAAGTGGACCATTTCCTAGCTCCTAAAGTTTACCAAACCTGACACAAGAGGAAATCATTTAAGGTCATCATGTCTGCCCTTGGCATTCTCGGAACGCCCTGGCCTCAGAATGCAGCCTCTGTAGTCCATGGTAACCTGCGGAGAGGGGGCGGGGCTGAGGGAGGTTGGAACACTGCCCTCACTGAGGGAGTGGGTGTGGCCATCTCTGCTGTGACTGAACAAAGTGCAGGGGAGCAGGGGGCCCAGGGCAGGGCCCTCAGAGCCCGGCAGGTCCAGTGGGGTGTCACAAGCATTTAGGCCCAGGCCAAAGGGCGCCTTCTTTGTCTGCACAGCTGCCCAAACTCTCACCTTTCCACTCAGGCCGACCTCTTACTTGAAGTGTGTGTGGAACCTGTCCGCACAGTACACCGCGCTGCTCAGCTAACCATAGGTCTGGGCATCATAGCTTCCTGCCAGGTGACCGAAGTTCGCAGGCAGATGGGTCCCTGGGACACATGCAGAGAGGCTTCTGCCTGGGCCACAGGCCGCCCACTGCCCCTGCCCCAGATCGGGGGCCGCCAAGCAGCCCTGTCGGAGTCCCCTGCCTCTTGAGGGAGTATTGGACCAACACTTGTAGAAAACGGGGTTCTCCCGGGCAACTCATTGGAGGGACACAAATAAATCTTTGCCGACTTTCTGCTGAAGCTTACGAGCGTTCACACTTAAGCGTCTTACAAGGTCAGCTGTTTAGCTAAACATGAGCTCATGATCTAAATTTACACAATAATGAAGAAATCAGCTACAAGGGGAGACAATCAGCAAAAACTATCAATACCAGAATTAGATTCCCAAGGCCATCCATCAATTGTAGGAATAGTCAGGTGCAAGGCAGAAAATATACATAAAACTGGAACTGAAACCAGAAACAAGGATGTTTTCAAAGACTGGTAGGATCTCTAAAACATTTTTAAAGTACATGTCATTGATAAAGCTAAATACTCAAAGGTTGTGTAAGACAACAGATTAAGCATTGAGAAGAGTGAAATTATGCTGTTTTGAAAACTATGGCAGGTGAGATTTTCTGCCTAATTATAGAAGAAGATTTCTCTAAAAAATACACATTATTTCAATAACTTATTGGCTGTGAAATAAGTTAAGGGTATTTCAAATGGCTTGTCTGCAAAGAAAGGTGAGATGTAGGGAATCACAGAAAGTCGAGGGGAAAATAGGTCAATATATACATTGCTATATGGTGAACTAAACCTTAGGCCAGCAACAATGGAGAGGACCTGACCCTTAGAAACTTACAAGTAAGCTGGAATCTTCAAAAGTTCAAATCTTTATAAGTAAAATATTTATTAAAATGAATAACCAAGTGTTTTAATTGACATCAGAAGATCAAAACAATAAACCCTGAGAACATAGAAAAAAGATAAATAAAGATATGAGCAGAACTTAATACAACAGAAAACGTATAAAATTGAGGTGATTTAGTAAGTCCAAAGAATCTTCTTTGAAAAGATTGAAAAGACACACTTTGATTAAGGAAAACAAAAACATAAGTAAAGAATATACAGAAAGAATCAGGACAATGTTATAGCAGAGAATATATGAAATGCCAGTAAATTTGAACATTTCTGTAAAGTGGACCATTTCCTAGCTCCTAAAGTTTACCAAACCTGACACAAGAGGAAATCATTTAAGGTCATCATGTCTGCCCTTGGCATTCTCGGAACGCCCTGGCCTCAGAATGCAGCCTCTGTAGTCCATGGTAACCTGCGGAGAGGGGGCGGGGCTGAGGGAGGTTGGAACACTGCCCTCACTGAGGGAGTGGGTGTGGCCATCTCTGCTGTGACTGAACAAAGGGCAGGGGAGCAGGGGGCCCAGGGCAGGGCACTCAGAGCCCGGCAGGTCCAGTGGGGTGTCACAAGCATTTAGGCCCAGGCCAAAGGGTGCCTTCTTTGTCTGCACAGCTGCCCAAACTCTCACCTTTCCACTCAGGCCGACCTCTTACTTGAAGTGTGTGTGGAACCTGTCCGCACAGTACACCGCGCTGCTCATCTAACCATAGGTCTGGGCATCATAGCTTCCTGCCAGGTGACCGAAGTTCGCAGGCAGATGGGTCCCTGGGACACATGCAGAGAGGCTTCTGCCTGGGCCACAGGCCGCCCACTGCCCCTGCCCCAGATCGGGGGCCGCCAAGCAGCCCTGTCGGAGTCCCCTGCCTCTTGAGGGAGTATTGGACCAACACTTGTAGAAAACGGGGTTCTCCCGGGCAACTCATTGGAGGGACACAAATAAATCTTTGCCGACTTTCTGCTGAAGCTTACGAGCGTTCACACTTAAGCGTCTTACAAGGTCAGCTGTTTAGCTAAACATGAGCTCATGATCTAAATTTACACAATAATGAAGAAATCAGCTACAAGGGGAGACAATCAGCAAAAACTATCAATACCAGAATTAGATTCCCAAGGCCATCCATCAATTGTAGGAATAGTCAGGTGCAAGGCAGAAAATATACATAAAACTGGAACTGAAACCAGAAACAAGGATGTTTTCAAAGACTGGTAGGATCTCTAAAACATTTTTAAAGTACATGTCATTGATAAAGCTAAATACTCAAAGGTTGTGTAAGACAACAGATTAAGCATTGAGAAGAGTGAAATTATGCTGTTTTGAAAACTATGGCAGGTGAGATTTTCTGCCTAATTATAGAAGAAGATTTCTCTAAAAAATACACATTATTTCAATAACTTATTGGCTGTGAAATAAGTTAAGGGTATTTCAAATGGCTTGTCTGCAAAGAAAGGTGAGATGTAGGGAATCACAGAAAGTCGAGGGGAAAATAGGTCAATATATACATTGCTATATGGTGAACTAAACCTTAGGCCAGCAACAATGGAGAGGACCTGACCCTTAGAAACTTACAAGTAAGCTGGAATCTTCAAAAGTTCAAATCTTTATAAGTAAAATATTTATTAAAATGAATAACCAAGTGTTTTAATTGACATCAGAAGATCAAAACAATAAACCCTGAGAACATAGAAAAAAGATAAATAAAGATATGAGCAGAACTTAATACAACAGAAAACGTATAAAATTGAGGTGATTTAGTAAGTCCAAAGAATCTTCTTTGAAAAGATTGAAAAGACACACTTTGATTAAGGAAAACAAAAACATAAGTAAAGAATATACAGAAAGAATCAGGACAATGTTATAGCAGAGAATATAAGAAATGCCAGTAAATTTGAACATTTCTGTAAAGTGGACCATTTCCTAGCTCCTAAAGTTTACCAAACCTGACACAAGAGGAAATCATTTAAGGTCATCATGTCTGCCCTTGGCATTCTCGGAACGCCCTGGCCTCAGAATGCAGCCTCTGTAGTCCATGGTAACCTGCGGAGAGGGGGCGGGGCTGAGGGAGGTTGGAACACTGCCCTCACTGAGGGAGTGGGTGTGGCCATCTCTGCTGTGACTGAACAAAGGGCAGGGGAGCAGGGGGCCCAGGGCAGGGCCCTCAGAGCCCGGCAGGTCCAGTGGGGTGTCACAAGCATTTAGGCCCAGGCCAAAGGGTGCCTTCTTTGTCTGCACAGCTGCCCAAACTCTCACCTTTCCACTCAGGCCGACCTCTTACTTGAAGTGTGTGTGGAACCTGTCCGCACAGTACACCGCGCTGCTCATCTAACCATAGGTCTGGGCATCATAGCTTCCTGCCAGGTGACCGAAGTTCGCAGGCAGATGGGTCCCTGGGACACATGCAGAGAGGCTTCTGCCTGGGCCACAGGCCGCCCACTGCCCCTGCCCCAGATCGGGGGCCGCCAAGCAGCCCTGTCGGAGTCCCCTGCCTCTTGAGGGAGTATTGGACCAACACTTGTAGAAAACGGGGTTCTCCCGGGCAACTCATTGGAGGGACACAAATAAATCTTTGCCGACTTTCTGCTGAAGCTTACGAGCGTTCACACTTAAGCGTCTTACAAGGTCAGCTGTTTAGCTAAACATGAGCTCATGATCTAAATTTACACAATAATGAAGAAATCAGCTACAAGGGGAGACAATCAGCAAAAACTATCAATACCAGAATTAGATTCCCAAGGCCATCCATCAATTGTAGGAATAGTCAGGTGCAAGGCAAAAAATATACATAAAACTGGAACTGAAACCAGAAACAAGGATGTTTTCAAAGACTGGTAGGATCTCTAAAACATTTTTAAAGTACATGTCATTGATAAAGCTAAATACTCAAAGGTTGTGTAAGACAACAGATTAAGCATTGAGAAGAGTGAAATTATGCTGTTTTGAAAACTATGGCAGGTGAGATTTTCTGCCTAATTATAGAAGAAGATTTCTCTAAAAAATACACATTATTTCAATAACTTATTGGCTGTGAAATAAGTTAAGGGTATTTCAAATGGCTTGTCTGCAAAGAAAGGTGAGATGTAGGGAATCACAGAAAGTCGAGGGGAAAATAGGTCAATATATACATTGCTATATGGTGAACTAAACCTTAGGCCAGCAACAATGGAGAGGACCTGACCCTTAGAAACTTACAAGTAAGCTGGAATCTTCAAAAGTTCAAATCTTTATAAGTAAAATATTTATTAAAATGAATAACCAAGTGTTTTAATTGACATCAGAAGATCAAAACAATAAACCCTGAGAACATAGAAAAAAGATAAATAAAGATATGAGCAGAACTTAATACAACAGAAAACGTATAAAATTGAGGTGATTTAGTAAGTCCAAAGAATCTTCTTTGAAAAGATTGAAAAGACACACTTTGATTAAGGAAAACAAAAACATAAGTAAAGAATATACAGAAAGAATCAGGACAATGTTATAGCAGAGAATATATGAAATGCCAGTAAATTTGAACATTTCTGTAAAGTGGACCATTTCCTAGCTCCTAAAGTTTACCAAACCTGACACAAGAGGAAATCATTTAAGGTCATCATGTCTGCCCTTGGCATTCTCGGAACGCCCTGGCCTCAGAATGCAGCATCTGTAGTCCATGGTAACCTGCGGAGAGGGGGCGGGGCTGAGGGAGGTTGGAACACTGCCCTCACTGAGGGAGTGGGTGTGGCCATCTCTGCTGTGACTGAACAAAGGGCAGGGGAGCAGGGGGCCCAGGGCAGGGCCCTCAGAGCCCGGCAGGTCCAGTGGGGTGTCACAAGCATTTAGGCCCAGGCCAAAGGGTGCCTTCTTTGTCTGCACAGCTGCCCAAACTCTCACCTTTCCACTCAGGCCGACCTCTTACTTGAAGTGTGTGTGGAACCTGTCCGCACAGTACACCGCGCTGCTCATCTAACCATAGGTCTGGGCATCATAGCTTCCTGCCAGGTGACCGAAGTTCGCAGGCAGATGGGTCCCTGGGACACATGCAGAGAGGCTTCTGCCTGGGCCACAGGCCGCCCACTGCCCCTGCCCCAGATCGGGGGCCGCCAAGCAGCCCTGTCGGAGTCCCCTGCCTCTTGAGGGAGTATTGGACCAACACTTGTAGAAAACGGGGTTCTCCCGGGCAACTCATTGGAGGGACACAAATAAATCTTTGCCGACTTTCTGCTGAAGCTTACGAGCGTTCACACTTAAGCGTCTTACAAGGTCAGCTGTTTAGCTAAACATGAGCTCATGATCTAAATTTACACAATAATGAAGAAATCAGCTACAAGGGGAGACAATCAGCAAAAACTATCAATACCAGAATTAGATTCCCAAGGCCATCCATCAATTGTAGGAATAGTCAGGTGCAAGGCAAAAAATATACATAAAACTGGAACTGAAACCAGAAACAAGGATGTTTTCAAAGACTGGTAGGATCTCTAAAACATTTTTAAAGTACATGTCATTGATAAAGCTAAATACTCAAAGGTTGTGTAAGACAACAGATTAAGCATTGAGAAGAGTGAAATTATGCTGTTTTGAAAACTATGGCAGGTGAGATTTTCTGCCTAATTATAGAAGAAGATTTCTCTAAAAAATACACATTATTTCAATAACTTATTGGCTGTGAAATAAGTTAAGGGTATTTCAAATGGCTTGTCTGCAAAGAAAGGTGAGATGTAGGGAATCACAGAAAGTCGAGGGGAAAATAGGTCAATATATACATTGCTATATGGTGAACTAAACCTTAGGCCAGCAACAATGGAGAGGACCTGACCCTTAGAAACTTACAAGTAAGCTGGAATCTTCAAAAGTTCAAATCTTTATAAGTAAAATATTTATTAAAATGAATAACCAAGTGTTTTAATTGACATCAGAAGATCAAAACAATAAACCCTGAGAACATAGAAAAAAGATAAATAAAGATATGAGCAGAACTTAATACAACAGAAAACGTATAAAATTGAGGTGATTTAGTAAGTCCAAAGAATCTTCTTTGAAAAGATTGAAAAGACACACTTTGATTAAGGAAAACAAAAACATAAGTAAAGAATATACAGAAAGAATCAGGACAATGTTATAGCAGAGAATATATGAAATGCCAGTAAATTTGAACATTTCTGTAAAGTGGACCATTTCCTAGCTCCTAAAGTTTACCAAACCTGACACAAGAGGAAATCATTTAAGGTCATCATGTCTGCCCTTGGCATTCTCGGAACGCCCTGGCCTCAGAATGCAGCATCTGTAGTCCATGGTAACCTGCGGAGAGGGGGCGGGGCTGAGGGAGGTTGGAACACTGCCCTCACTGAGGGAGTGGGTGTGGCCATCTCTGCTGTGACTGAACAAAGGGCAGGGGAGCAGGGGGCCCAGGGCAGGGCCCTCAGAGCCCGGCAGGTCCAGTGGGGTGTCACAAGCATTTAGGCCCAGGCCAAAGGGCGCCTTCTTTGTCTGCACAGCTGCCCAAACTCTCACCTTTCCACTCAGGCCGACCTCTTACTTGAAGTGTGTGTGGAACCTGTCCGCACAGTACACCGCGCTGCTCAGCTAACCATAGGTCTGGGCATCATAGCTTCCTGCCAGGTGACCGAAGTTCGCAGGCAGATGGGTCCCTGGGACACATGCAGAGAGGCTTCTGCCTGGGCCACAGGCCGCCCACTGCCCCTGCCCCAAATCGGGGGCCGCCAAGCAGCCCTGTCGGAGTCCCCTGCCTCTTGAGGGAGTATTGGACCAACACTTGTAGAAAACGGGGTTCTCGCGGGCAACTCATTGGAGGGAAACAAATAAATCTTTGCCGACTTTCTGCTGAAGCTTACGAGCGTTCACACCTAAGCGTCTTACAAGGTCAGCTGTTTAGCTAAACATGAGCTCATGATCTAAATTTACACAATAATGAAGAAATCAGCTACAAGGGGAGACAATCAGCAAAAACTATCAATACCAGAATTAGATTCCCAAGGCCATCCATCTATTGTAGGAATAGTCAGGTGCAAGGCAGAAAATATACATAAAACTGGAACTGAAACCAGGAACAAGGATGTTTTCAAAGACTGGTAGGATCTGTAAAACATTTTTAAAGGACATGTCATTGATAAAGCTAAATACTCAAAGGTTGTGTAATACAACAGATTAAGCATTGAGAAGAGTGAAATTATGCTGTTTTGAAAACTATGGCAGGTGAGATTTTCTGCCTAATTATAGAAGAAGATTTCTCTAAAAAATACACATTATTTCAATGACTTATTGGCTGTGAAATAAGTTAAGGGTATTTCAAATGGCTTGTCTGCAAAGAAAGGTGAGATGTAGGGAATCACAGAAAGTCGAGGGGAAAAGAGGTCAATATATACATTGCTATATGGTGAACTAAACCTTAGGCCAGCAACAATGGAGAGGACCTGACCCTTAGAAACTTACAAGTAAGCTGGAATCTTCAAAAGTTCAAATCTTTATAAGTAAAATATTTATTAAAATGAATAACCAAGTGTTTTAATTGACATCAGAAGATCAAAACAATAAACCCTGAGAACATAGAAAAAAGATAAATAAAGATATGAGCAGAACTTAATACAACAGAAAACGTATAAAATTGAGGTGATTTAGTAAGTCCAAAGAATCTTCTTTGAAAAGATTGAAAAGACACACTTTGATTAAGGAAAACAAAAACATAAGTAAAGAATATACAGAAAGAATCAGGACAATGTTATAGCAGAGAATATATGAAATGCCAGTAAATTTGAACATTTCTGTAAAGTGGACCATTTCCTAGCTCCTAAAGTTTACCAAACCTGACACAAGAGGAAATCATTTAAGGTCATCATGTCTGCCCTTGGCATTCTCGGAACGCCCTGGCCTCAGAATGCAGCATCTGTAGTCCATGGTAACCTGCGGAGAGGGGGCGGGGCTGACGGAGGTTGGAACACTGCCCTCACTGAAGGAGTGGGTGTGGCCATCTCTGCTGTGACTGAACAAAGGGCAGGGGAGCAGGGGGCCCAGGGCAGGGCCCTCAGAGCCCGGCAGGTCCAGTGGGGTGTCACAAGCATTTAGTCCCAGGCCAAAGGGTGCCTTCTTTGTCTGCACAGCTGCCCAAACTCTCACCTTTCCACTCAGGCCGACCTCTTACTTGAAGTGTGTGTGGAACCTGTCCGCACAGTACACCTCGCTGCTCAGCTAACCATAGGTCTGGGCATCATAGCTTCCTGCCAGGTGACCGAAGTTCGCAGGCAGATGGGTCCCTGGGACACATGCAGAGAGGTTTCTGCCTGGGCCACAGGCCACCCACTGCCCCTGCCCCAGATCGGGGGCCGCCAAGCAGCCCTGTCGGAGTCCCCTGCCTCTTGAGGGAGTATTGGACCAACACTTGTAGAAAACGGGGTTCTCGCGGGCAACTCATTGGAGGGACACAAATAAATCTTTGCCGACTTTCTGCTGAAGCTTACGAGCGTTCACACCTAAGCGTCTTACAAGGTCAGCTGTTTAGCTAAACATGAGCTCATGATCTAAATTTACACAATAATGAAGAAATCACCTACAAGGGGAGACAATCAGCAGAAACTATCAATACCAGAATTAGATTCCCAAGGCCATCCATCAATTGTAGGAATAGTCAGGTGCAAGGCAGAAAATATACATAAAACTGGAACTGAAACCAGGAACAAGGATGTTTTCAAAGACTGGTAGGATCTCTAAAACATTTTTAAAGGACATGTCATTGATAAAGCTAAATACTCAAAGGTTGTGTAATACAACAGATTAAGCATTGAGAAGAGTGAAATTATGCTGTTTTGAAAACTATGGCAGGTGAGATTTTCTGCCTAATTATAGAAGAAGATTTCTCTAAAAAATACACATTATTTCAATGACTTATTGGCTGTGAAATAAGTTAAGGGTATTTCAAATGGCTTGTCTGCAAAGAAAGGTGAGATGTAGGGAATCACAGAAAGTCGAGGGGAAAAGAGGTCAATATATACATTGCTATATGGTGAACTAAACCTTAGGCCAGCAACAATGGAGAGGACCTGACCCTTAGAAACTTACAAGTAAGCTGGAATCTTCAAAAGTTCAAATCTTTATAAGTAAAATATTTATTAAAATGAATAACCAAGTGTTTTAATTGACATCAGAAGATCAAAACAATAAACCCTGAGAACATAGAAAAAAGATAAATAAAGATATGAGCAGAACTTAATACAACAGAAAACGTATAAAATTGAGGTGATTTAGTAAGTCCAAAGAATCTTCTTTGAAAAGACACACTTTGATTAAGGAAAACAAAAACATAAGTAAAGAATATACAGAAAGAATCAGGACAATGTTATAGCAGAGAATATATGAAATGCCAGTAAATTTGAACATTTCTGTAAAGTGGACCATTTCCTAGCTCCTAAAGTTTACCAAACCTGACACAAGAGGAAATCATTTAAGGTCACCATGTCTGCCCTTGGCATTCTCGGAACGCCCTGGCCTCAGAATGCAGCATCTGTAGTCCATGGTAACCTGCGGAGAGGGGGCGGGGCTGAGGGAGGTTGGAACACTGCCCTCACTGAGGGAGTGGGTGTGGCCATCTCTGCTGTGACTGAACAAAGGGCAGGGGAGCAGGGGGCCCAGGGCAGGGCCCTCAGAGCCCGGCAGGTCCAGTGGGGTGTCACAAGCATTTAGGCCCAGGCCAAAGGGCGCCTTCTTTGTCTGCACAGCTGCCCAAACTCTCACCTTTCCACTCAGGCCGACCTCTTACTTGAAGTGTGTGTGGAACCTGTCCGCACAGTACACCTCGCTGCTCAGCTAACCATAGGTCTGGGCATCATAGCTTCCTGCCAGGTGACCGAAGTTCGCAGGCAGATGGGTCCCTGGGACACATGCAGAGAGGCTTCTGCCTGGGCCACAGGCCGCCCAGTGCCCCTGCCCCAGATCGGGGGCCGCCAAGCAGCCCTGTCGGAATCCCCTGCCTCTTGAGGGAGTATTGGACCAACACTTGTAGAAAACGGGGTTCTCCCGGGCAACTCATTGGAGGGACACAAATAAATCTTTGCCGACTTTCTGCTGAAGCTTACGAGCGTTCACACCTAAGCGTCTTACAAGGTCAGCTGTTTAGCTAAACATGAGCTCATGATCTAAATTTACACAATAATGAAGAAATCAGCTACAAGGGGAGACAATCAGCAAAAACTATCAATACCAGAATTAGATTCCCAAGGCCATCCATCAATTGTAGGAATAGTCAGGTGCAAGGCAGAAAATATACATAAAACAGGAACTGAAACCAGGAACAAGTATGTTTTCAAAGAGTGGTAGGATCTCTAAAACCTTTTTAAAGTACATGTCATTGATAAAGCTAAATACTCAAAGGTTGTGTAATACAACAGATTAAGCATTGAGAAGAGTGAAATTATGCTGTTTTGAAAACTATGGCAGGTGAGATTTTCTGCCTAATTATAGAAGAAGATTTCTCTAAAAAATACACATTATTTCAATGACTTATTGGCTGTGAAATAAGTTAAGGGTATTTCAAATGGCTTGTCTGCAAAGAAAGGTGAGATGTAGGGAATCACAGAAAGTCGAGGGGAAAAGAGGTCAATATATACATTGCTATATGGTGAACTAAACCTTAGGCCAGCAACAATGGAGAGGACCTGACCTATGAAACTTACAAGTAAGCTGGAATCTTCAAAAGTTCAAATCTTTATAAGTAAAATATTTATTAAAATGAATAACCAAGTGTTTTAATTGACATCAGAAGATCAAAACAATAAACCCTGAGAACATAGAAAAAAGATAAATAAAGATATGAGCAGAACTTAATACAACAGAAAACGTATAAAATTGAGGTGATTTAGTAAGTCCAAAGAATCTTCTTTGAAAAGATTGAAAAGACACACTTTGATTAAGGAAAACAAAAACATAAGTAAAGAATATACAGAAAGAATCAGGACAATGTTATAGCAGAGAATATATGAAATGCCAGTAAATTTGAACATTTCTGTAAAGTGGACCATTTCCTAGCTCCTAAAGTTTACCAAACCTGACACAAGAGGAAATCATTTAAGGTCATCATGTCTGCCCTTGGCATTCTCGGAACGCCCTGGCCTCAGAATGCAGCCTCTGTAGTCCATGGTAACCTGCGGAGAGGGGGCGGGGCTGAGGGAGGTTGGAACACTGCCCTCACTGAGGGAGTGGGTGTGGCCATCTCTGCTGTGACTGAACAAAGGGCAGGGGAGCAGGGGGCCCAGGGCAGGGCCCTCAGAGCCCGGCAGGTCCAGTGGGGTGTCACAAGCATTTAGGCCCAGGCCAAAGGGCGCCTTCTTTGTCTGCACAGCTGCCCAAACTCTCACCTTTCCACTCAGGCCGACCTCTTACTTGAAGTGTGTGTGGAACCTGTCCGCACAGTACACCTCGCTGCTCAGCTAACCATAGGTCTGGGCATCATAGCTTCCTGCCAGGTGACCGAAGTTCGCAGGCAGATGGGTCCCTGGGACACATGCAGAGAGGCTTCTGCCTGGGCCACAGGCCGCCCACTGCCCCTGCCCCAGATCGGGGGCCGCCAAGCAGCCCTGTCGGAGTCCCCTGCCTCTTGAGGGAGTATTGGACCAACACTTGTAGAAAACGGGGTTCTCCCGGGCAACTCATTGGAGGGACACAAATAAATCTTTGCCGACTTTCTGCTGAAGCTTACGAGCGTTCACACCTAAGCGTCTTACAAGGTCAGCTGTTTAGCTAAACATGAGCTCATGATCTAAATTTACACAATAATGAAGAAATCAGCTACAAGGGGAGACAATCAGCAAAAACTATCAATACCAGAATTAGATTCCCAAGGCCATCCATCTATTGTAGGAATAGTCAGGTGCAAGGCAGAAAATATACATAAAACTGGAACTGAAACCAGGAACAAGGATGTTTTCAAAGACTGGTAGGATCTCTAAAACATTTTTAAAGGACATGTCATTGATAAAGCTAAATACTCAAAGGTTGTGTAATACAACAGATTAAGCATTGAGAAGAGTGAAATTATGCTGTTTTGAAAACTATGGCAGGTGAGATTTTCTGCCTAATTATAGAAGAAGATTTCTCTAAAAAATACACATTATTTCAATGACTTATTGGCTGTGAAATAAGTTAAGGGTATTTCAAATGGCTTGTCTGCAAAGAAAGGTGAGATGTAGGGAATCAGAGAAAGTCGAGGGGAAAAGAGGTCAATATATACATTGCTATATGGTGAACTAAACCTTAGGCCAGCAACAATGGAGAGGACCTGACCCTTAGAAACTTACAAGTAAGCTGGAATCTTCAAAAGTTCAAATCTTTATAAGTAAAATATTTATTAAAATGAATAACCAAGTGTTTTAATTGATATCAGAAGATCAAAACAATAAACCCTGAGAACATAGAAAAAAGATAAATAAAGATATGAGCAGAACTTAATACAACAGAAAACGTATAAAATTGAGGTGATTTAGTAAGTCCAAAGAATCTTCTTTGAAAAGATTGAAAAGACACACTTTGATTAAGGAAAACAAAAACATAAGTAAAGAATATACAGAAAGAATCAGGACAAGGTTATAGCAGAGAATATATGAAATGCCAGTAAATTTGAACATTTCTGTAAAGTGGACCATTTCCTAGCTCCTAAAGTTTACCAAACCTGACACAAGAGGAAATCATTTAAGGTCATCATGTCTGCCCTTGGCATTCTCGGAACGCCCTGGCCTCAGAATGCAGCATCTGTAGTCCATGGTAACCTGCGGAGAGGGGGCGGGGCTGAGGGAGGTTGGAACACTGCCCTCACTGAGGGAGTGGGTGTGGCCATCTCTGCTGTGACTGAACAAAGGGCAGGGGAGCAGGGGGCCCAGGGCAGGGCCCTCAGAGCCCGGCAGGTCCAGTGGGGTGTCACAAGCATTTAGGCCCAGGCCAAAGGGCGCCTTCTTTGTCTGCACAGCTGCCCAAACTCTCACCTTTCCACTCAGGCCGACCTCTTACTTGAAGTGTGTGTGGAACCTGTCCGCACAGTACACCTCGCTGCTCAGCTAACCATAGGTCTGGGCATCATAGCTTCCTGCCAGGTGACCGAAGTTCGCAGGCAGATGGGTCCCTGGGACACATGCAGAGAGGCTTCTGCCTGGGCCACAGGCCGCCCACTGCCCCTGCCCCAAATCGGGGGCCGCCAAGCAGCCCTGTCGGAGTCCCCTGCCTCTTGAGGGAGTATTGGACCAACACTTGTAGAAAACGGGGTTCTCCCGGGCAACTCATTGGAGGGACACAAATAAATCTTTGCCGACTTTCTGCTGAAGCTTACGAGCGTTCACACCTAAGCGTCTTACAAGGTCAGCTGTTTAGCTAAACATGAGCTCATGATCTAAATTTACACAATAATGAAGAAATCAGCTACAAGGGGAGACAATCAGCAAAAACTATCAATACCAGAATTAGATTCCCAAGGCCATCCATCTATTGTAGGAATAGTCAGGTGCAAGGCAGAAAATATACATAAAACTGGAACTGAAACCAGGAACAAGGATGTTTTCAAAGACTGGTAGGATCTGTAAAACATTTTTAAAGGACATGTCATTGATAAAGCTAAATACTCAAAGGTTGTGTAATACAACAGATTAAGCATTGAGAAGAGTGAAATTATGCTGTTTTGAAAACTATGGCAGGTGAGATTTTCTGCCTAATTATAGAAGAAGATTTCTCTAAAAAATACACATTATTTCAATGACTTATTGGCTGTGAAATAAGTTAAGGGTATTTCAAATGGCTTGTCTGCAAAGAAAGGTGAGATGTAGGGAATCACAGAAAGTCGAGGGGAAAAGAGGTCAATATATACATTGCTATATGGTGAACTAAACCTTAGGCCAGCAACAATGGAGAGGACCTGACCCTTAGAAACTTACAAGTAAGCTGGAATCTTCAAAAGTTCAAATCTTTATAAGTAAAATATTTATTAAAATGAATAACCAAGTGTTTTAATTGACATCAGAAGATCAAAACAATAAACCCTGAGAACATAGAAAAAAGATAAATAAAGATATGAGCAGAACTTAATACAACAGAAAACGTATAAAATTGAGGTGATTTAGTAAGTCCAAAGAATCTTCTTTGAAAAGATTGAAAAGACACACTTTGATTAAGGAAAACAAAAACATAAGTAAAGAATATACAGAAAGAATCAGGACAATGTTATAGCAGAGAATATATGAAATGCCAGTAAATTTGAACATTTCTGTAAAGTGGACCATTTCCTAGCTCCTAAAGTTTACCAAACCTGACACAAGAGGAAATCATTTAAGGTCATCATGTCTGCCCTTGGCATTCTCGGAACGCCCTGGCCTCAGAATGCAGCATCTGTAGTCCATGGTAACCTGCGGAGAGGGGGCGGGGCTGACGGAGGTTGGAACACTGCCCTCACTGAAGGAGTGGGTGTGGCCATCTCTGCTGTGACTGAACAAAGGGCAGGGGAGCAGGGGGCCCAGGGCAGGGCCCTCAGAGCCCGGCAGGTCCAGTGGGGTGTCACAAGCATTTAGTCCCAGGCCAAAGGGTGCCTTCTTTGTCTGCACAGCTGCCCAAACGCTCACCTTTCCACTCAGGCCGACCTCTTACTTGAAGTGTGTGTGGAACCTGTCCGCACAGTACACCTCGCTGCTCAGCTAACCATAGGTCTGGGCATCATAGCTTCCTGCCAGGTGACCGAAGTTCGCAGGCAGATGGGTCCCTGGGACACATGCAGAGAGGCTTCTGCCTGGGCCACAGGCCACCCACTGCCCCTGCCCCAGATCGGGGGCCGCCAAGCAGCCCTGTCGGAGTCCCCTGCCTCTTGAGGGAGTATTGGACCAACACTTGTAGAAAACGGGGTTCTTGCGGGCAACTCATTGGAGGGACACAAATAAATCTTTGCCGACTTTCTGCTGAAGCTTACGAGCGTTCACACCTAAGCGTCTTACAAGGTCAGCTGTTTAGCTAAACATGAGCTCATGATCTAAATTTACACAATAATGAAGAAATCAGCTACAAGGGGAGACAATCAGCAGAAACTATCAATACCAGAATTAGATTCCCAAGGCCATCCATCAATTGTAGGAATAGTCAGGTGCAAGGCAGAAAATATACATAAAACTGGAACTGAAACCAGGAACAAGGATGTTTTCAAAGACTGGTAGGATCTCTAAAACCTTTTTAAAGGACATGTCATTGATAAAGCTAAATACTCAAAGGTTGTGTAATACAACAGATTAAGCATTGAGAAGAGTGAAATTATGCTGTTTTGAAAACTATGGCAGGTGAGATTTTCTGCCTAATTATAGAAGAAGATTTCTCTAAAAAATACACATTATTTCAATGACTTATTGGCTGTGAAATAAGTTAAGGGTATTTCAAATGGCTTGTCTGCAAAGAAAGGTGAGATGTAGGGAATCACAGAAAGTCGAGGGGAAAATAGGTCAATATATACATTGCTATATGGTGAACTAAACCTTAGGCCAGCAACAATGGAGAGGACCTGACCTATGAAACTTACAAGTAAGCTGGAATCTTCAAAAGTTCAAATCTTTATAAGTAAAATATTTATTAAAATGAATAACCAAGTGTTTGAATTGACATCAGAAGATCAAAACAATAAACCCTGAGAACATAGAAAAAAGATAAATAAAGATATGAGCAGAACTTAATACAACAGAAAACGTATAAAATTGAGGTGATTTAGTAAGTCCAAAGAATCTTCTTTGAAAAGATTGAAAAGACACACTTTGATTAAGGAAAACAAAAACATAAGTAAAGAATATACAGAAAGAATCAGGACAATGTTATAGCAGAGAATATATGAAATGCCAGTAAATTTGAACATTTCTGTAAAGTGGACCATTTCCTAGCTCCTAAAGTTTACCAAACCTGACACAAGAGGAAATCATTTAAGGTCATCATGTCTGCCCTTGGCATTCTCGGAACGCCCTGGCCTCAGAATGCAGCATCTGTAGTCCATGGTAACCTGCGGAGAGGGGGCGGGGCTGAGGGAGGTTGGAACACTGCCCTCACTGAGGGAGTGGGTGTGGCCATCTCTGCTGTGACTGAACAAAGGGCAGGGGAGCATGGGGCCCAGGGCAGGGCCCTCAGAGCCCGGCAGGTCCAGTGGGGTGTCACAAGCATTTAGGCCCAGGCCAAAGGTCGCCTTCTTTGTCTGCACAGCTGCCCAAACTCTCACCTTTCCACTCAGGCCGGCCTCTTACTTGAAGTGTGTGTGGAACCTGTCCGCACAGTACACCTCGCTGCTCAGCTAACCATAGGTCTGGGCATCATAGCTTCCTGCCAGGTGACCGAAGTTCGCAGGCAGATGGGTCCCTGGGACACATGCAGAGAGGCTTCTGCCTGGGCCACAGGCCGCCCAGTGCCCCTGCCCCAGATCGGGGGCCGCCAAGCAGCCCTGTCGGAATCCCCTGCCTCTTGAGGTAGTATTGGACCAACACTTGTAGAAAACGGGGTTCTCGCGGGCAACTCATTGGAGGGACACAAATAAATCTTTGCCGACTTTCTGCTGAAGCTTACGAGCGTTCACACCTAAGCGTCTTACAAGGTCAGCTGTTTAGCTAAACATGAGCTCATGATCTAAATTTACACAATAATGAAGAAATCAGCTACAAGGGGAGACAATCAGCAAAAACTATCAATACCAGAATTAGATTCCCAAGGCCATCCATCAATTGTAGGAATAGTCAGGTGCAAGGCAGAAAATATACATAAAACTGGAACTGAAACCAGGAACAAGGATGTTTTCAAAGACTGGTAGGATCTCTAAAACATTTTTAAAGGACATGTCATTGATAAAGCTAAATACTCAAAGGTTGTGTAATACAACAGATTAAGCATTGAGAAGAGTGAAATTATGCTGTTTTGAAAACTATGGCAGGTGAGATTTTCTGCCTAATTATAGAAGAAGATTTCTCTAAAAAATACACATTATTTCAATGACTTATTGGCTGTGAAATAAGTTAAGGGTATTTCAAATGGCTTGTCTGCAAAGAAAGGTGAGATGTAGGGAATCACAGAAAGTCGAGGGGAAAATAGGTCAATATATACATTGCTATATGGTGAACTAAACCTTAGGCCAGCAACAATGGAGAGGACCTGACCCTTAGAAACTTACAAGTAAGCTGGAATCTTCAAAAGTTCAAATCTTTATAAGTAAAATATTTATTAAAATGAATAACCAAGTGTTTTAATTGACATCAGAAGATCAAAACAATAAACCCTGAGAACATAGAAAAAAGATAAATAAAGATATGAGCAGAACTTAATACAACAGAAAACGTATAAAATTGAGGTGATTTAGTAAGTCCAAAGAATCTTCTTTGAAAAGATTGAAAAGACACACTTTGATTAAGGAAAACAAAAACATAAGTAAAGAATATACAGAAAGAATGAGGACAATGTTATAGCAGAGAATATATGAAATGCCAGTAAATTTGAACATTTCTGTAAAGTGGACCATTTCCTAGCTCCTAAAGTTTACCAAACCTGACACAAGAGGAAATCATTTAAGGTCATCATGTCTGCCCTTGGCATTCTCGGAACGCCCTGGCCTCAGAATGCAGCCTCTGTAGTCCATGGTAACCTGCGGAGAGGGGGCGGGGCTGAGGGAGGTTGGAACACTGCCCTCACTGAGGGAGTGGGTGTGGCCATCTCTGCTGTGACTGAACAAAGGGCAGGGGAGCAGGGGGCCCAGGGCAGGGCCCTCAGAGCCCGGCAGGTCCAGTGGGGTGTCACAAGCATTTAGGCCCAGGCCAAAGGGCGCCTTCTTTGTCTGCACAGCTGCCCAAACTCTCACCTTTCCACTCAGGCCGACCTCTTACTTGAAGTGTGTGTGGAACCTGTCCGCACAATACACCGCGCTGCTCAGCTAACCATAGGTCTGGGCATCATAGCTTCCTGCCAGGTGACCGAAGTTCGCAGGCAGATGGGTCCCTGGGACACATGCAGAGAGGCTTCTGCCTGGGCCACAGGCCGCCCACTGCCCCTGCCCCAGATCGGGGGCCGCCAAGCAGCCCTGTCGGAGTCCCCTGCCTCTTGAGGGAGTATTGGACCAACACTTGTAGAAAACGGGGTTCTCCCGGGCAACTCATTGGAGGGACACAAATAAATCTTTGCCGACTTTCTGCTGAAGCTTACGAGCGTTCACACCTAAGCGTCTTACAAGGTCAGCTGTTTAGCTAAACATGAGCTCATGATCTAAATTTACACAATAATGAAGAAATCAGCTACAAGGGGAGACAATCAGCAAAAACTATCAATACCAGAATTAGATTCCCAAGGCCATCCATCAATTGTAGGAATAGTCAGGTGCAAGGCAGAAAATATACATAAAACTGGAACTGAAACCAGGAACAAGGATGTTTTCAAAGACTGGTAGGATCTCTAAAACATTTTTAAAGTACATGTCATTGATAAAGCTAAATACTCAAAGGTTGTGTAAGACAACAGATTAAGCATTGAGAAGAGTGAAATTATGCTGTTTTGAAAACTATGGCAGGTGAGATTTTCTGCCTAATTATAGAAGAAGATTTCTCTAAAAAATACACATTATTTCAATGACTTATTGGCTGTGAAATAAGTTAAGGGTATTTCAAATGGCTTGTCTGCAAAGAAAGGTGAGATGTAGGGAATCACAGAAAGTCGAGGGGAAAATAGGTCAATATATACATTGCTATATGGTGAACTAAACCTTAGGCCAGCAACAATGGAGAGGACCTGACCCTTAGAAACTTACAAGTAAGCTGGAATCTTCAAAAGTTCAAATCTTTATAAGTAAAATATTTATTAAAATGAATAACCAAGTGTTTTAATTGACATCAGAAGATCAAAACAATAAACCCTGAGAACATAGAAAAAAGATAAATAAAGATATGAGCAGAACTTAATACAACAGAAAACGTATAAAATTGAGGTGATTTAGTAAGTCCAAAGAATCTTCTTTGAAAAGATTGAAAAGACACACTTTGATTAAGGAAAACAAAAACATAAGTAAAGAATATACAGAAAGAATCAGGACAATGTTATAGCAGAGAATATATGAAATGCCAGTAAATTTGAACATTTCTGTAAAGTGGACCATTTCCTAGCTCCTAAAGTTTACCAAACCTGACACAAGAGGAAATCATTTAAGGTCATCATGTCTGCCCTTGGCATTCTCGGAACGCCCTGGCCTCAGAATGCAGCCTCTGTAGTCCATGGTAACCTGCGGAGAGGGGGCGGGGCTGAGGGAGGTTGGAACACTGCCCTCACTGAGGGAGTGGGTGTGGCCATCTCTGCTGTGACTGAACAAAGGGCAGGGGAGCAGGGGGCCCAGGGCAGGGCCCTCAGAGCCCGGCAGGTCCAGTGGGGTGTCACAAGCATTTAGGCCCAGGCCAAAGGGCGTCTTCTTTGTCTGCACAGCTGCCCAAACTCTCACCTTTCCACTCAGGCCGACCTCTTACTTGAAGTGTGTGTGGAACCTGTCCGCACAGTACACCGCGCTGCTCAGCTAACCATAGGTCTGGGCATCATAGCTTCCTGCCAGGTGACCGAAGTTCGCAGGCAGATGGGTCCCTGGGACACATGCAGAGAGGCTTCTGCCTGGGCCACAGGCCGCCCACTGCCCCTGCCCCAGATCGGGGGCCGCCAAGCAGCCCTGTCGGAGTCCCCTGCCTCTTGAGGGAGTATTGGACCAACACTTGTAGAAAACGGGGTTCTCCCGGGCAACTCATTGGAGGGACACAAATAAATCTTTGCCGACTTTCTGCTGAAGCTTACGAGCGTTCACACTTAAGCGTCTTACAAGGTCAGCTGTTTAGCTAAACATGAGCTCATGATCTAAATTTACACAATAATGAAGAAATCAGCTACAAGGGGAGACAATCAGCAAAAACTATCAATACCAGAATTAGATTCCCAAATCCATCCATCAATTGTAGGAATAGTCAGGTGCAAGGCAGAAAATATACATAAAACTGGAACTGAAACCAGAAACAAGGATGTTTTCAAAGACTGGTAGGATCTCTAAAACCTTTTTAAAGTACATGTCATTGATAAAGCTAAATACTCAAAGGTTGTGTAAGACAACAGATTAAGCATTGAGAAGAGTGAAATTATGCTGTTTTGAAAACTATGGCAGGTGAGATTTTCTGCCTAATTATAGAAGAAGATTTCTCTAAAAAATACACATTATTTCAATAACTTATTGGCTGTGAAATAAGTTAAGGGTATTTCAAATGGCTTGTCTGCAAAGAAAGGTGAGATGTAGGGAATCACAGAAAGTCGAGGGGAAAATAGGTCAATATATACATTGCTATATGGTGAACTAAACCTTAGGCCTGCAACAATGGAGAGGACCTGACCCTTAGAAACTTACAAGTAAGCTGGAATCTTCAAAAGTTCAAATCTTTATAAGTAAAATATTTATTAAAATGAATAACCAAGTGTTTTAATTGACATCAGAAGATCAAAACAATAAACCCTGAGAACATAGAAAAAAGATAAATAAAGATATGAGCAGAACTTAATACAACAGAAAACGTATAAAATTGAGGTGATTTAGTAAGTCCAAAGAATCTTCTTTGAAAAGATTGAAAAGACACACTTTGATTAAGGAAAACAAAAACATAAGTAAAGAATATACAGAAAGAATCAGGACAATGTTATAGCAGAGAATATATGAAATGCCAGTAAATTTGAACATTTATGTAAAGTGGACCATTTCCTAGCTCCTAAAGTTTACCAAACCTGACACAAGAGGAAATCATTTAAGGTCATCATGTCTGCCCTTGGCATTCTCGGAACGCCCTGGCATCAGAATGCAGCATCTGTAGTCCATGGTAAACTGCGGAGAGGGGGCGGGGCTGAGGGAGGTTGGAACACTGCCCTCACTGAGGGAGTGGGTGTGGCCATCTCTGCTGTGACTGAACAAAGGGCAGGGGAGCAGGGGGCCCAGGGAAGGGCCCTCAGAGCCCGGCAGGTCCAGTGGGGTGTCACAAGCATTTAGGCCCAGGCCAAAGGTCGCCTTCTTTGTCTGCACAGCTGCCCAAACTCTCACCTTTCCACTCAGGCCGGCCTCTTACTTGAAGTGTGTGTGGAACCTGTCCGCACAGTACACCTCGCTGCTCAGCTAACCATAGGTCTGGGCATCATAGCTTCCTGCCAGGTGACCGAAGTTCGCAGGCAGATGGGTCCCTGGGACACATGCAGAGAGGCTTCTGCCTGGGCCACAGGCCGCCCAGTGCCCCTGCCCCAGATCGGGGGCCGCCAAGCAGCCCTGTCGGAATCCCCTGCCTCTTGAGGGAGTATTGGACCAACACTTGTAGAAAACGGGGTTCTCGCGGGCAACTCATTGGAGGGACACAAATAAATCTTTGCCGACTTTCTGCTGAAGCTTACGAGCGTTCACACCTAAGCGTCTTACAAGGTCAGCTGTTTAGCTAAACATGAGCTCATGATCTAAATTTACACAATAATGAAGAAATCAGCTACAAGGGGAGACAATCAGCAAAAACTATCAATACCAGAATTAGATTCCCAAGGCCATCCATCAATTGTAGGAATAGTCAGGTGCAAGGCAGAAAATATACATAAAACTGGAACTGAAACCAGGAACAAGGATGTTTTCAAAGACTGGTAGGATCTCTAAAACATTTTTAAAGGACATGTCATTGATAAAGCTAAATACTCAAAGGTTGTGTAAGACAACAGATTAAGCATTGAGAAGAGTGAAATTATGCTGTTTTGAAAACTATGGCAGGTGAGATTTTCTGCCTAATTATAGAAGAAGATTTCTCTAAAAAATACACATTATTTCAATGACTTATTGGCTGTGAAATAAGTTAAGGGTATTTCAAATGGCTTGTCTGCAAAGAAAGGTGAGATGTAGGGAATCACAGAAAGTCGAGGGGAAAATAGGTCAATATATACATTGCTATATGGTGAACTAAACCTTAGGCCAGCAACAATGGAGAGGACCTGACCCTTAGAAACTTACAAGTAAGCTGGAATCTTCAAAAGTTCAAATCTTTATAAGTAAAATATTTATTAAAATGAATAACCAAGTGTTTTAATTGACATCAGAAGATCAAAACAATAAACCCTGAGAACATAGAAAAAAGATAAATAAAGATATGAGCAGAACTTAATACAACAGAAAACGTATAAAATTGAGGTGATTTAGTAAGTCCAAAGAATCTTCTTTGAAAAGATTGAAAAGACACACTTTGATTAAGGAAAACAAAAACATAAGTAAAGAATATACAGAAAGAATCAGGACAATGTTATAGCAGAGAATATATGAAATGCCAGTAAATTTGAACATTTCTGTAAAGTGGACCATTTCCTAGCTCCTAAAGTTTACCAAACCTGACACAAGAGGAAATCATTTAAGGTCATCATGTCTGCCCTTGGCATTCTCGGAACGCCCTGGCCTCAGAATGCAGCCTCTGTAGTCCATGGTAACCTGCGGAGAGGGGGCGGGGCTGAGGGAGGTTGGAACACTGCCCTCACTGAGGGAGTGGGTGTGGCCATCTCTGCTGTGACTGAACAAAGGGCAGGGGAGCAGGGGGCCCAGGGCAGGGCCCTCAGAGCCCGGCAGGTCCAGTGGGGTGTCACAAGCATTTAGGCCCAGGCCAAAGGGCGCCTTCTTTGTCTGCACAGCTGCCCAAACTCTCACCTTTCCACTCAGGCCGACCTCTTACTTGAAGTGTGTGTGGAACCTGTCCGCACAGTACACCGCGCTGCTCAGCTAACCATAGGTCTGGGCATCATAGCTTCCTGCCAGGTGACCGAAGTTCGCAGGCAGATGGGTCCCTGGGACACATGCAGAGAGGCTTCTGCCTGGGCCACAGGCCGCCCACTGCCCCTGCCCCAGATCGGGGGCCGCCAAGCAGCCCTGTCGGAGTCCCCTGCCTCTTGAGGGAGTATTGGACCAACACTTGTAGAAAACGGGGTTCTCCCGGGCAACTCATTGGAGGGACACAAATAAATCTTTGCCGACTTTCTGCTGAAGCTTACGAGCGTTCACACTTAAGCGTCTTACAAGGTCAGCTGTTTAGCTAAACATGAGCTCATGATCTAAATTTACACAATAATGAAGAAATCAGCTACAAGGGGAGACAATCAGCAAAAACTATCAATACCAGAATTAGATTCCCAAATCCATCCATCAATTGTAGGAATAGTCAGGTGCAAGGCAGAAAATATACATAAAACTGGAACTGAAACCAGAAACAAGGATGTTTTCAAAGACTGGTAGGATCTCTAAAACCTTTTTAAAGTACATGTCATTGATAAAGCTAAATACTCAAAGGTTGTGTAAGACAACAGATTAAGCATTGAGAAGAGTGAAATTATGCTGTTTTGAAAACTATGGCAGGTGAGATTTTCTGCCTAATTATAGAAGAAGATTTCTCTAAAAAATACACATTATTTCAATAACTTATTGGCTGTGAAATAAGTTAAGGGTATTTCAAATGGCTTGTCTGCAAAGAAAGGTGAGATGTAGGGAATCACAGAAAGTCGAGGGGAAAATAGGTCAATATATACATTGCTATATGGTGAACTAAACCTTAGGCCTGCAACAATGGAGAGGACCTGACCCTTAGAAACTTACAAGTAAGCTGGAATCTTCAAAAGTTCAAATCTTTATAAGTAAAATATTTATTAAAATGAATAACCAAGTGTTTTAATTGACATCAGAAGATCAAAACAATAAACCCTGAGAACATAGAAAAAAGATAAATAAAGATATGAGCAGAACTTAATACAACAGAAAACGTATAAAATTGAGGTGATTTAGTAAGTCCAAAGAATCTTCTTTGAAAAGATTGAAAAGACACACTTTGATTAAGGAAAACAAAAACATAAGTAAAGAATATACAGAAAGAATCAGGACAATGTTATAGCAGAGAATATATGAAATGCCAGTAAATTTGAACATTTATGTAAAGTGGACCATTTCCTAGCTCCTAAAGTTTACCAAACCTGACACAAGAGGAAATCATTTAAGGTCATCATGTCTGCCCTTGGCATTCTCGGAACGCCCTGGCATCAGAATGCAGCATCTGTAGTCCATGGTAAACTGCGGAGAGGGGGCGGGGCTGAGGGAGGTTGGAACACTGCCCTCACTGAGGGAGTGGGTGTGGCCATCTCTGCTGTGACTGAACAAAGGGCAGGGGAGCAGGGGGCCCAGGGAAGGGCCCTCAGAGCCCGGCAGGTCCAGTGGGGTGTCACAAGCATTTAGGCCCAGGCCAAAGGTCGCCTTCTTTGTCTGCACAGCTGCCCAAACTCTCACCTTTCCACTCAGGCCGGCCTCTTACTTGAAGTGTGTGTGGAACCTGTCCGCACAGTACACCTCGCTGCTCAGCTAACCATAGGTCTGGGCATCATAGCTTCCTGCCAGGTGACCGAAGTTCGCAGGCAGATGGGTCCCTGGGACACATGCAGAGAGGCTTCTGCCTGGGCCACAGGCCGCCCAGTGCCCCTGCCCCAGATCGGGGGCCGCCAAGCAGCCCTGTCGGAATCCCCTGCCTCTTGAGGGAGTATTGGACCAACACTTGTAGAAAACGGGGTTCTCGCGGGCAACTCATTGGAGGGACACAAATAAATCTTTGCCGACTTTCTGCTGAAGCTTACGAGCGTTCACACCTAAGCGTCTTACAAGGTCAGCTGTTTAGCTAAACATGAGCTCATGATCTAAATTTACACAATAATGAAGAAATCAGCTACAAGGGGAGACAATCAGCAAAAACTATCAATACCAGAATTAGATTCCCAAGGCCATCCATCAATTGTAGGAATAGTCAGGTGCAAGGCAGAAAATATACATAAAACTGGAACTGAAACCAGGAACAAGGATGTTTTCAAAGACTGGTAGGATCTCTAAAACATTTTTAAAGGACATGTCATTGATAAAGCTAAATACTCAAAGGTTGTGTAAGACAACAGATTAAGCATTGAGAAGAGTGAAATTATGCTGTTTTGAAAACTATGGCAGGTGAGATTTTCTGCCTAATTATAGAAGAAGATTTCTCTAAAAAATACACATTATTTCAATGACTTATTGGCTGTGAAATAAGTTAAGGGTATTTCAAATGGCTTGTCTGCAAAGAAAGGTGAGATGTAGGGAATCACAGAAAGTCGAGGGGAAAATAGGTCAATATATACATTGCTATATGGTGAACTAAACCTTAGGCCAGCAACAATGGAGAGGACCTGACCCTTAGAAACTTACAAGTAAGCTGGAATCTTCAAAAGTTCAAATCTTTATAAGTAAAATATTTATTAAAATGAATAACCAAGTGTTTTAATTGACATCAGAAGATCAAAACAATAAACCCTGAGAACATAGAAAAAAGATAAATAAAGATATGAGCAGAACTTAATACAACAGAAAACGTATAAAATTGAGGTGATTTAGTAAGTCCAAAGAATCTTCTTTGAAAAGATTGAAAAGACACACTTTGATTAAGGAAAACAAAAACATAAGTAAAGAATATACAGAAAGAATCAGGACAATGTTATAGCAGAGAATATATGAAATGCCAGTAAATTTGAACATTTCTGTAAAGTGGACCATTTCCTAGCTCCTAAAGTTTACCAAACCTGACACAAGAGGAAATCATTTAAGGTCATCATGTCTGCCCTTGGCATTCTCGGAACGCCCTGGCCTCAGAATGCAGCCTCTGTAGTCCATGGTAACCTGCGGAGAGGGGGCGGGGCTGAGGGAGGTTGGAACACTGCCCTCACTGAGGGAGTGGGTGTGGCCATCTCTGCTGTGACTGAACAAAGGGCAGGGGAGCAGGGGGCCCAGGGCAGGGCCCTCAGAGCCCGGCAGGTCCAGTGGGGTGTCACAAGCATTTAGGCCCAGGCCAAAGGGCGCCTTCTTTGTCTGCACAGCTGCCCAAACTCTCACCTTTCCACTCAGGCCGACCTCTTACTTGAAGTGTGTGTGGAACCTGTCCGCACAGTACACCGCGCTGCTCAGCTAACCATAGGTCTGGGCATCATAGCTTCCTGCCAGGTGACCGAAGTTCGCAGGCAGATGGGTCCCTGGGACACATGCAGAGAGGCTTCTGCCTGGGCCACAGGCCGCCCACTGCCCCTGCCCCAGATCGGGGGCCGCCAAGCAGCCCTGTCGGAGTCCCCTGCCTCTTGAGGGAGTATTGGACCAACACTTGTAGAAAACGGGGTTCTCCCGGGCAACTCATTGGAGGGACACAAATAAATCTTTGCCGACTTTCTGCTGAAGCTTACGAGCGTTCACACTTAAGCGTCTTACAAGGTCAGCTGTTTAGCTAAACATGAGCTCATGATCTAAATTTACACAATAATGAAGAAATCAGCTACAAGGGGAGACAATCAGCAAAAACTATCAATACCAGAATTAGATTCCCAAATCCATCCATCAATTGTAGGAATAGTCAGGTGCAAGGCAGAAAATATACATAAAACTGGAACTGAAACCAGAAACAAGGATGTTTTCAAAGACTGGTAGGATCTCTAAAACCTTTTTAAAGTACATGTCATTGATAAAGCTAAATACTCAAAGGTTGTGTAAGACAACAGATTAAGCATTGAGAAGAGTGAAATTATGCTGTTTTGAAAACTATGGCAGGTGAGATTTTCTGCCTAATTATAGAAGAAGATTTCTCTAAAAAATACACATTATTTCAATAACTTATTGGCTGTGAAATAAGTTAAGGGTATTTCAAATGGCTTGTCTGCAAAGAAAGGTGAGATGTAGGGAATCACAGAAAGTCGAGGGGAAAATAGGTCAATATATACATTGCTATATGGTGAACTAAACCTTAGGCCTGCAACAATGGAGAGGACCTGACCCTTAGAAACTTCAAGTAAGCTGGAATCTTCAAAAGTTCAAATCTTTATAAGTAAAATATTTATTAAAATGAATAACCAAGTGTTTTAATTGACATCAGAAGATCAAAACAATAAACCCTGAGAACATAGAAAAAAGATAAATAAAGATATGAGCAGAACTTAATACAACAGAAAACGTATAAAATTGAGGTGATTTAGTAAGTCCAAAGAATCTTCTTTGAAAAGATTGAAAAGACACACTTTGATTAAGGAAAACAAAAACATAAGTAAAGAATATACAGAAAGAATCAGGACAATGTTATAGCAGAGAATATATGAAATGCCAGTAAATTTGAACATTTCTGTAAAGTGGACCATTTCCTAGCTCCTAAAGTTTACCAAACCTGACACAAGAGGAAATCATTTAAGGTCATCATGTCTGCCCTTGGCATTCTCGGAACGCCCTGGCCTCAGAATGCAGCCTCTGTAGTCCATGGTAACCTGCGGAGAGGGGGTGGGGCTGAGGGAGGTTGGAACACTGCCCTCACTGAGGGAGTGGGTGTGGCCATCTCTGCTGTGACTGAACAAAGGGCAGGGGAGCAGGGGGCCCAGGGCAGGGCCCTCAGAGCCCGGCAGGTCCAGTGGGGTGTCACAAGCATTTAGGCCCAGGCCAAAGGGCGCCTTCTTTGTCTGCACAGCTGCCCAAACTCTCACCTTTCCACTCAGGCCGACCTCTTACTTGAAGTGTGTGTGGAACCTGTCCGCACAGTACACCGCGCTGCTCAGCTAACCATAGGTCTGGGCATCATAGCTTCCTGCCAGGTGACCGAAGTTCGCAGGCAGATGGGTCCCTGGGACACATGCAGAGAGGCTTCTGCCTGGGCCACAGGCCGCCCACTGCCCCTGCCCCAGATCGGGTGCCGCCAAGCAGCCCTGTCGGAGTCCCCTGCCTCTTGAGGGAGTATTGGACCAACACTTGTAGAAAACGGGGTTCTCCCGGGCAACTCATTGGAGGGACACAAATAAATCTTTGCCGACTTTCTGCTGAAGCTTACGAGCGTTCACACTTAAGCGTCTTACAAGGTCAGCTGTTTAGCTAAACATGAGCTCATGATCTAAATTTACACAATAATGAAGAAATCAGCTACAAGGGGAGACAATCAGCAAAAACTATCAATACCAGAATTAGATTCCCAAATCCATCCATCAATTGTAGGAATAGTCAGGTGCAAGGCAGAAAATATACATAAAACTGGAACTGAAACCAGAAACAAGGATGTTTTCAAAGACTGGTAGGATCTCTAAAACCTTTTTAAAGTACATGTCATTGATAAAGCTAAATACTCAAAGGTTGTGTAAGACAACAGATTAAGCATTGAGAAGAGTGAAATTATGCTGTTTTGAAAACTATGGCAGGTGAGATTTTCTGCCTAATTATAGAAGAAGATTTCTCTAAAAAATACACATTATTTCAATAACTTATTGGCTGTGAAATAAGTTAAGGGTATTTCAAATGGCTTGTCTGCAAAGAAAGGTGAGATGTAGGGAATCACAGAAAGTCGAGGGGAAAATAGGTCAATATATACATTGCTATATGGTGAACTAAACCTTAGGCCTGCAACAATGGAGAGGACCTGACCCTTAGAAACTTACAAGTAAGCTGGAATCTTCAAAAGTTCAAATCTTTATAAGTAAAATATTTATTAAAATGAATAACCAAGTGTTTTAATTGACATCAGAAGATCAAAACAATAAACCCTGAGAACATAGAAAAAAGATAAATAAAGATATGAGCAGAACTTAATACAACAGAAAACGTATAAAATTGAGGTGATTTAGTAAGTCCAAAGAATCTTCTTTGAAAAGATTGAAAAGACACACTTTGATTAAGGAAAACAAAAACATAAGTAAAGAATATACAGAAAGAATCAGGACAATGTTATAGCAGAGAATATATGAAATGCCAGTAAATTTGAACATTTCTGTAAAGTGGACCATTTCCTAGCTCCTAAAGTTTACCAAACCTGACACAAGAGGAAATCATTTAAGGTCATCATGTCTGCCCTTGGCATTCTCGGAACGCCCTGGCCTCAGAATGCAGCATCTGTAGTCCATGGTAAACTGCGGAGAGGGGGCGGGGCTGAGGGAGGTTGGAACACTGCCCTCACTGAGGGAGTGGGTGTGGCCATCTCTGCTGTGACTGAACAAAGGGCAGGGGAGCAGGGGGCCCAGGGCAGGGCCCTCAGAGCCCGGCAGGTCCAGTGGGGTGTCACAAGCATTTAGGCCCAGGCCAAAGGTCGCCTTCTTTGTCTGCACAGCTGCCCAAACTCTCACCTTTCCACTCAGGCCGGCCTCTTACTTGAAGTGTGTGTGGAACCTGTCCGCACAGTACACCTCGCTGCTCAGCTAACCATAGGTCTGGGCATCATAGCTTCCTGCCAGGTGACCGAAGTTCGCAGGCAGATGGGTCCCTGGGACACATGCAGAGAGGCTTCTGCCTGGGCCACAGGCCGCCCAGTGCCCCTGCCCCAGATCGGGGGCCGCCAAGCAGCCCTGTCGGAATCCCCTGCCTCTTGAGGGAGTATTGGACCAACACTTGTAGAAAACGGGGTTCTCGCGGGCAACTCATTGGAGGGACACAAATAAATCTTTGCCGACTTTCTGCTGAAGCTTACGAGCGTTCACACCTAAGCGTCTTACAAGGTCAGCTGTTTAGCTAAACATGAGCTCATGATCTAAATTTACACAATAATGAAGAAATCAGCTACAAGGGGAGACAATCAGCAAAAACTATCAATACCAGAATTAGATTCCCAAGGCCATCCATCAATTGTAGGAATAGTCAGGTGCAAGGCAGAAAATATACATAAAACTGGAACTGAAACCAGGAATAAGGATGTTTTCAAAGACTGGTAGGATCTCTAAAACATTTTTAAAGGACATGTCATTGATAAAGCTAAATACTCAAAGGTTGTGTAATACAACAGATTAAGCATTGAGAAGAGTGAAATTATGCTGTTTTAAAACTATGGCAGGTGAGATTTTCTGCCTAATTATAGAAGAAGATTTCTCTAAAAAATACACATTATTTCAATGACTTATTGGCTGTGAAATAAGTTAAGGGTATTTCAAATGGCTTGTCTGCAAAGAAAGGTGAGATGTAGGGAATCACAGAAAGTCGAGGGGAAAATAGGTCAATATATACATTGCTATATGGTGAACTAAACCTTAGGCCAGCAACAATGGAGAGGACCTGACCCTTAGAAACTTACAAGTAAGCTGGAATCTTCAAAAGTTCAAATCTTTATAAGTAAAATATTTATTAAAATGAATAACCAAGTGTTTTAATTGACATCAGAAGATCAAAACAATAAACCCTGAGAACGTAGAAAAAAGATAAATAAAGATATGAGCAGAACTTAATACAACAGAAAACGTATAAAATTGAGGTGATTTAGTAAGTCCAAAGAATCTTCTTTGAAAAGATTGAAAAGACACACTTTGATTAAGGAAAACAAAAACATAAGTAAAGAATATACAGAAAGAATCAGGACAATGTTATAGCAGAGAATATATGAAATGCCAGTAAATTTGAACATTTCTGTAAAGTGGACCATTTCCTAGCTCCTAAAGTTTACCAAACCTGACACAAGAGGAAATCATTTAAGGTCATCATGTCTGCCCTTGGCATTCTCGGAACGCCCTGGCCTCAGAATGCAGCCTCTGTAGTCCATGGTAACCTGCGGAGAGGGGGCGGGGCTGAGGGAGGTTGGAACACTGCCCTCACTGAGGGAGTGGGTGTGGCCATCTCTGCTGTGACTGAACAAAGGGCAGGGGAGCAGGGGGCCCAGGGCAGGGCCCTCAGAGCCCGGCAGGTCCAGTGGGGTGTCACAAGCATTTAGGCCCAGGCCAAAGGGCGCCTTCTTTGTCTGCACAGCTGCCCAAACTCTCACCTTTCCACTCAGGCCGACCTCTTACTTGAAGTGTGTGTGGAACCTGTCCGCACAGTACACCGCGCTGCTCAGCTAACCATAGGTCTGGGCATCATAGCTTCCTGCCAGGTGACCGAAGTTCGCAGGCAGATGGGTCCCTGGGACACATGCAGAGAGGCTTCTGCCTGGGCCACAGGCCGCCCACTGCCCCTGCCCCAGATCGGGGGCCGCCAAGCAGCCCTGTCGGAGTCCCCTGCCTCTTGAGGGAGTATTGGACCAACACTTGTAGAAAACGGGGTTCTCCCGGGCAACTCATTGGAGGGACACAAATAAATCTTTGCCGACTTTCTGCTGAAGCTTACGAGCGTTCACACTTAAGCGTCTTACAAGGTCAGCTGTTTAGCTAAACATGAGCTCATGATCTAAATTTACACAATAATGAAGAAATCAGCTACAAGGGGAGACAATCAGCAAAAACTATCAATACCAGAATTAGATTCCCAAATCCATCCATCAATTGTAGGAATAGTCAGGTGCAAGGCAGAAAATATACATAAAACTGGAACTGAAACCAGAAACAAGGATGTTTTCAAAGACTGGTAGGATCTCTAAAACCTTTTTAAAGTACATGTCATTGATAAAGCTAAATACTCAAAGGTTGTGTAAGACAACAGATTAAGCATTGAGAAGAGTGAAATTATGCTGTTTTGAAAACTATGGCAGGTGAGATTTTCTGCCTAATTATAGAAGAAGATTTCTCTAAAAAATACACATTATTTCAATAACTTATTGGCTGTGAAATAAGTTAAGGGTATTTCAAATGGCTTGTCTGCAAAGAAAGGTGAGATGTAGGGAATCACAGAAAGTCGAGGGGAAAATAGGTCAATATATACATTGCTATATGGTGAACTAAACCTTAGGCCAGCAACAATGGAGAGGACCTGACCCTTAGAAACTTACAAGTAAGCTGGAATCTTCAAAAGTTCAAATCTTTATAAGTAAAATATTTATTAAAATGAATAACCAAGTGTTTTAATTGACATCAGAAGATCAAAACAATAAACCCTGAGAACATAGAAAAAAGATAAATAAAGATATGAGCAGAACTTAATACAACAGAAAACGTATAAAATTGAGGTGATTTAGTAAGTCCAAAGAATCTTCTTTGAAAAGATTGAAAAGACACACTTTGATTAAGGAAAACAAAAACATAAGTAAAGAATATACAGAAAGAATCAGGACAATGTTATAGCAGAGAATATATGAAATGCCAGTAAATTTGAACATTTCTGTAAAGTGGACCATTTCCTAGCTCCTAAAGTTTACCAAACCTGACACAAGAGGAAATCATTTAAGGTCATCATGTCTGCCCTTGGCATTCTCGGAACGCCCTGGCCTCAGAATGCAGCATCTGTAGTCCATGGTAACCTGCGGAGAGGGGGCGGGGCTGAGGGAGGTTGGAACACTGCCCTCACTGAGGGAGTGGGTGTGGCCATCTCTGCTGTGACTGAACAAAGGGCAGGGGAGCAGGGGGCCCAGGGCAGGGCCCTCAGAGCCCGGCAGGTCCAGTGGGGTGTCACAAGCATTTAGGCCCAGGCCAAAGGGCGCCTTCTTTGTCTGCACAGCTGCCCAAACTCTCACCTTTCCACTCAGGCCGACCTCTTACTTGAAGTGTGTGTGGAACCTGTCCGCACAGTACACCGCGCTGCTCAGCTAACCATAGGTCTGGGCATCATAGCTTCCTGCCAGGTGACCGAAGTTCGCAGGCAGATGGGTCCCTGGGACACATGCAGAGAGGCTTCTGCCTGGGCCACAGGCCGCCCACTGCCCCTGCCCCAGATCGGGGGCCGCCAAGCAGCCCTATCGGAGTCCCCTGCCTCTTGAGGGAGTATTGGACCAACACTTGTGGAAAACGGGGTTCTCGCGGGCAACTCATTGGAGGGACACAAATAAATCTTTGCCGACTTTCTGCTGAAGCTTACGAGCGTTCACACCTAAGCGTCTTACAAGGTCAGCTGTTTAGCTAAACATGAGCTCATGATCTAAATTTACACAATAATGAAGAAATCAGCTACAAGGGGAGACAATCAGCAAAAACTATCAATACCAGAATTAGATTCCCAAGGCCATCCATCAATTGTAGGAATAGTCAGGTGCAAGGCAGAAAATATACATAAAACTGGAACTGAAACCAGGAACAAGGATGTTTTCAAAGACTGGTAGGATCTCTAAAACATTTTAAAAGGACATGTCATTGATAAAGCTAAATACTCAAAGGTTGTGTAATACAACAGATTAAGCATTGAGAAGAGTGAAATTATGCTGTTTTGAAAACTATGGCAGGTGAGATTTTCTGCCTAATTATAGAAGAAGATTTCTCTAAAAAATACACATTATTTCAATGACTTATTGGCTGTGAAATAAGTTAAGGGTATTTCAAATGGCTTGTCTGCAAAGAAAGGTGAGATGTAGGGAATCACAGAAAGTCGAGGGGAAAATAGGTCAATATATACATTGCTATATGGTGAACTAAACCTTAGGCCAGCAACAATGGAGAGGACCTGACCCTTAGAAACTTACAAGTAAGCTGGAATCTTCAAAAGTTCAAATCTTTATAAGTAAAATATTTATTAAAATGAATAACCAAGTGTTTTAATTGACATCAGAAGATCAAAACAATAAACCCTGAGAACATAGAAAAAAGATAAATAAAGATATGAGCAGAACTTAATACAACAGAAAACGTATAAAATTGAGGTGATTTAGTAAGTCCAAAGAATCTTCTTTGAAAAGATTGAAAAGACACACTTTGATTAAGGAAAACAAAAACATAAGTAAAGAATATACAGAAAGAATCAGGACAATGTTATAGCAGAGAATATATGAAATGCCAGTAAATTTGAACATTTCTGTAAAGTGGACCATTTCCTAGCTCCTAAAGTTTACCAAACCTGACACAAGAGGAAATCATTTAAGGTCATCATGTCTGCCCTTGGCATTCTCGGAACGCCCTGGCCTCAGAATGCAGCATCTGTAGTCCATGGTAACCTGCGGAGAGGGGGCGGGGCTGAGGGAGGTTGGAACACTGCCCTCACTGAGGGAGTGGGTGTGGCCATCTCTGCTGTGACTGAACAAAGGGCAGGGGAGCAGGGGGCCCAGGGCAGGGCCCTCAGAGCCCGGCAGGTCCAGTGGGGTGTCACAAGCATTTAGTCCCAGGCCAAAGGGTGCCTTCTTTGTCTGCACAGCTGCCCAAACTCTCACCTTTCCACTCAGGCCGACCTCTTACTTGAAGTGTGTGTGGAACCTGTCCGCACAGTACACCTCGCTGCTCAGCTAACCATAGGTCTGGGCATCATAGCTTCCTGCCAGGTGACCGAAGTTCGCAGGCAGATGGGTCCCTGGGACACATGCAGAGAGGCTTCTGCCTGGGCCACAGGCCACCCACTGCCCCTGCCCCAGATCGGGGGCCACCAAGCAGCCCTGTCGGAGTCCCCTGCCTCTTGAGGGAGTATTGGACCAACACTTGTAGAAAACGGGGTTCTCGCGGGCAACTCATTGGAGGGACACAAATAAATCTTTGCCGACTTTCTGCTGAAGCTTACGAGCGTTCACACCTAAGCGTCTTACAAGGTCAGCTGTTTAGCTAAACATGAGCTCATGATCTAAATTTACACAATAATGAAGAAATCAGCTACAAGGGGAGACAATCAGCAGAAACTATCAATACCAGAATTAGATTCCCAAGGCCATCCATCAATTGTAGGAATAGTCAGGTGCAAGGCAGTAAATATACATAAAACTGGAACTGAAACCAGGAACAAGGATGTTTTCAAAGACTGGTAGGATCTCTAAAACATTTTTAAAGGACATGTCATTGATAAAGCTAAATACTCAAAGGTTGTGTAATACAACAGATTAAGCATTGAGAAGAGTGAAATTATGCTGTTTTGAAAACTATGGCAGGTGAGATTTTCTGCCTAATTATAGAAGAAGATTTCTCTAAAAAATACACATTATTTCAATGACTTATTGGCTGTGAAATAAGTTAAGGGTATTTCAAATGGCTTGTCTGCAAAGAAAGGTGAGATGTAGGGAATCACAGAAAGTCGAGGGGAAAAGAGGTCAATATATACATTGCTATATGGTGAACTAAACCTTAGGCCAGCAACAATGGAGAGGACCTGACCCTTAGAAACTTACAAGTAAGCTGGAATCTTCAAAAGTTCAAATCTTTATAAGTAAAATATTTATTAAAATGAATAACCAAGTGTTTTAATTGACATCAGAAGATCAAAACAATAAACCCTGAGAACATAGAAAAAAGATAAATAAAGATATGAGCAGAACTTAATACAACAGAAAACGTATAAAATTGAGGTGATTTAGTAAGTCCAAAGAATCTTCTTTGAAAAGATTGAAAAGACACACTTTGATTAAGGAAAACAAAAACATAAGTAAAGAATATACAGAAAGAATCAGGACAATGTTATAGCAGAGAATATATGAAATGCCAGTAAATTTGAACATTTCTGTAAAGTGGACCATTTCCTAGCTCCTAAAGTTTACCAAACCTGACACAAGAGGAAATCATTTAAGGTCATCATGTCTGCCCTTGGCATTCTCGGAACGCCCTGGCCTCAGAATGCAGCCTCTGTAGTCCATGGTAACCTGCGGAGAGGGGGCGGGGCTGAGGGAGGTTGGAACACTGCCCTCACTGAGGGAGTGGGTGTGGCCATCTCTGCTGTGACTGAACAAAGGGCAGGGGAGCAGGGGGCCCAGGGCAGGGCCCTCAGAGCCCGGCAGGTCCAGTGGGGTGTCACAAGCATTTAGGCCCAGGACAAAGGGCGCCTTCTTTGTCTGCACAGCTGCCCAAACTCTCACCTTTCCACTCAGGCCGACCTCTTACTTGAAGTGTGTGTGGAACCTGTCCGCACAGTACACCGCGCTGCTCAGCTAACCATAGGTCTGGGCATCATAGCTTCCTGCCAGGTGACCGAAGTTCGCAGGCAGATGGGTCCCTGGGACACATGCAGAGAGGCTTCTGCCTGGGCCACAGGCCGCCCACTGCCCCTGCCCCAGATCGGGGGCCGCCAAGCAGCCCTGTCGGAGTCCCCTGCCTCTTGAGGGAGTATTGGACCAACACTTGTAGAAAACGGGGTTCTCCCGGGCAACTCATTGGAGGGACACAAATAAATCTTTGCCGACTTTCTGCTGAAGCTTACGAGCGTTCACACTTAAGCGTCTTACAAGGTCAGCTGTTTAGCTAAACATGAGCTCATGATCTAAATTTACACAATAATGAAGAAATCAGCTACAAGGGGAGACAATCAGCAAAAACTATCAATACCAGAATTAGATTCCCAAATCCATCCATCAATTGTAGGAATAGTCAGGTGCAAGGCAGAAAATATACATAAAACTGGAACTGAAACCAGAAACAAGGATGTTTTCAAAGACTGGTAGGATCTCTAAAACCTTTTTAAAGTACATGTCATTGATAAAGCTAAATACTCAAAGGTTGTGTAAGACAACAGATTAAGCATTGAGAAGAGTGAAATTATGCTGTTTTGAAAACTATGGCAGGTGAGATTTTCTGCCTAATTATAGAAGAAGATTTCTCTAAAAAATACACATTATTTCAATAACTTATTGGCTGTGAAATAAGTTAAGGGTATTTCAAATGGCTTGTCTGCAAAGAAAGGTGAGATGTAGGGAATCACAGAAAGTCGAGGGGAAAATAGGTCAATATATACATTGCTATATGGTGAACTAAACCTTAGGCCAGCAACAATGGAGAGGACCTGACCCTTAGAAACTTACAAGTAAGCTGGAATCTTCAAAAGTTCAAATCTTTATAAGTAAAATATTTATTAAAATGAATAACCAAGTGTTTTAATTGACATCAGAAGATCAAAACAATAAACCCTGAGAACATAGAAAAAAGATAAATAAAGATATGAGCAGAACTTAATACAACAGAAAACGTATAAAATTGAGGTGATTTAGTAAGTCCAAAGAATCTTCTTTGAAAAGATTGAAAAGACACACTTTGATTAAGGAAAACAAAAACATAAGTAAAGAATATACAGAAAGAATCAGGACAATGTTATAGCAGAGAATATATGAAATGCCAGTAAATTTGAACATTTCTGTAAAGTGGACCATTTCCTAGCTCCTAAAGTTTACCAAACCTGACACAAGAGGAAATCATTTAAGGTCATCATGTCTGCCCTTGGCATTCTCGGAACGCCCTGGCCTCAGAATGCAGCATCTGTAGTCCATGGTAACCTGCGGAGAGGGGGCGGGGCTGAGGGAGGTTGGAACACTGCCCTCACTGAGGGAGTGGGTGTGGCCATCTCTGCTGTGACTGAACAAAGGGCAGGGGAGCAGGGGGCCCAGGGCAGGGCCCTCAGAGCCCGGCAGGTCCAGTGGGGTGTCACAAGCATTTAGGCCCAGGCCAAAGGGCGCCTTCTTTGTCTGCACAGCTGCCCAAACTCTCACCTTTCCACTCAGGCCGACCTCTTACTTGAAGTGTGTGTGGAACCTGTCCGCACAGTACACCGCGCTGCTCAGCTAACCATAGGTCTGGGCATCATAGCTTCCTGCCAGGTGACCGAAGTTCGCAGGCAGATGGGTCCCTGGGACACATGCAGAGAGGCTTCTGCCTGGGCCACAGGCCGCCCACTGCCCCTGCCCCAGATCGGGGGCCGCCAAGCAGCCCTATCGGAGTCCCCTGCCTCTTGAGGGAGTATTGGACCAACACTTGTGGAAAACGGGGTTCTCGCGGGCAACTCATTGGAGGGACACAAATAAATCTTTGCCGACTTTCTGCTGAAGCTTACGAGCGTTCACACCTAAGCGTCTTACAAGGTCAGCTGTTTAGCTAAACATGAGCTCATGATCTAAATTTACACAATAATGAAGAAATCAGCTACAAGGGGAGACAATCAGCAAAAACTATCAATACCAGAATTAGATTCCCAAGGCCATCCATCAATTGTAGGAATAGTCAGGTGCAAGGCAGAAAATATACATAAAACTGGAACTGAAACCAGGAACAAGGATGTTTTCAAAGACTGGTAGGATCTCTAAAACATTTTAAAAGGACATGTCATTGATAAAGCTAAATACTCAAAGGTTGTGTAATACAACAGATTAAGCATTGAGAAGAGTGAAATTATGCTGTTTTGAAAACTATGGCAGGTGAGATTTTCTGCCTAATTATAGAAGAAGATTTCTCTAAAAAATACACATTATTTCAATGACTTATTGGCTGTGAAATAAGTTAAGGGTATTTCAAATGGCTTGTCTGCAAAGAAAGGTGAGATGTAGGGAATCACAGAAAGTCGAGGGGAAAATAGGTCAATATATACATTGCTATATGGTGAACTAAACCTTAGGCCAGCAACAATGGAGAGGACCTGACCCTTAGAAACTTACAAGTAAGCTGGAATCTTCAAAAGTTCAAATCTTTATAAGTAAAATATTTATTAAAATGAATAACCAAGTGTTTTAATTGACATCAGAAGATCAAAACAATAAACCCTGAGAACATAGAAAAAAGATAAATAAAGATATGAGCAGAACTTAATACAACAGAAAACGTATAAAATTGAGGTGATTTAGTAAGTCCAAAGAATCTTCTTTGAAAAGATTGAAAAGACACACTTTGATTAAGGAAAACAAAAACATAAGTAAAGAATATACAGAAAGAATCAGGACAATGTTATAGCAGAGAATATATGAAATGCCAGTAAATTTGAACATTTCTGTAAAGTGGACCATTTCCTAGCTCCTAAAGTTTACCAAACCTGACACAAGAGGAAATCATTTAAGGTCATCATGTCTGCCCTTGGCATTCTCGGAACGCCCTGGCCTCAGAATGCAGCATCTGTAGTCCATGGTAACCTGCGGAGAGGGGGCGGGGCTGAGGGAGGTTGGAACACTGCCCTCACTGAGGGAGTGGGTGTGGCCATCTCTGCTGTGACTGAACAAAGGGCAGGGGAGCAGGGGGCCCAGGGCAGGGCCCTCAGAGCCCGGCAGGTCCAGTGGGGTGTCACAAGCATTTAGGACCAGGCCAAAGGGCGCCTTCTTTGTCTGCACAGCTGCCCAAACTCTCACCTTTCCACTCAGGCCGACCTCTTACTTGAAGTGTGTGTGGAACCTGTCCGCACAGTACACCTCGCTGCTCAGCTAACCATAGGTCTGGGCATCATAGCTTCCTGCCAGGTGACCGAAGTTCGCAGGCAGATGGGTCCCTGGGACACATGCAGAGAGGCTTCTGCCTGGGCCACAGGCCGCCCACTGCCCCTGCCCCAGATCGGGGGCCGCCAAGCAGCCCTGTCGGAGTCCCCTGCCTCTTGAGGGAATATTGGACCAACACTTGTAGAAAACGGGGTTCTCCCGGGCAACTCATTGGAGGGACACAAATAAATCTTTGCCGACTTTCTGCTGAAGCTTACGAGCGTTCACACCTAAGCGTCTTACAAGGTCAGCTGTTTAGCTAAACATGAGCTCATGATCTAAATTTACACAATAATGAAGAAATCAGCTACAAGGGGAGACAATCAGCAGAAACTATCAATACCAGAATTAGATTCCCAAGGCCATCCATCAATTGTAGGAATAGTCAGGTGCAAGGCAGAAAATATACATAAAACTGGAACTGAAACCAGGAACAAGGATGTTTTCAAAGACTGGTAGGATCTCTAAAACATTTTAAAAGGACATGTCATTGATAAAGCTAAATACTCAAAGGTTGTGTAATACAACAGATTAAGCATTGAGAAGAGTGAAATTATGCTGTTTTGAAAACTATGGCAGGTGAGATTTTCTGCCTAATTATAGAAGAAGATTTCTCTAAAAAATACACATTATTTCAATGACTTATTGGCTGTGAAATAAGTTAAGGGTATTTCAAATGGCTTGTCTGCAAAGAAAGGTGAGATGTAGGGAATCACAGAAAGTCGAGGGGAAAATAGGTCAATATATACATTGCTATATGGTGAACTAAACCTTAGGCCAGCAACAATGGAGAGGACCTGACCCTTAGAAACTTACAAGTAAGCTGGAATCTTCAAAAGTTCAAATCTTTATAAGTAAAATATTTATTAAAATGAATAACCAAGTGTTTTAATTGACATCAGAAGATCAAAACAATAAACCCTGAGAACATAGAAAAAAGATAAATAAAGATATGAGCAGAACTTAATACAACAGAAAACGTATAAAATTGAGGTGATTTAGTAAGTCCAAAGAATCTTCTTTGAAAAGATTGAAAAGACACACTTTGATTAAGGAAAACAAAAACATAAGTAAAGAATATACAGAAAGAATCAGGACAATGTTATAGCAGAGAATATATGAAATGCCAGTAAATTTGAACATTTCTGTAAAGTGGACCATTTCCTAGCTCCTAAAGTTTACCAAACCTGACACAAGAGGAAATCATTTAAGGTCATCATGTCTGCCCTTGGCATTCTCGGAACGCCCTGGCCTCAGAATGCAGCATCTGTAGTCCATGGTAACCTGCGGAGAGGGGGCGGGGCTGAGGGAGGTTGGAACACTGCCCTCACTGAGGGAGTGGGTGTGGCCATCTCTGCTGTGACTGAACAAAGGGCAGGGGAGCAGGGGGCCCAGGGCAGGGCCCTCAGAGCCCGGCAGGTCCAGTGGGGTGTCACAAGCATTTAGTCCCAGGCCAAAGGGTGCCTTCTTTGTCTGCACAGCTGCCCAAACTCTCACCTTTCCACTCAGGCCGACCTCTTACTTGAAGTGTGTGTGGAACCTGTCCGCACAGTACACCTCGCTGCTCAGCTAACCATAGGTCTGGGCATCATAGCTTCCTGCCAGGTGACCGAAGTTCGCAGGCAGATGGGTCCCTGGGACACATGCAGAGAGGTTTCTGCCTGGGCCACAGGCCACCCACTGCCCCTGCCCCAGATCGGGGGCCGCCAAGCAGCCCTGTCGGAGTCCCCTGCCTCTTGAGGGAGTATTGGACCAACACTTGTAGAAAACGGGGTTCTCGCGGGCAACTCATTGGAGGGACACAAATAAATCTTTGCCGACTTTCTGCTGAAGCTTACGAGCGTTCACACCTAAGCGTCTTACAAGGTCAGCTGTTTAGCTAAACATGAGCTCATGATCTAAATTTACACAATAATGAAGAAATCAGCTACAAGGGGAGACAATCAGCAGAAACTATCAATACCAGAATTAGATTCCCAAGGCCATCCATCAATTGTAGGAATAGTCAGGTGCAAGGCAGTAAATATACATAAAACTGGAACTGAAACCAGGAACAAGGATGTTTTCAAAGACTGGTAGGATCTCTAAAACATTTTTAAAGGACATGTCATTGATAAAGCTAAATACTCAAAGGTTGTGTAATACAACAGATTAAGCATTGAGAAGAGTGAAATTATGCTGTTTTGAAAACTATGGCAGGTGAGATTTTCTGCCTAATTATAGAAGAAGATTTCTCTAAAAAATACACATTATTTCAATGACTTATTGGCTGTGAAATAAGTTAAGGGTATTTCAAATGGCTTGTCTGCAAAGAAAGGTGAGATGTAGGGAATCACAGAAAGTCGAGGGGAAAATAGGTCAATATATACATTGCTATATGGTGAACTAAACCTTAGGCCAGCAACAATGGAGAGGACCTGACCCTTAGAAACTTACAAGTAAGCTGGAATCTTCAAAAGTTCCAATCTTTATAAGTAAAATATTTATTAAAATGAATAACCAAGTGTTTGAATTGACATCAGAAGATCAAAACAATAAACCCTGAGAACATAGAAAAAAGATAAATAAAGATATGAGCAGAACTTAATACAACAGAAAACGTATAAAATTGAGGTGATTTAGTAAGTCCAAAGAATCTTCTTTGAAAAGATTGAAAAGACACACTTTGATTAAGGAAAACAAAAACATAAGTAAAGAATATACAGAAAGAATCAGGACAATGTTATAGCAGAGAATATAAGAAATGCCAGTAAATTTGAACATTTCTGTAAAGTGGACCATTTCCTAGCTCCTAAAGTTTACCAAACCTGACACAAGAGGAAATCATTTAAGGTCATCATGTCTGCCCTTGTCATTCTCGGAACGCCCTGGCCTCAGAATGCAGCCTCTGTAGTCCATGGTAACCTGCGGAGAGGGGGCGGGGCTGAGGGAGGTTGGAACACTGCCCTCACTGAGGGAGTGGGTGTGGCCATCTCTGCTGTGACTGAACAAAGGGCAGGGGAGGAGGGGGCCCAGGGCAGGGCCCTCAGAGCCCGGCAGGTCCAGTGGGGTGTCACAAGCATTTAGGCCCACGCCAAAGGGCGCCTTCTTTGTCTGCACAGCTGCCCAACCTCTCACCTTTCCAATCAGGCCGACCTCTTACTTGAAGTGTGTGTGGAACCTGTCCGCACAGTACACCTCGCTGCTCAGCTAACCATAGGTCTGGGCATCATAGCTTCCTGCCAGGTGACCGAAGTTCGCAGGCAGATGGGTCCCTGGGACACATGCAGAGAGGCTTCTGCCTGGGCCACAGGCCGCCCACTGCCCCTGCCCCAGATCGGGGGCCGCCAAGCAGCCCTGTCGGAGTCCCCTGCCTCTTGAGGGAGTATTGGACCAACACTTGTAGAAAACGGGGTTCTCCCGGGCAACTCATTGGAGGGACACAAATAAATCTTTGCCGACTTTCTGCTGAAGCTTACGAGCGTTCACACCTAAGCGTCTTACAAGGTCAGCTGTTTAGCTAAACATGAGCTCATGATCTAAATTTACACAATAATGAAGAAATCAGCTACAAGGGGAGACAATCAGCAGAAACTATCAATACCAGAATTAGATTCCCAAGGCCATCCATCAATTGTAGGAATAGTCAGGTGCAAGGCAGAAAATATACATAAAACTGGAACTGAAACCAGGAACAAGGATGTTTTCAAAGACTGGTAGGATCTCTAAAACATTTGTAAAGTACATGTCATTGATAAAGCTAAATACTCACAGGTTGTGTAATACAACAGATTAAGCATTGAGAAGAGTGAAATTATGCTGTTTTGAAAACTATGGCAGGTGAGATTTTCTGCCTAATTATAGAAGAAGATTTCTCTAAAAAATACACATTATTTCAATGACTTATTGGCTGTGAAATAAGTTAAGGGTATTTCAAATGGCTTGTCTGCAAAGAAAGGTGAGATGTAGGGAATCACAGAAAGTCGAGGGGAAAATAGGTCAATATATACATTGCTATATGTTGGACTAAACCTTAGGCCAGCAACAATGGAGAGGACCTGACCCTTAGAAACTTAAAAGTAAGCTGGAATCTTCAAAAGTTCAAATCTTTATAAGTAAAATATTTATTAAAATGAATAACCAAGTGTTTTAATTGACATCAGAAGATCAAAACAATAAACCCTGAGAACATAGAAAAAAGATAAATAAAGATATGAGCAGAACTTAATACAACAGAAAACGTATAAAATTGAGGTGATTTAGTAAGTCCAAAGAATCTTCTTTGAAAAGATTGAAAAGACACACTTTGATTAAGGAAAACAAAAACATAAGTAAAGAATATACAGAAAGAATCAGGACAATGTTATAGCAGAGAATATAAGAAATGCCAGTAAATTTGAACATTTCTGTAAAGTGGACCATTTCCTAGCTCCTAAAGTTTACCAAACCTGACACAAGAGGAAATCATTTAAGGTCATCATGTCTGCCCTTGGCATTCTCGGAACGCCCTGGCCTCAGAATGCAGCATCTGTAGTCCATGGTAACCTGCGGAGAGGGGGCGGGGCTGAGGGAGGTTGGAACACTGCCCTCACTGAGGGAGTGGGTGTGGCCATCTCTGCTCTGACTGAACAAAGGGCAGGGGAGCAGGGGGCCCAGGGCAGGGCCCTCAGAGCCCGGCAGGTCCAGTGGGGTGTCATAAGCATTTAGGCCCACGCCAAAGGGCGCCTTCTTTGTCTGCACAGCTGCCCAACCTCTCACCTTTCCAATCAGGCCGACCTCTTACTTGAAGTTTGTGTGGAACCTGTCCGCACAGTACACCTCGCTGCTCAGCTAACCATAGGTCTGGGCATCATAGCTTCCTGCCAGGTGACCGAAGTTCGCAGGCAGATGGGTAACTGGGACACATGCAGAGAGGCTTCTGCCTGGGCCACAGGCCGCCCACTGCCACTGCCCCAGATCGGGGGCCGCCAAGCAGCCCTGTCGGAGTCCCCTGCCTCTTGAGGGAGTATTGGACCAACACTTGTAGAAAACGGGGTTCTCCCGGGCAACTCATTGGAGGGACACAAATAAATCTTTGCCGACTTTCTGCTGAAGCTTACGAGCGTTCACACCTAAGCGTCTTACAAGGTCAGCTGTTTAGCTAAACATGAGTTCATGATCTAAATTTACACAATAATGAAGAAATCAGCTACAAGGGGAGACAATCAGCAGAAACTATCAATACCAGAATTAGATTCCAAAGGCCATCCATCAATTGTAGGAATAGTCAGGTGCAAGGCAGAAAATATACATAAAACTGGAACTGAAACCAGGAACAAGGATGTTTTCAAAGACTGGTAGGATCTCTAAAACATTTTTAAAGTACATGTCATTGATAAAGCTAAATACTCAAAGGTTGTGTAATACAACAGATTAAGCATTGAGAAGAGTGAAATTATGCTGTTTTGAAAACTATGGCAGGTGAGATTTTCTGCCTAATTATAGAAGAAGATTTCTCTAAAAAATACACATTATTTCAATGACTTATTGGCTGTGAAATAAGTTAAGGGTATTTCAAATGGCTTGTCTGCAAAGAAAGGTGAGATGTAGGGAATCACAGAAAGTCGAGGGGAAAAGAGGTCAATATATACATTGCTATATGGTGAACTAAACCTTAGGCCAGCAACAATGGAGAGGACCTGACCCTTAGAAACTTACAAGTAAGCTGGAATCTTCAAAAGTTCAAATCTTTATAAGTAAAATATTTATTAAAATGAATAACCAAGTGTTTGAATTGACATCAGAAGATCAAAACAATAAACCCTGAGAACATAGAAAAAAGATAAATAAAGATATGAGCAGAACTTAATACAACAGAAAACGTATAAAATTGAGGTGATTTAGTAAGTCCAAAGAATCTTCTTTGAAAAGATTGAAAAGACACACTTTGATTAAGGAAAACAAAAACATAAGTAAAGAATATACAGAAAGAATCAGGACAATGTTATAGCAGAGAATATATGAAATGCCAGTAAATTTGAACATTTCTGTAAAGTGGACCATTTCCTAGCTCCTAAAGTTTACCAAACCTGACACAAGAGGAAATCATTTAAGGTCATCATGTCTGCCCTTGGCATTCTCGGAACGCCCTGGCCTCAGAATGCAGCCTCTGTAGTCCATGGTAACCTGCGGAGAGGGGGCGGGGCTGAGGGAGGTTGGAACACTGCCCTCACTGAGGGAGTGGGTGTGGCCATCTCTGCTGTGACTGAACAAAGGGCAGGGGAGCAGGGGGCCCAGGGCAGGGCCCTCAGAGCCCGGCAGGTCCAGTGGGGTGTCACAAGCATTTAGGCCCAGGCCAAAGGGCGCCTTCTTTGTCTGCACAGCTGCCCAAACTCTCACCTTTCCAATCAGGCCGACCACTTACTTGCGGTGTGTGTGGAACCTGTCCGCACAGTACACCTCGCTGCTCAGCTAACCATAGGTCTGGGCATCATAGCTTCCTGCCAGGTGACCGAAGTTCGCAGCCAGATGGGTCCCTGGGACACATGCAGAGAGGCTTCTGCCTGGGCCACAGGCCGCCCACTGCCCCTGCCCCAGATCGGGGGCCGCCAAGCAGCCCTTTCGGAGTCCCCTTCCTCTTGAGGGAGTATTGGACCAACACTTGTAGAAAACGGGGTTCTCGCGGGCAACTCATTGGAGGGACACAAATAAATCTTTGCCGACTTTCTGCTGAAGCTTACGAGCGTTCACACCTAAGCGTCTTACAAGGTCAGCTGTTTAGCTAAACATGAGCTCATGATCTAAATTTACACAATAATGAAGAAATCAGCTACAAGGGGAGACAATCAGCAGAAACTATCAATACCAGAATTAGATTACCAAGGCCATCCATCAATTGTAGGAATAGTCAGGTGCAAGGCAGAAAATATACATAAAACTGGAACTGAAACCAGGAACAAGGATGTTTTCAAAGACTGGTAGGATCTCTAAAACATTTTTAAAGTACATGTCATTGATAAAGCTAAATACTCAAAGGTTGTGTAATACAACAGATTAAGCATTGAGAAGAGTGAAATTATGCTGTTTTGAAAACTATGGCAGGTGAGATTTTCTGCCTAATTATAGAAGAAGATTTCTCTAAAAAATACACATTATTTCAATGACTTATTGGCTGTGAAATAAGTTAAGGGTATTTCAAATGGCTTGTCTGCAAAGAAAGGTGAGATGTAGGGAATCACAGAAAGTCGAGGGGAAAAGAGGTCAATATATACATTGCTATATGGTGAACTAAACCTTAGGCCAGCAACAATGGAGAGGACCTGACCCTTAGAAACTTACAAGTAAGCTGGAATCTTCAAAAGTTCAAATCTTTATAAGTAAAATATTTATTAAAATGAATAACCAAGTGTTTGAATTGACATCAGAAGATCAAAACAATAAACCCTGAGAACATAGAAAAAAGATAAATAAAGATATGAGCAGAACTTAATACAACAGAAAACGTATAAAATTGAGGTGATTTAGTAAGTCCAAAGAATCTTCTTTGAAAAGATTGAAAAGACACACTTTGATTAAGGAAAACAAAAACATAAGTAAAGAATATACAGAAAGAATCAGGACAATGTTATAGCAGAGAATATATGAAATGCCAGTAAATTTGAACATTTCTGTAAAGTGGACCATTTCCTAGCTCCTAAAGTTTACCAAACCTGACACAAGAGGAAATCATTTAAGGTCATCATGTCTGCCCTTGGCATTCTCGGAACGCCCTGGCCTCAGAATGCAGCATCTGTAGTCCATGGTAACCTGCGGAGAGGGGGCGGGGCTGAGGGAGGTTGGAACACTGCCCTCACTGAGGGAGTGGGTGTGGCCATCTCTGCTGTGACTGAACAAAGGGCAGGGGAGCAGGGGGCCCAGGGCAGGGCCCTCAGAGCCCGGCAGGTCCAGTGGGGTGTCACAAGCATTTAGGCCCAGGCCAAAGGGCGCCTTCTTTGTCTGCACAGCTGCCCAAACTCTCACCTTTCCAATCAGGCCGACCTCTTACTTGCGGTGTGTGTGGAACCTGTCCGCACAGTACACCTCGCTGCTCAGCTAACCATAGGTCTGGGCATCATAGCTTCCTGCCAGGTGACCGAAGTTCGCAGCCAGATGGGTCCCTGGGACACATGCAGAGAGGCTTCTGCCTGGGCCACAGGCCGCCCACTGCCCCTGCCCCAGATCGGGGGCCGCCAAGCAGCCCTGTCGGAGTCCCCTGCCTCTTGAGGGAGTATTGGACCAACACTTGTAGAAAACGGGGTTCTCGCGGGCAACTCATTGGAGGGACACAAATAAATCTTTGCCGACTTTCTGCTGAAGCTTACGAGCGTTCACACCTAAGCGTCTTACAAGGTCAGCTGTTTAGCTAAACATGAGCTCATGATCTAAATTTACACAATAATGAAGAAATCAGCTACAAGGGGAGACAATCAGCAAAAACTATCAATACCAGAATTAGATTCCCAAGGCCATCCATCAATTGTAGGAATAGTCAGGTGCAAGGCAGAAAATATGCATAAAACTGGAACTGAAACCAGGAACAAGGATGTTTTCAAAGACTGGTAGGATCTCTAAAACATTTTTAAAGTACATGTCATTGATAAAGCTAAATACTCAAAGGTTGTGTAATACAACAGATTAAGCATTGAGAAGAGTGAAATTATGCTGTTTTGAAAACTATGGCAGGTGAGATTTTCTGCCTAATTTTAGAAGAAGATTTCTCTAAAAAATACACATTATTTCAATGACTTATTGGCTGTGAAATAAGTTAAGGGTATTTCAAATGGCTTGTCTGCAAAGAAAGGTGAGATGTAGGGAATCACAGAAAGTCGAGGGGAAAAGAGGTCAATATATACATTGCTATATGGTGAACTAAACCTTAGGCCAGCAACAATGGAGAGGACCTGACCCTTAGAAACTTACAAGTAAGCTGGAATCTTCAAAAGTTCAAATCTTTATAAGTAAAATATTTATTAAAATGAATAACCAAGTGTTTTAATTGACATCAGAAGATCAAAACAATAAACCCTGAGAACATAGAAAAAAGATAAATAAAGATATGAGCAGAACTTAATACAACAGAAAACGTATAAAATTGAGGTGATTTAGTAAGTCCAAAGAATCTTCTTTGAAAAGATTGAAAAGACACACTTTGATTAAGGAAAACAAAAACATAAGTAAAGAATATACAGAAAGAATCAGGACAATGTTATAGCAGAGAATATATGAAATGCCAGTAAATTTGAACATTTCTGTAAAGTGGACCATTTCCTAGCTCCTAAAGTTTACCAAACCTGACACAAGAGGAAATCATTTAAGGTCATCATGTCTGCCCTTGGCATTCTCGGAACGCCCTGGCCTCAGAATGCAGCATCTGTAGTCCATGGTAACCTGCGGAGAGGGGGCGGGGCTGAGGGAGGTTGGAACACTGCCCTCACTGAGGGAGTGGGTGTGGCCATCTCTGCTGTGACTGAACAAAGGGCAGGGGAGCAGGGGGCCCAGAGCAGGGCCCTCAGAGCCCGGCAGGTCCAGTGGGGTGTCACAAGCATTTAGGCCCAGGCCAAAGGGCGCCTTCTTTGTCTGCACAGCTGCCCAAACTCTCACCTTTCCAATCAGGCCGACCTCTTACTTGCGGTGTGTGTGGAACCTATCCGCACAGTACACCTCGCTGCTCAGCTAACCATAGGTCTGGGCATCATAGCTTCCTGCCAGGTGACCGAAGTTCGCAGCCAGATGGGTCCCTGGGACACATGCAGAGAGGCTTCTGCCTGGGCCACAGGCCGCCCACTGCCCCTGCCCCAGATCGGGGGCCGCCAAGCAGCCCTGTCGGAGTCCCCTGCCTCTTGAGGGAGTATTGGACCAACACTTGTAGAAAACGGGGTTCTCGCGGGCAACTCATTGGAGGGACACAAATAAATCTTTGCCGACTTTCTGCTGAAGCTTACGAGCGTTCACACCTAAGCGTCTTACAAGGTCAGCTGTTTAGCTAAACATGAGCTCATGATCTAAATTTACACAATAATGAAGAAATCAGCTACAAGGGGAGACAATCAGCAAAAACTATCAATACCAGAATTAGATTCCCAAGGCCATCCATCAATTGTAGGAATAGTCAGGTGCAAGGCAGAAAATATACATAAAACTGGAACTGAAACCAGGAACAAGGATGTTTTCAAAGACTGGTAGGATCTCTAAAACATTTTTAAAGTACATGTCATTGATAAAGCTAAATACTCAAAGGTTGTGTAATACAACAGATTAAGCATTGAGAAGAGTGAAATTATGCTGTTTTGAAAACTATGGCAGGTGAGATTTTCTGCCTAATTTTAGAAGAAGATTTCTCTAAAAAATACACATTATTTCAATGACTTATTGGCTGTGAAATAAGTTAAGGGTATTTCAAATGGCTTGTCTGCAAAGAAAGGTGAGATGTAGGGAATCACAGAAAGTCGAGGGGAAAAGAGGTCAATATATACATTGCTATATGCTGAACTAAACCTTAGGCCAGCAACAATGGAGAGGACCTGACCCTTAGAAACTTACAAGTAAGCTGGAATCTTCAAAAGTTCAAATCTTTATAAGTAAAATATTTATTAAAATGAATAACCAAGTGTTTTAATTGACATCAGAAGATCAAAACAATAAACCCTGAGAACATAGAAAAAAGATAAATAAAGATATGAGCAGAACTTAATACAACAGAAAACGTATAAAATTGAGGTGATTTAGTAAGTCCAAAGAATCTTCTTTGAAAAGATTGAAAAGACACACTTTGATTAAGGAAAACAAAAACATAAGTAAAGAATATACAGAAAGAATCAGGACAATGTTATAGCAGAGAATATATGAAATGCCAGTAAATTTGAACATTTCTGTAAAGTGGACCATTTCCTAGCTCCTAAAGTTTACCAAACCTGACACAAGAGGAAATCATTTAAGGTCATCATGTCTGCCCTTGGCATTCTCGGAACGCCCTGGCCTCAGAATGCAGCATCTGTAGTCCATGGTAACCTGCGGAGAGGGGGCGGGGCTGAGGGAGGTTGGAACACTGCCCTCACTGAGGGAGTGGGTGTGGCCATCTCTGCTGTGACTGAACAAAGGGCAGGGGAGCAGGGGGCCCAGGGCAGGGCCCTCAGAGCCCGGCAGGTCCAGTGGGGTGTCACAAGCATTTAGGCCCAGGCCAAAGGGCGCCTTCTTTGTCTGCACAGCTGCCCAAACTCTCACCTTTCCAATCAGGCCGACCTCTTACTTGCGGTGTGTGTGGAACCTGTCCGCACAGTACACCTCGCTGCTCAGCTAACCATAGGTCTGGGCATCATAGCTTCCTGCCAGGTGACCGAAGTTCGCAGCCAGATGGGTCCCTGGGACACATGCAGAGAGGCTTCTGCCTGGGCCACAGGCCGCCCACTGCCCCTGCCCCAGATCGAGGGCCGCCAAGCAGCCCTGTCGGAGTCCCCTGCCTCTTGAGGGAGTATTGGACCAACACTTGTAGAAATCGGGCTTCTCCCGGGCAACTCATTGGAGGGACACAAATAAATCTTTGCTGACTTTCTGCTGAAGCTTACGAGCGTTCACACCTAAGCGTCTTACAAGGTCAGCTGTTTAGCTAAACATGAGCTCATGATCTAAATTTACACAATAATGAAGAAATCAGCTACAAGGGGAGACAATCAGCAAAAACTATCAATACCAGAATTAGATTCCCAAGGCCATCCATCAATTGTAGGAATAGTCAGGTGCAAGGCAGAAAATATGCATAAAACTGGAACTGAAACCAGGAACAAGGATGTTTTCAAAGACTGGTAGGATCTCTAAAACATTTTTAAAGTACATGTCATTGATAAAGCTAAATACTCAAAGGTTGTGTAATACAACAGATTAAGCATTGAGAAGAGTGAAATTATGCTGTTTTGAAAACTATGGCAGGTGAGATTTTCTGCCTAATTTTAGAAGAAGATTTCTCTAAAAAATACACATTATTTCAATGACTTATTGGCTGTGAAATAAGTTAAGGGTATTTCAAATGGCTTGTCTGCAAAGAAAGGTGAGATGTAGGGAATCACAGAAAGTCGAGGGGAAAAGAGGTCAATATATACATTGCTATATGGTGAACTAAACCTTAGGCCAGCAACAATGGAGAGGACCTGACCCTTAGAAACTTACAAGTAAGCTGGAATCTTCAAAAGTTCAAATCTTTATAAGTAAAATATTTATTAAAATGAATAACCAAGTGTTTTAATTGACATCAGAAGATCAAAACAATAAACCCTGAGAACATAGAAAAAAGATAAATAAAGATATGAGCAGAACTTAATACAACAGAAAACGTATAAAATTGAGGTGATTTAGTAAGTCCAAAGAATCTTCTTTGAAAAGATTGAAAAGACACACTTTGATTAAGGAAAACAAAAACATAAGTAAAGAATATACAGAAAGAATCAGGACAATGTTATAGCAGAGAATATATGAAATGCCAGTAAATTTGAACATTTCTGTAAAGTGGACCATTTCCTAGCTCCTAAAGTTTACCAAACCTGACACAAGAGGAAATCATTTAAGGTCATCATGTCTGCCCTTGGCATTCTCGGAACGCCCTGGCCTCAGAATGCAGCATCTGTAGTCCATGGTAACCTGCGGAGAGGGGGCGGGGCTGAGGGAGGTTGGAACACTGCCCTCACTGAGGGAGTGGGTGTGGCCATCTCTGCTGTGACTGAACAAAGGGCAGGGGAGCAGGGGGCCCAGAGCAGGGCCCTCAGAGCCCGGCAGGTCCAGTGGGGTGTCACAAGCATTTAGGCCCAGGCCAAAGGGCGCCTTCTTTGTCTGCACAGCTGCCCAAACTCTCACCTTTCCAATCAGGCCGACCTCTTACTTGCGGTGTGTGTGGAACCTATCCGCACAGTACACCTCGCTGCTCAGCTAACCATAGGTCTGGGCATCATAGCTTCCTGCCAGGTGACCGAAGTTCGCAGCCAGATGGGTCCCTGGGACACATGCAGAGAGGCTTCTGCCTGGGCCACAGGCCGCCCACTGCCCCTGCCCCAGATCGGGGGCCGCCAAGCAGCCCTGTCGGAGTCCCCTGCCTCTTGAGGGAGTATTGGACCAACACTTGTAGAAAACGGCGTTCTCGCGGGCAACTCATTGGAGGGACACAAATAAATCTTTGCCGACTTTCTGCTGAAGCTTACGAGCGTTCACACCTAAGCGTCTTACAAGGTCAGCTGTTTAGCTAAACATGAGCTCATGATCTAAATTTACACAATAATGAAGAAATCAGCTACAAGGGGAGACAATCAGCAAAAACTATCAATACCAGAATTAGATTCCCAAGGCCATCCATCAATTGTAGGAATAGTCAGGTGCAAGGCAGAAAATATACATAAAACTGGAACTGAAACCAGGAACAAGGATGTTTTCAAAGACTGGTAGGATCTCTAAAACATTTTTAAAGTACATGTCATTGATAAAGCTAAATACTCACAGGTTGTGTAATACAACAGATTAAGCATTGAGAAGAGTGAAATTATGCTGTTTTGAAAACTATGGCAGGTGAGATTTTCTGCCTAATTATAGAAGAAGATTTCTCTAAAAAATACACATTATTTCAATGACTTATTGGCTGTGAAATAAGTTAAGGGTATTTCAAATGGCTTGTCTGCAAAGAAAGGTGAGATGTAGGGAATCACAGAAAGTCGAGGGGAAAAGAGGTCAATATATACATTGCTATATGGTGAACTAAACCTTAGGCCAGCAACAATGGAGAGGACCTGACCCTTAGAAACTTACAAGTAAGCTGGAATCTTCAAAAGTTCCAATCTTTATAAGTAAAATATTTATTAAAATGAATAACCAAGTGTTTTAATTGACATCAGAAGATCAAAACAATAAACCCTGAGAACATAGAAAAAAGATAAATAAAGATATGAGCAGAACTTAATACAACAGAAAACGTATAAAATTGAGGTGATTTAGTAAGTCCAAAGAATCTTCTTTGAAAAGATTGAAAAGACACACTTTGATTAAGGAAAACAAAAACATAAGTAAAGAATATACAGAAAGAATCAGGACAATGTTATAGCAGAGAATATATGAAATGCCAGTAAATTTGAACATTTCTGTAAAGTGGACCATTTCCTAGCTCCTAAAGTTTACCAAACCTGACACAAGAGGAAATCATTTAAGGTCATCATGTCTGCCCTTGGCATTCTCGGAACGCCCTGGCCTCAGAATGCAGCATCTGTAGTCCATGGTAACCTGCGGAGAGGGGGCGGGGCTGAGGGAGGTTGGAACACTGCCCTCACTGAGGGAGTGGGTGTGGCCATCTCTGCTGTGACTGAACAAAGGGCAGGGGAGCAGGGGGCCCAGGGCAGGGCCCTCAGAGCCCGGCAGGTCCAGTGGGGTGTCACAAGCATTTAGGCCCAGGCCAAAGGGCGCCTTCTTTGTCTGCACAGCTGCCCAAACTCTCACCTTTCCAATCAGGCCGACCTCTTACTTGCGGTGTGTGTGGAACCTGTCCGCACAGTACACCTCGCTGCTCAGCTAACCATAGGTCTGGGCATCATAGCTTCCTGCCAGGTGACCGAAGTTCGCAGCCAGATGGGTCCCTGGGACACATGCAGAGAGGCTTCTGCCTGGGCCACAGGCCGCCCACTGCCCCTGCCCCAGATCGAGGGCCGCCAAGCAGCCCTGTTGGAGTCCCCTGCCTCTTGAGGGAGTATTGGACCAACACTTGTAGAAAACGGGGTTCTCGCGGGCAACTCATTGGAGGGACACAAATAAATCTTTGCCGACTTTCTGCTGAAGCTTACGAGCGTTCACACCTAAGCGTCTTACAAGGTCAGCTGTTTAGCTAAACATGAGCTCATGATCTAAATTTACACAATAATGAAGAAATCAGCTACAAGGGGAGACAATCAGCAAAAACTATCAATACCAGAATTAGATTCCCAAGGCCATCCATCAATTGTAGGAATAGTCAGGTGCAAGGCAGAAAATATACATAAAACTGGAACTGAAACCAGGAACAAGGATGTTTTCAAAGACTGGTAGGATCTCTAAAACATTTTTAAAGTACATGTCATTGATAAAGCTAAATACTCAAAGGTTGTGTAATACAACAGATTAAGCATTGAGAAGAGTGAAATTATGCTGTTTTGAAAACTATGGCAGGTGAGATTTTCTGCCTAATTTTAGAAGAAGATTTCTCTAAAAAATACACATTATTTCAATGACTTATTGGCTGTGAAATAAGTTAAGGGTATTTCAAATGGCTTGTCTGCAAAGAAAGGTGAGATGTAGGGAATCACAGAAAGTCGAGGGGAAAAGAGGTCAATATATACATTGCTATATGGTGAACTAAACCTTAGGCCAGCAACAATGGAGAGGACCTGACCCTTAGAAACTTACAAGTAAGCTGGAATCTTCAAAAGTTCAAATCTTTATAAGTAAAATATTTATTAAAATGAATAACCAAGTGTTTTAATTGACATCAGAAGATCAAAACAATAAACCCTGAGAACATAGAAAAAAGATAAATAAAGATATGAGCAGAACTTAATACAACAGAAAACGTATAAAATTGAGGTGATTTAGTAAGTCCAAAGAATCTTCTTTGAAAAGATTGAAAAGACACACTTTGATTAAGGAAAACAAAAACATAAGTAAAGAATATACAGAAAGAATCAGGACAATGTTATAGCAGAGAATATATGAAATGCCAGTAAATTTGAACATTTCTGTAAAGTGGACCATTTCCTAGCTCCTAAAGTTTACCAAACCTGACACAAGAGGAAATCATTTAAGGTCATCATGTCTGCCCTTGGCATTCTCGGAACGCCCTGGCCTCAGAATGCAGCATCTGTAGTCCATGGTAACCTGCGGAGAGGGGGCGGGGCTGAGGGAGGTTGGAACACTGCCCTCACTGAGGGAGTGGGTGTGGCCATCTCTGCTGTGACTGAACAAAGGGCAGGGGAGCAGGGGGCCCAGGGCAGGGCCCTCAGAGCCCGGCAGGTCCAGTGGGGTGTCACAAGCATTTAGGCCCAGGCCAAAGGGCGCCTTCTTTGTCTGCACAGCTGCCCAAACTCTCACCTTTCCAATCAGGCCGACCTCTTACTTGCGGTGTGTGTGGAACCTGTCCGCACAGTACACCTCGCTGCTCAGCTAACCATAGGTCTGGGCATCATAGCTTCCTGCCAGGTGACCGAAGTTCGCAGCCAGATGGGTCCCTGGGACACATGCAGAGAGGCTTCTGCCTGGGCCACAGGCCGCCCACTGCCCCTGCCCCAGATCGGGGGCCGCCAAGCAGCCCTGTTGGAGTCCCCTGCCTCTTGAGGGAGTATTGGACCAACACTTGTAGAAAACGGGGTTCTCGCGGGCAACTCATTGGAGGGACACAAATAAATCTTTGCCGACTTTCTGCTGAAGCTTACGAGCGTTCACACCTAAGCGTCTTACAAGGTCAGCTGTTTAGCTAAACATGAGCTCATGATCTAAATTTACACAATAATGAAGAAATCAGCTACAAGGGGAGACAATCAGCAAAAACTATCAATACCAGAATTAGATTCCCAAGGCCATCCATCAATTGTAGGAATAGTCAGGTGCAAGGCAGAAAATATACATAAAACTGGAACTGAAACCAGGAACAAGGATGTTTTCAAAGACTGGTAGGATCTCTAAAACATTTTTAAAGTACATGTCATTGATAAAGCTAAATACTCAAAGGTTGTGTAATACAACAGATTAAGCATTGAGAAGAGTGAAATTATGCTGTTTTGAAAACTATGGCAGGTGAGATTTTCTGCCTAATTTTAGAAGAAGATTTCTCTAAAAAATACACATTATTTCAATGACTTATTGGCTGTGAAATAAGTTAAGGGTATTTCAAATGGCTTGTCTGCAAAGAAAGGTGAGATGTAGGGAATCACAGAAAGTCGAGGGGAAAAGAGGTCAATATATACATTGCTATATGGTGAACTAAACCTTAGGCCAGCAACAATGGAGAGGACCTGACCCTTAGAAACTTACAAGTAAGCTGGAATCTTCAAAAGTTCAAATCTTTATAAGTAAAATATTTATTAAAATGAATAACCAAGTGTTTTAATTGACATCAGAAGATCAAAACAATAAACCCTGAGAACATAGAAAAAAGATAAATAAAGATATGAGCAGAACTTAATACAACAGAAAACGTATAAAATTGAGGTGATTTAGTAAGTCCAAAGAATCTTCTTTGAAAAGATTGAAAAGACACACTTTGATTAAGGAAAACAAAAACATAAGTAAAGAATATACAGAAAGAATCAGGACAATGTTATAGCAGAGAATATATGAAATGCCAGTAAATTTGAACATTTCTGTAAAGTGGACCATTTCCTAGCTCCTAAAGTTTACCAAACCTGACACAAGAGGAAATCATTTAAGGTCATCATGTCTGCCCTTGGCATTCTCGGAACGCCCTGGCCTCAGAATGCAGCATCTGTAGTCCATGGTAACCTGCGGAGAGGGGGCGGGGCTGAGGGAGGTTGGAACACTGCCCTCACTGAGGGAGTGGGTGTGGCCATCTCTGCTGTGACTGAACAAAGGGCAGGGGAGCAGGGGGCCCAGGGCAGGGCCCTCAGAGCCCGGCAGGTCCAGTGGGGTGTCACAAGCATTTAGGCCCAGGCCAAAGGGCGCCTTCTTTGTCTGCACAGCTGCCCAAACTCTCACCTTTCCAATCAGGCCGACCTCTTACTTGCGGTGTGTGTGGAACCTGTCCGCACAGTACACCTCGCTGCTCAGCTAACCATAGGTCTGGGCATCATAGCTTCCTGCCAGGTGACCGAAGTTCGCAGCCAGATGGGTCCCTGGGACACATGCAGAGAGGCTTCTGCCTGGGCCACAGGCCGCCCACTGCCCCTGCCCCAGATCGGGGGCCGCCAAGCAGCCCTGTTGGAGTCCCCTGCCTCTTGAGGGAGTATTGGACCAACACTTGTAGAAAACGGGGTTCTCGCGTGCAACTCATTGGAGGGACACAAATAAATCTTTGCCGACTTTCTGCTGAAGCTTACGAGCGTTCACACCTAAGCGTCTTACAAGGTCAGCTGTTTAGCTAAACATGAGCTCATGATCTAAATTTACACAATAATGAAGAAATCAGCTACAAGGGGAGACAATCAGCAAAAACTATCAATACCAGAATTAGATTCCCAAGGCCATCCATCAATTGTAGGAATAGTCAGGTGCAAGGCAGAAAATATACATAAAACTGGAACTGAAACCAGGAACAAGGATGTTTTCAAAGACTGGTAGGATCTCTAAAACATTTTTAAAGTACATGTCATTGATAAAGCTAAATACTCAAAGGTTGTGTAATACAACAGATTAAGCATTGAGAAGAGTGAAATTATGCTGTTTTGAAAACTATGGCAGGTGAGATTTTCTGCCTAATTTTAGAAGAAGATTTCTCTAAAAAATACACATTATTTCAATGACTTATTGGCTGTGAAATAAGTTAAGGGTATTTCAAATGGCTTGTCTGCAAAGAAAGGTGAGATGTAGGGAATCACAGAAAGTCGAGGGGAAAAGAGGTCAATATATACATTGCTATATGGTGAACTAAACCTTAGGCCAGCAACAATGGAGAGGACCTGACCCTTAGAAACTTACAAGTAAGCTGGAATCTTCAAAAGTTCAAATCTTTATAAGTAAAATATTTATTAAAATGAATAACCAAGTGTTTTAATTGACATCAGAAGATCAAAACAATAAACCCTGAGAACATAGAAAAAAGATAAATAAAGATATGAGCAGAACTTAATACAACAGAAAACGTATAAAATTGAGGTGATTTAGTAAGTCCAAAGAATCTTCTTTGAAAAGATTGAAAAGACACACTTTGATTAAGGAAAACAAAAACATAAGTAAAGAATATACAGAAAGAATCAGGACAATGTTATAGCAGAGAATATATGAAATGCCAGTAAATTTGAACATTTCTGTAAAGTGGACCATTTCCTAGCTCCTAAAGTTTACCAAACCTGACACAAGAGGAAATCATTTAAGGTCATCATGTCTGCCCTTGGCATTCTCGGAACGCCCTGGCCTCAGAATGCAGCATCTGTAGTCCATGGTAACCTGCGGAGAGGGGGCGGGGCTGAGGGAGGTTGGAACACTGCCCTCACTGAGGGAGTGGGTGTGGCCATCTCTGCTGTGACTGAACAAAGGGCAGGGGAGCAGGGGGCCCAGGGCAGGGCCCTCAGAGCCCGGCAGGTCCAGTGGGGTGTCACAAGCATTTAGGCCCAGGCCAAAGGGCGCCTTCTTTGTCTGCACAGCTGCCCAAACTCTCACCTTTCCAATCAGGCCGACCTCTTACTTGCGGTGTGTGTGGAACCTGTCCGCACAGTACACCTCGCTGCTCAGCTAACCATAGGTCTGGGCATCATAGCTTCCTGCCAGGTGACCGAAGTTCGCAGCCAGATGGGTCCCTGGGACACATGCAGAGAGGCTTCTGCCTGGGCCACAGGCCGCCCACTGCCCCTGCCCCAGATCGGGGGCCGCCAAGCAGCCCTGTTGGAGTCCCCTGCCTCTTGAGGGAGTATTGGACCAACACTTGTAGAAAACGGGGTTCTCGCGGGCAACTCATTGGAGGGACACAAATAAATCTTTGCCGACTTTCTGCTGAAGCTTACGAGCGTTCACACCTAAGCGTCTTACAAGGTCAGCTGTTTAGCTAAACATGAGCTCATGATCTAAATTTACACAATAATGAAGAAATCAGCTACAAGGGGAGACAATCAGCAAAAACTATCAATACCAGAATTAGATTCCCAAGGCCATCCATCAATTGTAGGAATAGTCAGGTGCAAGGCAGAAAATATACATAAAACTGGAACTGAAACCAGGAACAAGGATGTTTTCAAAGACTGGTAGGATCTCTAAAACATTTTTAAAGTACATGTCATTGATAAAGCTAAATACTCAAAGGTTGTGTAATACAACAGATTAAGCATTGAGAAGAGTGAAATTATGCTGTTTTGAAAACTATGGCAGGTGAGATTTTCTGCCTAATTTTAGAAGAAGATTTCTCTAAAAAATACACATTATTTCAATGACTTATTGGCTGTGAAATAAGTTAAGGGTATTTCAAATGGCTTGTCTGCAAAGAAAGGTGAGATGTAGGGAATCACAGAAAGTCGAGGGGAAAATAGGTCAATATATACATTGCTATATGGTGAACTAAACCTTAGGCCAGCAACAATGGAGAGGACCTGACCCTTAGAAACTTACAAGTAAGCTGGAATCTTCAAAAGTTCAAATCTTTATAAGTAAAATATTTATTAAAATGAATAACCAAGTGTTTTAATTGACATCAGAAGATCAAAACAATAAACCCTGAGAACATAGAAAAAAGATAAATAAAGATATGAGCAGAACTTAATACAACAGAAAACGTATAAAATTGAGGTGATTTAGTAAGTCCAAAGAATCTTCTTTGAAAAGATTGAAAAGACACACTTTGATTAAGGAAAACAAAAACATAAGTAAAGAATATACAGAAAGAATCAGGACAATGTTATAGCAGAGAATATATGAAATGCCAGTAAATTTGAACATTTCTGTAAAGTGGACCATTTCCTAGCTCCTAAAGTTTACCAAACCTGACACAAGAGGAAATCATTTAAGGTCATCATGTCTGCCCTTGGCATTCTCGGAACGCCCTGGCCTCAGAATGCAGCATCTGTAGTCCATGGTAACCTGCGGAGAGGGGGCGGGGCTGAGGGAGGTTGGAACACTGCCCTCACTGAGGGAGTGGGTGTGGCCATCTCTGCTGTGACTGAACAAAGGGCAGGGGAGCAGGGGGCCCAGGGCAGGGCCCTCAGAGCCCGGCAGGTCCAGTGGGGTGTCACAAGCATTTAGGCCCAGGCCAAAGGGCGCCTTCTTTGTCTGCACAGCTGCCCAAACTCTCACCTTTCCAATCAGGCCGACCTCTTACTTGCGGTGTGTGTGGAACCTGTCCGCACAGTACACCTCGCTGCTCAGCTAACCATAGGTCTGGGCATCATAGCTTCCTGCCAGGTGACCGAAGTTCGCAGCCAGATGGGTCCCTGGGACACATGCAGAGAGGCTTCTGCCTGGGCCACAGGCCGCCCACTGCCCCTGCCCCAGATCGGGGGCCGCCAAGCAGCCCTGTCGGATTCCCCTGCCTCTTGAGGGAGTATTGGACCAACACTTGTAGAAAACGGGGTTCTCGCGGGCAACTCATTGGAGGGACACAAATAAATCTTTGCCGACTTTCTGCTGAAGCTTATGAGCGTTCACACCTAAGCGTCTTACAAGGTCAGCTGTTTAGCTAAACATGAGCTCATGATCTAAATTTACACAATAATGAAGAAATCAGCTACAAGGGGAGACAATCAGCAAAAACTATCAATACCAGAATTAGATTCCAAAGGCCATCCATCAATTGTAGGAATAGTCAGGTGCAAGGCAGAAAATATACATAAAACTGGAACTGAAACCAGGAACAAGGATGTTTTCAAAGACTGGTAGGATCTGTAAAACATTTTTAAAGTACATGTCATTGATAAAGCTAAATACTCAAAGGTTGTGTAATACAACAGATTAAGCATTGAGAAGAGTGAAATTATGCTGTTTTGAAAACTATGGCAGGTGAGATTTTCTGCCTAATTATAGAAGAAGATTTCTCTAAAAAATACACATTATTTCAATGACTTATTGGCTGTGAAATAAGTTAAGGGTATTTCAAATGGCTTGTCTGCAAAGAAAGGTGAGATGTAGGGAATCACAGAAAGTCGAGGGGAAAAGAGGTCAATATATACATTGCTATATGGTGAACTAAACCTTAGGCCAGCAACAATGGAGAGGACCTGACCCTTAGAAACTTACAAGTAAGCTGGAATCTTCAAAAGTTCAAATCTTTATAAGTAAAATATTTATTAAAATGAATAACCAAGTGTTTTAATTGACATCAGAAGATCAAAACAATAAACCCTGAGAACATAGAAAAAAGATAAATAAAGATATGAGCAGAACTTAATACAACAGAAAACGTATAAAATTGAGGTGATTTAGTAAGTCCAAAGAATCTTCTTTGAAAAGATTGAAAAGACACACTTTGATTAAGGAAAACAAAAACATAAGTAAAGAATATACAGAAAGAATCAGGACAATGTTATAGCAGAGAATATATGAAATGCCAGTAAATTTGAACATTTCTGTAAAGTGGACCATTTCCTAGCTCCTAAAGTTTACCAAACCTGACACAAGAGGAAATCATTTAAGGTCATCATGTCTGCCCTTGGCATTCTCGGAACGCCCTGGCCTCAGAATGCAGCATCTGTAGTCCATGGTAACCTGCGGAGAGGGGGCGGGGCTGAGGGAGGTTGGAACACTGCCCTCACTGAGGGAGTGGGTGTGGCCATCTCTGCTGTGACTGAACAAAGGGCAGGGGAGCAGGGGGCCCAGAGCAGGGCCCTCAGAGCCCGGCAGGTCCAGTGGGGTGTCACAAGCATTTAGGCCCAGGCCAAAGGGCGCCTTCTTTGTCTGCACAGCTGCCCAAACTCTCACCTTTCCAATCAGGCCGACCTCTTACTTGCGGTGTGTGTGGAACCTGTCCGCACAGTACACCTCGCTGCTCAGCTAACCATAGGTCTGGGCATCATAGCTTCCTGCCAGGTGACCGAAGTTCGCAGCCAGATGGGTCCCTGGGACACATGCAGAGAGGCTTCTGCCTGGGCCACAGGCCGCCCACTGCCCCTGCCCCAGATCGGGGGCCGCCAAGCAGCCCTGTCGGAGTCCCCTGCCTCTTGAGGGAGTATTGGACCAACACTTGTAGAAAACGGGGTTCTCGCGGGCAACTCATTGGAGGGACACAAATAAATCTTTGCCGACTTTCTGCTGAAGCTTACGAGCGTTCACACCTAAGCGTCTTACAAGGTCAGCTGTTTAGCTAAACATGAGCTCATGATCTAAATTTACACAATAATGAAGAAATCAGCTACAAGGGGAGACAATCAGCAAAAACTATCAATACCAGAATTAGATTCCCAAGGCCATCCATCTATTGTAGGAATAGTCAGGTGCAAGGCAGAAAATATATATAAAACTGGAACTGAAACCAGGAACAAGGATGTTTTCAAAGACTGGTAGGATCTCGAAAACATTTTTAAAGTACATGTCATTGATAAAGCTAAATACTCAAAGGTTGTGTAATACAACAGATTAAGCATTGAGAAGAGTGAAATTATGCTGTTTTGAAAACTATGGCAGGTGAGATTTTCTGCCTAATTATAGAAGAAGATTTCTCTAAAAAATACACATTATTTCAATGACTTATTGGCTGTGAAATAAGTTAAGGGTATTTCAAATGGCTTGTCTGCAAAGAAAGGTGAGATGTAGGGAATCTCAGAAAGTCGAGGGGAAAAGAGGTCAATATATACATTGCTATATGGTGAACTAAACCTTAGGCCAGCAACAATGGAGAGGACCTGACCCTTAGAAACTTACAAGTAAGCTGGAATCTTCAAAAGTTCAAATCTTTATAAGTAAAATATTTATTAAAATGAATAACCAAGTGTTTTAATTGACATCAGAAGATCAAAACAATAAACCCTGAGAACATAGAAAAAAGATAAATAAAGATATGAGCAGAACTTAATACAACAGAAAACGTATAAAATTGAGGTGATTTAGTAAGTCCAAAGAATCTTCTTTGAAAAGATTGAAAAGACACACTTTGATTAAGGAAAACAAAAACATAAGTAAAGAATATACAGAAAGAATCAGGACAATGTTATAGCAGAGAATATATGAAATGCCAGTAAATTTGAACATTTCTGTAAAGTGGACCATTTCCTAGCTCCTAAAGTTTACCAAACCTGACACAAGAGGAAATCATTTAAGGTCATCATGTCTGCCCTTGGCATTCTCGGAACGCCCTGGCCTCAGAATGCAGCATCTGTAGTCCATGGTAACCTGCGGAGAGGGGGCGGGGCTGAGGGAGGTTGGAACACTGCCCTCACTGAGGGAGTGGCTGTGGCTATCTCTGCTGTGACTGAACAAAGGGCAGGGGAGCAGGGGGCCCAGGGCAGGGCCCTCAGAGCCCGGCAGGTCCAGTGGGGTGTCACAAGCATTTAGGCCCAGGCCAAAGGGCGCCTTCTTTGTCTGCACAGCTGCCCAAACTCTCACCTTTCCAATCAGGCCGACCTCTTACTTGAAGTGTGTGTGGAACCTGTCCGCACAGTACACCTCGCTGCTCAGCTAACCATAGGTCTGGGCATCATATCTTCCTGCCAGGTGACCGAAGTTCGCAGGCAGATGGGTCCCTGGGACACATGCAGCGAGGCTTCTGCCTGGGCCACAGGCCGCCCACTGCCCCTGCCCCAGATCGGGGGCCGCCAAGCAGCCCTGTCGGAGTCCCCTGCCTCTTGAGGGAGTATTGGACCAACACTTGTAGAAAACGGGGTTCTCGCGGGCAACTCATTGGAGGGACACAAATAAATCTTTGCCGACTTTCTGCTGAAGCTTACGAGCGTTCACACCTAAGCGTCTTACAAGGTCAGCTGTTTAGCTAAACATGAGCTCATGATCTAAATTTACACAATAATGAAGAAATCAGCTACAAGGGGAGACAATCAGCAGAAACTATCAATACCAGAATTAGATTCCCAAGGCCATCCATCAATTATAGGAATAGTCAGGTGCAAGGCAGAAAATATACATAAAACTGGAACTGAAACCAGGAACAAGGATGTTTTCAAAGACTGGTAGGATCTCTAAAACATTTTTAAAGTACATGTCATTGATAAAGCTAAATACTCAAAGGTTGTGTAATACAACAGATTAATCATTGAGAAGAGTGAAATTATGCTGTTTTGAAAACTATGGCAGGTGAGATTTTCTGCCTAATTATAGAAGAAGATTGCTCTAAAAACTACACATTATTTCAATGACTTATTGGCTGTGAAATAAGTTAAGGGTATTTCAAATGGCTTGTCTGCAAAGAAAGGTGAGATGTAGGGAATCACAGAAAGTCGAGGGGAAAAGAGGTCAATATATACATTGCTATATGGTGAACTAAACCTTAGTCCAGCAACAATGGAGAGGACCTGACCCTTAGAAACTTACAAGTAAGCTGGAATCTTCAGAAGTTCAAATCTTTATAAGTAAAATATTTATTAAAATGAATAACCAAGTGTTTTAATTGACATCAGAAGATCAAAACAATAAACCCTGAGAACATAGAAAAAAGATAAATAAAGATATGAGCAGAACTTAATACAACAGAAAACGTATAAAATTGAGGTGATTTAGTAAGTCCAAAGAATCTTCTTTGAAAAGATTGAAAAGACACACTTTGATTATGGAAAACAAAAACATAAGTAAAGAATATACAGAAAGAATCAGGACAATGTTATAGCAGAGAATATATGAAATGCCAGTAAATTTGAACATTTCTGTAAAGTGGACCATTTCCTAGCTCCTAAAGTTTACCAAACCTGACACAAGAGGAAATCATTTAAGGTCATCATGTCTGCCCTTGGCATTCTCGGAATGCCCTGGCTTCAGAATGCAGCATCTGTAGTCCATGGTAACCTGCGGAGAGGGGGCGGGGCTGAGGGAGGTTGGAACACTGCCCTCACTGAGGGAGTGGGTGTGGCCATCTCTGCTGTGACTGAACAAAGGGCAGGGGAGCAGGGGGCCCAGGGCAGGGCCCTCAGAGCCCGGCAGGTCCAGTGGGGTGTCACAAGCATTTAGGCCCAGGCCAAAGGGCGCCTTCTTTGTCTGCACAGCTGCCCAAACTCTCACCTTTCCACTCAGGCCGACCTCTTACTTGAAGTGTGTGTGGAACCTATCCGCACAGTACACCTCGCTGCTCAGCTAACCATAGGTCTGGGCATCATAGCTTCCTGCCAGGTGACCGAAGTTCGCAGCCAGATGGGTCCCTGGGACACATGCAGAGAGGCTTCTGCCTGGGCCACAGGCCGCCCACTGCCCCTGCCCCAGATCGGGGGCCGCCAAGCAGCCCTGTCGGAGTCCCCTGCCTCTTGAGGGAGTATTGGACCAACACTTGTAGAAAACGGGGTTCTCGCGGGCAACTCATTGGAGGGACACAAATAAATCTTTGCCGACTTTCTGCTGAAGCTTACGAGCGTTCACACCTAAGCGTCTTACAAGGTCAGCTGTTTAGCTAAACATGAGCTCATGATCTAAATTTACACAATAATGAAGAAATCAGCTACAAGGGGAGACAATCAGCAGAAACTATCAATACCAGAATTAGATTCCCAAGGCCATCCATCAATTGTAGGAATAGTCAGGTGCAAGGCAGAAAATATACATAAAACTGGAACTGAAACCAGGAACAAGGATGTTTTCAAAGACTGGTAGGATCTCTAAAACATTTTTAAAGTACATGTCATTGATAAAGCTAAATACTCAAAGGTTGTGTAATACAACAGATTAATCATTGAGAAGAGTGAAATTATGCTGTTTTGAAAACTATGGAAGGTGAGATTTTCTGCCTAATTATAGAAGAAGATTTCTCTAAAAAATACACATTATTTCAATGACTTATTGGCTGTGAAATAAGTTAAGGGTATATCAAATGGCTTGTCTGCAAAGAAAGGTGAGATGTAGGGAATCACAGAAAGTCGAGGGGAAAAGAGGTCAATATATACATTGCTATATGGTGAACTAAACCTTAGTCCAGCAACAATGGAGAGGACCTGACCCTTAGAAACTTACAAGTAAGCTGGAATCTTCAGAAGTTCAAATCTTTATAAGTAAAATATTTATTAAAATGAATAACCAAGTGTTTTAATTGACATCAGAAGATCAAAACAATAAACCCTGAGAACATAGAAAAAAGATAAATAAAGATATGAGCAGAACTTAATACAACAGAAAACGTATAAAATTGAGGTGATTTAGTAAGTCCAAAGAATCTTCTTTGAAAAGATTGAAAAGACACACTTTGATTAAGGAAAACAAAAACATAAGTAAAGAATATACAGAAAGAATCAGGACAATGTTATAGCAGAGAATATATGAAATGCCAGTAAATTTGAACATTTCTGTAAAGTGGACCATTTCCTATCTCCTAAAGTTTACCAAACCTGAAACAAGAGGAAATCATTTAAGGTCATCATGTCTGCCCTTGGCATTCTCGGAACGCCCTGGCTTCAGAATGCAGCATCTGTAGTCCATGGTAACCTGCGGAGAGGGGGCGGGGCTGAGGGAGGTTGGAACACTGCCCTCACTGAGGGAGTGGGTGTGGCCATCTCTGCTGTGACTGAACAAAGGGCAGGGGAGCAGGGGGCCCAGGGCAGGGCCCTCATAGCCCGGCAGGTCCAGTGGGGTGTCACAAGCATTTAGGCCCAGGCCAAAGGGCGCCTTCTTTGTCTGCACAGCTGCCCAAACTCTCACCTTTCCAATCAGGCCGACCTCTTACTTGAAGTGTGTGTGGAACCTGTCCGCACAGTACACCTCGCTGCTCAGCTAACCATAGGTCTGGGCATCATAGCTTCCTGCCAGGTGACCGAAGTTCGCAGCCAGATGGGTCCCTGGGACACATGCAGAGAGGCTTCTGCCTGGGCCACAGGCCGCCCACTGCCCCTGCCCCAGATCGGGGGCCGCCAAGCAGCCCTGTCAGAGTCCCCTGCCTCTTGAGGGAGTACTGGACCAACACTTGTAGAAAACGGCGTTCTCGCGGGCAACTCATTGGAGGGACACAAATAAATCTTTGCCGACTTTCTGCTGAAGCTTACGAGCGTTCACACCTAAGCGTCTTACAAGGTCAGCTGTTTAGCTAAACATGAGCTCATGATTTAAATTTACACAATAATGAAGAAATCAGCTACAAGGGGAGACAATTAGCAGAAACTATCAATACCAGAATTAGATTCCCAAGGCCATCCATCAATTGTAGGAATAGTCAGGTGCAAGGCCGAAAATATACATAAAACTGGAACTGAAACAAGGAACAAGGATGTTTTCAAAGACTGGTAGGATCTCTAAAACATTTTTAAAGTACATGTCATTGATAAAGCTAAATACTCAAAGGTTGTGTAATACAACAGATTAAGCATTGAGAAGAGTGAAATTATGCTGTTTTGAAAACTATGGCAGGTGAGATTTTCTGCCTAATTATAGAAGAAGATTTCTCTAAAAAATACACATTATTTCAATGACTTATTGGCTGTGAAATAAGTTAAGGGTATTTCAAATGGCTTGTCTGCAAAGAAAGGTGAGATGTAGGGAATCACAGAAAGTCGAGGGGAAAATAGGTCAATATATACATTGCTATATGGTGAACTAAACCTTAGTCCAGCAACAATGGAGAGGACCTGACCCTTAGAAACTTACAAGTAAGCTGGAATCTTCAAAAGTTCAAATCTTTATAAGTAAAATATTTATTAAAATGAATAACCAAGTGTTTTAATTGACATCAGAAGATCAAAACAATAAACCCTGAGAACATAGAAAAAAGATAAATAAAGATATGAGCAGAACTTAATACAACAGAAAACGTATAAAATTGAGGTGATTTAGTAAGTCCAAAGAATCTTCTTTGAAAAGATTGAAAAGACACACTTTGATTAAGGAAAACAAAAACATAAGTAAAGAATATACAGAAAGAATCAGGACAATGTTATAGCAGAGAATATATGAAATGCCAGTAAATTTGAACATTTCTGTAAAGTGGACCATTTCCTAGCTCCTAAAGTTTACCAAACCTGACACAAGAGGAAATCATTTAAGGTCATCATGTCTGCCCTTGGCATTCTCGGAACGCCCTGGCCTCAGAATGCAGCATCTGTAGTCCATGGTAACCTGCGGAGAGGGGGCGGGGCTGACGGAGGTTGGAACACTGCCCTCACTGAGGGAGTGGGTGTGGCCATCTCTGCTGTGACTGAACAAAGGGCAGGGGAGCAGGGGGCCCAGGGCAGGGCCCTCAGAGCCCGGCAGGTCCAGTGGGGTGTCACAAGCATTTAGGCCCAGGCCAAAGGGCGCCTTCTTTGTCTGCACAGCTGCCCAAACTCTCACCTTTCCACTCAGGCCGACCTCTTACTTGAAGTGTGTGTGGAACCTGTCCGCACAGTACACCTCGCTGCTCAGCTAACCATAGGTCTGGGCATCATAGCTTCCTGCCAGGTGACCGAAGTTCGCAGGCAGATGGGTCCCTGGGACACATGCAGAGAGGCTTCTGCCTGGGCCACAGGCCGCCCACTGCCCCTGCCCCAGATCGGGGGCCGCCAAGCAGCCCTGTCGGAGTCCCCTGCCTATTGAGGGAGTATTGGACCAACACTTGTAGAAATCGGGGTTCTCCCGGGCAACTCATTGGAGGGACACAAATAAATCTTTGCCGACTTTCTGCTGAAGCTTACGAGCGTTCACACCTAAGCGTCTTACAAGGTCAGCTGTTTAGCTAAACATGAGCTCATGATCTAAATTTACACTATAATTAAGAAATCAGCTACAAGGGGAGACAATCAGCAAAAACTATCAATACCAGAATTAGATTCCCAAGGCCATCCATCAATTGTAGGAATAGTCAGGTGCAAGGCAGAAAATATACATAAAACTGGAACTGAAACCAGGAACAAGGATGTTTTCAAAGACTGGTAGGATCTCTAAAACATTTTTAAAGTACATGTCATTGATAAAGCTAAATACTCAAAGGTTGTGTAATACAACAGATTAAGCATTGAGAAGAGTGAAATTATGCTGTTTTGAAAACTATGGCAGGTGAGATTTTCTGCCTAATTATAGAAGAAGATTTCTCTAAAAAATACACATTATTTCAATGACTTATTGGCTGTGAAATAAGTTAAGGGTATTTCAAATGGCTTGTCTGCAAAGAAAGGTGAGATGTAGGGAATCACAGAAAGTCGAGGGGAAAAGAGGTCAATATATACATTGCTATATGGTGAACTAAACCTTAGGCCAGCAACAATGGAGAGGACCTGACCCTTGGAAACTTACAAGTAAGCTGGAATCTTCAAAAGTTCAAATCTTTATAAGTAAAATATTTATTAAAATGAATAAACAAGTGTTTTAATTGACATCAGAAGATCAAAACAATAAACCCTGAGAACATAGAAAAAAGATAAATAAAGATATGAGCAGAACAGAATACAACACAAAACGTATAAAATTGAGGTGATTTAGTAAGTCCAAAGAATCTTCTTTGAAAAGATTGAAAAGACACACTTTGATTAAGGAAAACAAAAACATAAGGAAAGAATATACAGAAAGAATCAGGACAATGTTATAGCAGAGAATATATGAAATGCCAGTAAATTTGAACATTTCTGTAAAGTGGACCATTTCCTAGCTCCTAAAGTTTACCAAACCTGACACAAGAGGAAATCATTTAAGGTCATCATGTCTGCCCTTGGCATTCTTGGAACGCCCTGGCCTCAGAATGCAGCCTCTGTAGTCCATGGTAACCTGCGGAGAGGGGGCGGGGCTGAGGGAGGTTGGAACACTGCCCTCACTGAGGGAGTGGGTGTGGCCATCTCTGCTGTGACTGAACAAAGGGCAGGGGAGCAGGGGGCCCAGGGCAGGGCCCTCAGAGCCCGGCAGGACCAGTGGGGTGTCACAAGCATTTAGGCCCAGGCCAAAGGGCGCCTTCTTTGTCTGCACAGCTGCCCAAACTCTCACCTTTCCAATCAGGCCGACCTCTTACTTGAAGTGTGTGTGGAACCTGTCCGCACAGTACACCTCGCTGCTCAGCTAACCATAGGTCTGGGCATCATATCTTCCTGCCAGGTGACCGAAGTTCTCAGCCAGATGGGTCCCTGGGACACATGCAGAAAGGCTTCTGCCTGGGCCACAGGTCGCCCACTGCCCCTGCCCCAGATCGGGGGCCGCCAAGCAGCCCTGTCGGAGTCCCCTGCCTCTTGAGGGAGTATTGGACCAACACTTGTAGAAAACGGGGTTCTCGCGGGCAACTCATTGGAGGGACACAAATAAATCTTTGCCGACTTTCTGCTGAAGCTTACGAGTGTTCACACCTAAGCATCTTACAAGGACAGCTGTTTAGCTAAACATGAGCTCATGATCTAAATTTACACAATAATGAAGAAATCAGCTACAAGGGGAGACAATCAGCAAAAACTATCAATACCAGAATTAGATTCCCAAGGCCATCCATCAATTGTAGGAATAGTCAGGTGCAAGGCAGAAAATATACATAAAACTGGAACTGAAACCAGGAACAAGGATGTTTTCAAAGACTGGTAGGATCTCTAAAACATTTTTAAAGTACATATCATTGATAAAGCTAAATACTCAAAAGTTGTGTAATACAACAGATTAAGCTTTGAGAAGTGTGAAATTATGCTGCTTTGAAAACTATGGCAGGTGAGATTTTCTGCCTAATTATAGAAAAAGATTTCTCTGAAAAATACACATTATTTCAATGACTTATTGGCTGTGAAATAAGTTAAGGGTATTTCAAATGGCTTGTCTGCCAAGAAAGGTGAGATGTAGGGAATCACAGAAAGTCGAGGGGAAAATAGGTCAATATATACATTGCTATATGGTGAACTAAACCTTAGTCCAGCAACAATGGAGAGGACCTGACCCTTAGAAACTTACAAGTAAGCTGGAATCTTCAAAACGTCAAATCTTTATAAGTAAAATATTTATTAAAATGAATAACCAAGTGTTTTAATTGACATCAGAAGATCAAAACAATAAACCCTGAGAACATAGAAAAAAGATAAATAAAGATATGAGCAGAACTTAATACAACAGAAAACGTATAAAATTGAGGTGATTTAGTAAGTCCAAAGAATCTTCTTTGAAAAGATTGAAAAGACACACTTTGATTAAGGAAAACAAAAACATAAGTAAAGAATATACAGAAAGAATCAGGACAATGTTATAGCAGAGAATATATGAAATGCCAGTAAATTTGAACATTTCTGTAAAGTGGACCATTTCCTAGCTCCTAAAGTTTACCAAACCTGACACAAGAGGAAATCATTTAAGGTCATCATGTCTGCCCTTGGCATTCTCGGAACGCCCTGGCCTCAGAATGCAGCATCTGTAGTCCATGGTAACCTGCGGAGAGGGGGCGGGGCTGAGGGAGGTTGGAACACTGCCCTCACTGAGGGAGTGGGTTTGGCCATCTCTGCTGTGACTGAAAAATGGGCAGGGGAGCAGGGGGCCCAGGGCAGGGCCCTCAGAGCCCGGCAGGTCCAGTGGGGTGTCACAAGCATTTAGGCCCAGGCCAAAGGGCGCCTTCTTTGTCTGCACAGCTGCCCAAACTCTCACCTTTCCACTCAGGCCGACCTCTTACTTGAAGTGTGTGTGGAACCTGTCCGCACAGTACACCTCGCTGCTCAGCTAACCATAGGTCTGGGCATCATAGCTTCCTGCCAGGTGACCGAAGTTCGCAGGCAGATGGGTCCCTGGGACACATGCAGAGAGGCATCTGCCTGGGCCACAGGCCGCCCACTGCCCCTGCCCCAGATCGGGGGCCGCCAAGCAGCCCTGTCGGAGTCCCCTGCCTCTTGAGGGAGTATTGGACCAACACTTGTAGAAAACGGGGTTCTCGCGGGCAACTCATTGGAGGGACACAAATAAATCTTTGCCGACTTTCTGCTGAAGCTTACGAGCGTTCACACCTAAGCATCTTACAAGGTCAGCTGTTTAGCTAAACATGAGCTCATGATCTAAATTTACACAATAATGAAGAAATCAGCTACAAGGGGAGACAATCAGCAAAAACTATCAATACCAGAATTAGATTCCCAAGGCCATCCATCAATTGTAGGAATAGTCAGGTGCAAGGCAGAAAATATACATAAAACTGGAACTGAAACCAGGAACAAGGATGTTTTCAAAGACTGGTAGGATCTCTAAAACATTTTTAAAGTACATGTCATTGATAAAGCTAAATACTCAAAGGTTGTGTAATACAACAGATTAAGCATTGAGAAGAGTGAAATTATGCTGTTTTGAAAACTATGGCAGGTGAGATTTTCTGCCTAATTATATAAGAAGATTTCTCTAAAAAATACACATTATTTCAATGACTTATTGGCTGTGAAATAAGTTAAGGGTATTTCAAATGGCTTGTCTGCCAAGAAAGGTGAGATGTAGGGAATCACAGAAAGTCGAGGGGAAAAGAGGTCAATATATACATTGCTATATGGTGAACTAAACCTTAGGCCAGCAACAATGGAGAGGACCTGACCCTTAGAAACTTACAAGTAAGCTGGAATCTTCAAAAGTTCAAATCTTTATAAGTAAAATATTTATTAAAATGAATAACCAAGTGTTTTAATTGACATCAGAAGATCAAAACAATAAACCCTGAGAACATAGAAAAAAGATAAATAAAGATATGAGCAGAACAGAATACAACACAAAACGTATAAAATTGAGGTGATTTAGTAAGTCCAAAGAATCTTCTTTGAAAAGATTGAAAAGACACACTTTGATTAAGGAAAACAAAAACATAAGGAAAGAATATACAGAAAGAATCAGGACAATGTTATAGCAGAGAATATATGAAATGCCAGTAAATTTGAACATTTCTGTAAAGTGGACCATTTCCTAGCTCCTAAAGTTTACCAAACCTGACACAAGAGGAAATCATTTAAGGTCATCATGTCTGCCCTTGGCATTCTCGGAACGCCCTGGCCTCAGAATGCAGCCTCTGTAGTCCATGGTAACCTGCGGAGAGGGGGCGGGGCTGAGGGAGGTTGGAACACTGCCCTCACTGAGGGAGTGGGTGTGGCCATCTCTGCTGTGACTGAACAAAGGGCAGGGGAGCAGGGGGCCCAGGGCAGGGCCCTCAGAGCCCGGCAGGACCAGTGGGGTGTCACAAGCATTTAGGCCCAGGCCAAAGGGCGCCTTCTTTGTCTGCACAGCTGCCCAAACTCTCACCTTTCCAATCAGGCCGACCTCTTACTTGAAGTGTGTGTGGAACCTGTCCGCACAGTACACCTCGCTGCTCAGCTAACCATAGGTCTGGGCATCATATCTTCCTGCCAGGTGACCGAAGTTCGCAGCCAGATGGGTCCCTGGGACACATGCAGAAAGGCTTCTGCCTGGGCCACAGGTCGCCCACTGCCCCTGCCCCAGATCGGGGGCCGCCAAGCAGCCCTGTCGGAGTCCCCTGCCTCTTGAGGGAGTATTGGACCAACACTTGTAGAAAACGGGGTTCTCGCGGGCAACTCATTGGAGGGACACAAATAAATCTTTGCCGACTTTCTGCTGAAGCTTACGAGTGTTCACACCTAAGCATCTTACAAGGACAGCTGTTTAGCTAAACATGAGCTCATGATCTAAATTTACACAATAATGAAGAAATCAGCTACAAGGGGAGACAATCAGCAAAAACTATCAATACCAGAATTAGATTCCCAAGGCCATCCATCAATTGCAGGAATAGTCAGGTGCAAGGCAGAAAATATACATAAAACTGGAACTGAAACCAGGAACAAGGATGTTTTCAAAGACTGGTAGGATCTCTAAAACATTTTTAAAGTACATGTCATTGATAAAGCTAAATACTCAAAGGTTGTGTAATACAACAGATTAAGCTTTGAGAAGTGTGAAATTATGCTGTTTTGAAAACTATGGCAGGTGAGATTTTCTGCCTAATTATAGAAGAAGATTTCTCTAAAAAATACACATTATTTCAATGACTTATTGGCTGTGAAATAAGTTAAGGGTATTTCAAATGGCTTGTCTGCCAAGAAAGGTGAGATGTAGGGAATCACAGAAAGTCGAGGGGAAAATAGGTCAATATATACATTGCTATATGGTGAACTAAACCTTAGTCCAGCAACAATGGAGAGGACCTGACCCTTAGAAACTTACAAGTAAGCTGGATTCTTCAAAAGTTCAAATCTTTATAAGTAAAATATTTATTAAAATGAATAACCAAGTGTTTGAATTGACATCAGAAGATCAAAACAATAAACCCTGAGAACATAGAAAAAAGATAAATAAAGATATGAGCAGAACTTAATACAACAGAAAACGTATAAAATTGAGGTGATTTAGTAAGTCCAAAGAATCTTCTTTGAAAAGATTGAAAAGACACACTTTGATTAAGGAAAACAAAAACATAAGTAAAGAATATACAGAAAGAATCAGGACAATGTTATAGCAGAGAATATATGAAATGCCAGTAAATTTGAACATTTCTGTAAAGTGGACCATTTCCTAGCTCCTAAAGTTTACCAAACCTGACACAAGAGGAAATCATTTAAGGTCATCATGTCTGCCCTTGGCATTCTTGGAACGCCCTGGCCTCAGAATGCAGCCTCTGTAGTCCATGGTAACCTGCGGAGAGGGGGCGGGGCTGAGGGAGGTTGGAACACTGCCCTCACTGAGGGAGTGGGTGTGGCCATCTCTGCTGTGACTGAACAAAGGGCAGGGGAGCAGGGGGCCCAGGGCAGGGCCCTCAGAGCCCGGCAGGACCAGTGGGGTGTCACAAGCATTTAGGCCCAGGCCAAAGGGCGCCTTCTTTGTCTGCACAGCTGCCCAAACTCTCACCTTTCCAATCAGGCCGACCTCTTACTTGAAGTGTGTGTGGAACCTGTCCGCACAGTACACCTCGCTGCTCAGCTAACCATAGGTCTGGGCATCATATCTTCCTGCCAGGTGACCGAAGTTCGCAGCCAGATGGGTCCCTGGGACACATGCAGAAAGGCTTCTGCCTGGGCCACAGGTCGCCCACTGCCCCTGCCCCAGATCGGGGGCCGCCAAGCAGCCCTGTCGGAGTCCCCTGCCTCTTGAGGGAGTATTGGACCAACACTTGTAGAAAACGGGGTTCTCGCGGGCAACTCATTGGAGGGACACAAATAAATCTTTGCCGACTTTCTGCTGAAGCTTACGAGTGTTCACACCTAAGCATCTTACAAGGACAGCTGTTTAGCTAAACATGAGCTCATGATCTAAATTTACACAATAATGAAGAAATCAGCTACAAGGGGAGACAATCAGCAAAAACTATCAATACCAGAATTAGATTCCCAAGGCCATCCATCAATTGCAGGAATAGTCAGGTGCAAGGCAGAAAATATACATAAAACTGGAACTGAAACCAGGAACAAGGATGTTTTCAAAGACTGGTAGGATCTCTAAAACATTTTTAAAGTACATGTCATTGATAAAGCTAAATACTCAAAGGTTGTGTAATACAACAGATTAAGCTTTGAGAAGTGTGAAATTATGCTGTTTTGAAAACTATGGCAGGTGAGATTTTCTGCCTAATTATAGAAGAAGATTTCTCTAAAAAATACACATTATTTCAATGACTTATTGGCTGTGAAATAAGTTAAGGGTATTTCAAATGGCTTGTCTGCCAAGAAAGGTGAGATGTAGGGAATCACAGAAAGTCGAGGGGAAAATAGGTCAATATATACATTGCTATATGGTGAACTAAACCTTAGTCCAGCAACAATGGAGAGGACCTGACCCTTAGAAACTTACAAGTAAGCTGGATTCTTCAAAAGTTCAAATCTTTATAAGTAAAATATTTATTAAAATGAATAACCAAGTGTTTGAATTGACATCAGAAGATCAAAACAATAAACCCTGAGAACATAGAAAAAAGATAAATAAAGATATGAGCAGAACTTAATACAACAGAAAACGTATAAAATTGAGGTGATTTAGTAAGTCCAAAGAATCTTCTTTGAAAAGATTGAAAAGACACACTTTGATTAAGGAAAACAAAAACATAAGTAAAGAATATACAGAAAGAATCAGGACAATGTTATAGCAGAGAATATATGAAATGCCAGTAAATTTGAACATTTCTGTAAAGTGGACCATTTCCTAGCTCCTAAAGTTTACCAAACCTGACACAAGAGGAAATCATTTAAGGTCATCATGTCTGCCCTTGGCATTCTTGGAACGCCCTGGCCTCAGAATGCAGCCTCTGTAGTCCATGGTAACCTGCGGAGAGGGGGCGGGGCTGAGGGAGGTTGGAACACTGCCCTCACTGAGGGAGTGGGTGTGGCCATCTCTGCTGTGACTGAACAAAGGGCAGGGGAGCAGGGGGCCCAGGGCAGGGCCCTCAGAGCCCGGCAGGACCAGTGGGGTGTCACAAGCATTTAGGCCCAGGCCAAAGGGCGCCTTCTTTGTCTGCACAGCTGCCCAAACTCTCACCTTTCTAATCAGGCCGACCTCTTACTTGAAGTGTGTGTGGAACCTGTCCGCACAGTACACCTCGCTGCTCAGCTAACCATAGGTCTGGGCATCATATCTTCCTGCCAGGTGACCGAAGTTCGCAGGCAGATGGGTCCCTGGGACACATGCAGAGAGGCTTCTGCCTGGGCCAAAGGTCGCCCACTGCCCCTGCCCCAGATCGGGGGCCGCCAAGCAGCCCTGTCGGTGTCCCCTGCCTCTTGAGGGAGTATTGGACCAACACTTGTAGAAAACGGGGTTCTCGCGGGCAACTCATTGGAGGGACACAAATAAATCTTTGCCGACTTTCTGCTGAAGCTTACGAGTGTTCACACCTAAGCATCTTACAAGGTCAGCTGTTTAGCTAAACATGAGCTCATGATCTAAATTTACACAATAATGAAGAAATCAGCTACAAGGGGAGACAATCAGCAAAAACTATCAATACCAGAATTAGATTCCCAAGGCCATCCATCAATTGTAGGAATAGGCAGGTGCAAGGCAGAAAATATACATAAAACTGGAACTGAAACCAGGAACTAGGATGTTTTCAAAGACTGGTAGGATCTCTAAAACATTTTTAAAGGACATGTCATTGATAAAGCTAAATACTCAAAGGTTGTGTAATACAACAGATTAAGCATTGAGAAGAGTGAAATTATGCTGTTTTGAAAACTATGGCAGGTGAGATTTTCTGCCTAATTATAGAAGAAGATTTCTCTAAAAAATACACATTATTTCAATGACTTATTGGCTGTGAAATAAGTTAAGGGTATTTCAAATGGCTTGTCTGCAAAGAAAGGTGAGATGTAGGGAATCACAGAAAGTCGAGGGGAAAATAGGTCTATATATACATTGCTATATGGTGAACTAAACCTTAGGCCAGCAACAATGGAGAGGACCTGACCCTTAGAAACTTACAAGTAAGCTGGAATCTTCAAAAGTTCAAATCTTTATAAGTAAAATATTTATTAAAATGAATAACCAAGTGTTTGAATTGACATCAGAAGATCAAAACAATAAACCCTGAGAACATAGAAAAAAGATAAATAAAGATATGAGCAGAACTTAATACAACAGAAAACGTATAAAATTGAGGTGATTTAGTAAGTCCAAAGAATCTTCTTTGAAAAGATTGAAAAGACACACTTTGATTAAGGAAAACAAAAACATAAGGAAAGAATATACAGAAAGAATCAGGACAATGTTATAGCAGAGAATATATGAAATGCCAGTAAATTTGAACATTTCTGTAAAGTGGACCATTTCCTAGCTCCTAAATTTTACCAAACCTGACACAAGAGGAAATCATTTAAGGACATCATGTCTGCCCTTGGCATTCTCGGAACGCCCTGGCCTCAGAATGCAGCATCTGTAGTCCATGGTAACCTGCGGAGAGGGGGCGGGGCTGAGGGAGGTTGGAACACTGCCCTCACTGAGGGAGTGGGTGTGGCCATCTCTGCTGTGACTGAACAAAGGGCAGGGGAGCAGTGTGCCCAGGGCAGGGCCCTCAGAGCCCGGCAGGTCCAGTGGGGTGTCACAAGCATTTAGGCCCAGGCCAAAGGGCGCCTTCTTTGTCTGCACAGCTGCCCAAACTCTCACCTTTCCACTCAGGCCGACCTCTTACTTGAAGTGTGTGTGGAACCTGTCCGCACAGTACACCTCGCTGCTCAGCTAACCATAGGTCTGGGCATCATAGCTTCCTGCCAGGTGACCGAAGTTCGCAGCCAGATGGGTCCCTGGGACACATGCAGAGAGGCTTCTGCCTGGGCCACAGGTCGCCCACTGCCCCTGCCCCAGATCGGGGGCCGCCAAGCAGCCCTGTCGGAGTCCCCTGCCTCTTGAGGGAGTATTGGACCAACACTTGTAGAAAACGGGGTTCTCGCAGGCAACTCATTGGAGGGACACAAATAAATCTTTGCCGACTTTCTGCTGAAGCTTACGAGCGTTCACACCTAAGCGTCTTACAAGGACAGCTGTTTAGCTAAACATGAGCTCATGATCTAAATTTACACAATAATGAAGAAATCAGCTACAATGGGAGACAATCAGCAAAAACTATCAATACCAGAATTAGATTCCCAAGGCCATCCATCAATTGTAGGAATAGTCAGGTGCAAGGCAGAAAATATACATAAAACTGGAACTGAAACCAGGAACAAGGATGTTTTCAAAGACTGGTAGGATCTCTAAAACATTTTTAAAGTACATGTCATTGATAAAGCTAAATACTCAAAGGTTGTGTAATACAACAGATTAAGCATTGAGAAATGTGAAATTATGCTGTTTTGAAAACTATGGCAGGTGAGATTTTCTGCCTAATTATAGAAGAATATTTCTCTAAAAAATACACATTATTTCAATGACTTATTGGCTGTGAAATAAGTTAAGGGTATTTCAAATGGCTTGTCTGCAAAGAAAGGTGAGATGTAGGGAATCACAGAAAGTCGAGGGGAAAATAGGTCAATATATACATTGCTATATGGTGAACTAAACCTTAGGCCAGCAACAATGGAGAGGACCTGACCCTTAGAAACTTACAAGTAAGCTGGAATCTTCAAAAGTTCAAATCTTTATAAGTAAAATATTTATTAAAATGAATAACCAAGTGTTTTAATTGACATCAGAAGATCAAAACAATAAACCCTGAGAACATAGAAAAAAGATAAATAAAGATATGAGCAGAACTTAATACAACAGAAAACGTATAAAATTGAGGTGATTTAGTAAGTCCAAAGAATCTTCTTTGAAAAGATTGAAAAGACACACTTTGATTAAGGAAAACAAAAACATAAGTAAAGAATATACAGAAAGAATCAGGACAATGTTATAGCAGAGAATATAAGAAATGCCAGTAAATTTGAACATTTCTGTAAAGTGGACCATTTCCTAGCTCCTAAAGTTTACCAAACCTGACACAAGAGGAAATCATTTAAGGTCATCATGTCTGCCCTTGGCATTCTCGGAACGCCCTGGCCTCAGAATGCAGCCTCTGTAGTCCATGGTAACCTGCAGAGAGGGGGCGGGGCTGAGGGAGGTTGGAACACTGCCCTCACTGAGGGAGTGGGTGTGGCCATCTCTGCTGTGACTGAACAAAGGGCAGGGGAGCAGGGGGCCCAGGGCAGGGCCCTCAGAGCCCGGCAGGTCCAGTGGGGTGTCACAAGCATTTAGGCCCAGGCCAAAGGGCGCCTTCTTTGTCTGCACAGCTGCCCAAACTCTCACCTTTCCACTCAGGCCGACCTCTTACTTGAAGTGTGTGTGGAACCTGTCCGCACAGTACACCTCGCTGCTCAGCTAACCATAGGTCTGGGCATCATAGCTTCCTGCCAGGTGACCGAAGTTCGCAGGCAGATGGGTCCCTGGGACACATGCAGAGAGGCTTCTGCCTGGGCCACAGGCCGCCCACTGCCCCTGCCCCAGATCGGGGGCCGCCAAGCAGCCCTGTCGGAGTCCCCTGCCTATTGAGGGAGTATTGGACCAACACTTGTAGAAAACGGGGTTCTCGCGGGCAACTCATTGGAGGGACACAAATAAATCTTTGCCGACTTTCTGCTGAAGCTTACGAGCGTTCACACCTAAGCGTCTTACAAGGTCAGCTGTTTAGCTAAACATGAGCTCATGATCTAAATTTACACAATAATGAAGAAATCAGCTACAAGGGGAGACAATCAGCAAAAACTATCAATACCAGAATTAGATTCCCAAGGCCATCCATCAATTGTAGGAATAGTCAGGTGCAAGGCAGAAAATATACATAAAACTGGAACTGAAACCAGGAACAAGGATGTTTTCAAAGACTGGTAGGATCTCTAAAACATTTTTAAAGTACATGTCATTGATAAAGCTAAATACTCAAAGGTTGTGTAATACAACAGATTAAGCATTGAGAAGAGTGAAATTATGCTGTTTTGAAAACTATGGCAGGTGAGATTTTCTGCCTAATTATAGAAGAAGATTTCTCTAAAAAATACACATTATTTCAATGACTTATTGGTTGTGAAATAAGTTAAGGGTATTTCAAATGGCTTGTCTGCAAAGAAAGGTGAGATGTAGGGAATCACAGAAACTCGAGGGGAAAATAGGTCAATATATACATTGCTATATGGTGAACTAAACCTTAGGCCAGCAACAATGGAGAGGACCTGACCCTTAGAAACTTACAAGTAAGCTGGAATCTTCAAAAGTTCAAATCTTTATAAGTAAAATATTTATTAAAATGAATAACCAAGTGTTTTAATTGACATCAGAAGATCAAAACAATAAACCCTGAGAACATAGAAAAAAGATAAATAAAGATATGAGCATAACTTAATACAACACAAAACGTATAAAATTGAGGTGATTTAGTAAGTCCAAAGAATCTTCTTTGAAAAGATTGAAAAGACACACTTTGATTAAGGAAAACAAAAACATAAGGAAAGAATATACAGAAAGAATCAGGACAATGTTATAGCAGAGAATATATGAAATGCCAGTAAATTTGAACATTTCTGTAAAGTGGACCATTTCCTAGCTCCTAAAGTTTACCAAACCTGACACAAGAGGAAATCATTTAAGGTCATCATGTCTGCCCTTGGCATTCTTGGAACGCCCTGGCCTCAGAATGCAGCCTCTGTAGTCCATGGTAACCTGCGGAGAGTGGGCGGGGCTGAGGGAGGTTGGAACACTGCCCTCACTGAGGGAGTGGGTGTGGCCATCTCTGCTGTGACTGAACAAAGGGCAGGGGAGCAGGGGGCCCAGGGCAGGGCCCTCAGAGCCCGGCAGGACCAGTGGGGTGTCACAAGCATTTAGGCCCAGGCCAAAGGGCGCCTTCTTTGTCTGCACAGCTGCCCAAACTCTCACCTTTCCAATCAGGCCGACCTCTTACTTGAAGTGTGTGTGGAACCTGTCCGCACAGTACACCTCGCTGCTCAGCTAACCATAGGTCTGGACATCATATCTTCCTGCCAGGTGACCGAAGTTCGCAGGCAGATGGGTCCCTGGGACACATGCAGAGAGGCTTCTGCCTGGGCCACAGGTCGCCCACTGCCCCTGCCCCAGATCGGGGGCCGCCAAGCAGCCCTGTCGGAGTCCCCTGCCTCTTGAGGGAGTATTGGACCAACACTTGTAGAAAACGGGGTTCTCCTGGGCAACTCATTGGAGGGACACAAATAAGTCTTTGCCGACTTTCTGCTGAAGCTTACGAGTGTTCACACCTAAGCATCTTACAAGGTCAGCTGTTTAGCTAAACATGAGCTCATGATCTAAATTTACACAATAATGAAGAAATCAGCTACAAGGGGAGACAATCAGCAAAAACTATCAATACCAGAATTAGATTCCCAAGGCCATCCATCAATTGTAGGAATAGTCAGGTGCAAGGCAGAAAATATACATAAAACTGGAACTGAAACCAGGAACAAGGATGTTTTCAAAGACTGGTAGGATCTCTAAAACCTTTTTAAAGTACATGTCATTGATAAAGCTAAATACTCAAAGGTTGTGTAATACAACAGATTAAGCTTTGAGAAGTGTGAAATTATGCTGTTTTGAAAACTATGGCAGGTGAGATTTTCTGCCTAATTATAGAAGAAGATTTCTCTGAAAAATACACATTATTTCAATGACTTATTGGCTGTGAAATAAGTTAAGGGTATTTCAAATGGCTTGTCTGCCAAGAAAGGTGAGATGTAGGGAATCACAGAAAGTCGAGGGGAAAATAGGTCAATATATACATTGCTATATGGTGAACTAAACCTTAGTCCAGCAACAATGGAGAGGACCTGACCCTTAGAAACTTACAAGTAAGCTGGATTCTTCAAAAGTTCAAATCTTTATAAGTAAAATATTTATTAAAATGAATAACCAAGTGTTTTAATTGACATCAGAAGATCAAAACAATAAACCCTGAGAACATAGAAAAAAGATAAATAAAGATATGAGCAGAACTTAATACAACAGAAAACGTATAAAATTGAGGTGATTTAGTAAGTCCAAAGAATCTTCTTTGAAAAGATTGAAAAGACACACTTTGATTAAGGAAAACAAAAACATAAGTAAAGAATATACAGAAAGAATCAGGACAATGTTATAGCACAGAATATATGAAATGCCAGTAAATTTGAACATTTCTGTAAAGTGGACCATTTCCTAGCTCCTAAAGTTTACCAAACCTGACACAAGAGGAAATCATTTAAGGTCATCATGTCTGCCCTTCGCATTCTCGGAACGCCCTGGCCTCAGAATGCAGCATCTGTAGTCCATGGTAACCTGCGGGGAGGGGGCGGGGCTGACGGAGGTTGGAACACTGCCCTCACTGAGGGAGTGGATGTGGCCATCTCTGCTGTGACTGAACAAAGGGCAGGGGAGCAGGGGGCCCAGGGCAGGGCCCTCAGAGCCCGGCAGGTCCAGTGGGGTGTCACAAGCATTTAGGCCCAGGCCAAAGGGCGCCTTCTTTGTCTGCACAGCTGCCCAAACTCTCACCTTTCCAATCAGGCCGACCTCTTACTTGAAGTGTGTGTGGAACCTGTCCGCACAGTACACCTCGCTGCTCAGCTAACCATAGGTCTGGGCATCATAGCTTCCTGCCAGGTGACCGAAGTTCGCAGGCAGATGGGTCCCTGGGACACATGCAGAGAGGCTTCTGCCTGGGCCACAGGTCGCCCACTGCCCCTGCCCCAGATCGGGGGCCGCCAAGCAGCCCTGTTGGAGTCCCCTGCCTCTTGAGGGAGTATTGGACCAACACTTGTAGAAAACGGGGTTCTCGCGGGCAACTCATTGGAGGGACACAAATAAATCTTTGCCGACTTTCTGCTGAAGCTTACGAGCGTTCACACCTAAGCGTCTTACAAGGTCAGCTGTTTAGCTAAACATGAGCTCATGATCTAAATTTACACAATAATGAAGAAATCAGCTACAAGGGGAGACAATCAGCAAAAACTATCAATACCAAAATTAGATTCCCAAGGCCATCCATCAATTGTAGGAATAGTCAGGTGCAAGGAAGAAAATATACATAAAACTGGAACTGAAACCAGGAACAAGGATGTTTTCAAAGACTGGTAGGATCTCTAAAACATTTTTAAAGTACATGTCATTGATAAAGCTAAATACTCAAATGTTGTGTAATACAACAGATTAAGCATTGAGAAGTGTGAAATTATGCTGTTTTGAAAACTATGGCAGGTGAGATTTTCTGCCTAATTATAGAAGAAGATTTCTCTAAAAAATACACATTATTTCAATGACTTATTGGCTGTGAAATAAGTTAAGGGTATTTCAAATGGCTTGTCTGCAAAGAAAGGTGAGATGTAGGGAATCACAGAAAGTCGAGGGGAAAATAGGTCAATATATACATTGCTATATGGTGAACTAAACCTTAGGCCAGCAACAATGGAGAGGACCTGACCCTTAGAAACTTACAAGTAAGCTGGAATCTTCAAAAGTTCAAATCTTTATAAGTAAAATATTTATTAAAATGAATAACCAAGTGTTTTAATTGACATCAGAAGATCAAAACAATAAACCCTGAGAACATAGAAAAAAGATAAATAAAGATATGAGCAGAACTTAATACAACAGAAAACGTATAAAATTGAGGTGATTTAGTAAGTCCAAAGAATCTTCTTTGAAAAGATTGAAAAGACACACTTTGATTAAGGAAAACAAAAACATAAGTAAAGAATATACAGAAAGAATCAGGACAATGTTATAGCAGAGAATATATGAAATGCCAGTAAATTTGAACATTTCTGTAAAGTGGACCATTTCCTAGCTCCTAAAGTTTACCAAACCTGACACAAAGGAAATCATTTAAGGTCATCATGTCTGCCCTTGGCATTCTTGGAACGCCCTGGCCTCAGAATGCAGCCTCTGTAGTCCATGGTAACCTGCGGAGAGGGGGCGGGGCTGAGGGAGGTTGGAACACTGCCCTCACTGAGGGAGTGGGTGTGGCCATCTCTGCTGTGACTGAACAAAGGGCAGGGGAGCAGGGGGCCCAGGGCAGGGCCCTCAGAGCCCGGCAGGTCCAGTGGGGTGTCACAAGCATTTAGGCCCAGGCCAAAGGGCGCCTTCTTTGTCTGCACAGCTGCCCAAACTCTCACCTTTCCACTCAGGCCGACCTCTTACTTGAAGTGTGTGTGGAACCTGTCCGCACAGTACACCTCGCTGCTCAGCTAACCATAGGTCTGGGCATCATAGCTTCCTGCCAGGTGACCGAAGTTCGCAGGCAGATGGGTCCCTGGGACACATGCAGAGAGGCTTCTGCCTGGGCCACAGGCCGCCCACTGCCCCTGCCCCAGATCGGGGGCCGCCAAGCAGCCCTGTCGGAGTCCCCTGCCTCTTGAGGGAGTATTGGACCAACACTTGTAGAAAACGGGGTTCTCGCGGGCAACTCATTGGAGGGACACAAATAAATCTTTGCCGACTTTCTGCTGAAGCTTACGAGCGTTCACACCTAAGCGTCTTACAAGGTCAGCTGTTTAGCTAAACATGAGCTCATGATCTAAATTTACACAATAATGAAGAAATCAGCTACAAGGGGAGACAATCAGCAAAAACTATCAATACAAGAATTAGATTCCCAAGGCCATCCATCAATTGTAGGAATAGTCAGGTGCAAGGCAGAAAATATACACAAAACTGGAACTGAAACCAGGAACAAGGATGTTTTCAAAGACTGGTAGGATCTCTAAAACATTTTTAAAGTACATGTCATTGATAAAGCTAAATACTCAAAGGTTGTGTAATACAAAAGATTAAGCATTGAGAAGAGTGAAATTATGCTGTTTTGAAAACTATGGCAGGTGAGATTTTCTGCCTAATTATAGAAGAAGATTTCTCTAAAAAATACACATTATTTCAATGACTTATTGGCTGTGAAATAATTTAAGGGTATTTCAAATGGCTTGTGTGCAAAGAAAGGTGAGATGTAGGGAATCACAGAAAGTCGAGGGGAAAATAGGTCAATATATACATTGCTATATGGTGAACTAAACCTTAGGCCAGCAACAATGGAGAGGACCTGACCCTTAGAAACTTACAAGTAAGCTGGAATCTTCAAAAGTTCCAAACTTTATAAGTAAAATATTTATTAAAATGAATAACCGAGTGTTTTAATTGACATCAGAAGATCAAAACAATAAACCCTGAGAACATAGAAAAAAGATAAATAAAGATATGAGCAGAACTTAATACAACAGAAAACGTATAAAATTGAGGTGATTTAGTAAGTCCAAAGAATCTTCTTTGAAAAGATTGAAAAGACACACTTTGATTAAGGAAAACAAAAACATAAGTAAAGAATATACAGAAAGAATCAGGACAATGTTATAGCAGAGAATATATGAAATGCCAGTAAATTTGAACATTTCTGTAAAGTGGACCATTTCCTAGCTCCTAAAGTTTACCAAACCTGACACAAGAGGAAATCATTTAAGGTCATCATGTCTGCCCTTGGCATTCTCGGAACGTCCTGGCCTCAGAATGCAGCATCTGTAGTCCATGGTAACCTGCGGAGTGGGGGCGGGGCTGACGGAGATTGGAACACTGCCCTCACTGAGGGAGTGGGTGTGGCCATCTCTGCTGTGACTGAACAAAGGGCAGGGGAGCAGGGGGCCCAGGGCAGGGCCCTCAGAGCCCGGCAGGTCCAGTGGGGTGTCACAAACATTTAGGCCCAGGCCAAAGGGCGCCTTCTTTGTCTGCACAGCTGCCCAAACTCTCACCTTTCCACTCAGGCCGACCTCGTACTTGAAGTGTGTGTGGAACCTGTCCGCACAGTACACCTCGCTGCTCAGCTAACCATAGGTCTGGGCATCATAGCTTCCTGCCAGGTGACCGAAGTTCGCAGGCAGATGGGTCCCTGGGACACATGCAGAGAGGCTTCTGCCTGGGCCACAGGCCGCCCACTGCCCCTGCCCCAGATCGGGGGCCGCCAAGCAGCCCTGTCGGAGTCCCCTGCCTCTTGAGGGAGTATTGGACCAACACTTGTAGAAATCGGGGTTCTACCGGGCAACTCATTGGAGGGACACAAATAAATCTTTGCCGACTTTCTGCTGAAGCTTATGAGCGTTCACACCTAAGCGTCTTACAAGGTCAGCTGTTTAGCTAAACATGAGCTCATGATCTAAATTTACACAATACTGAAGAAATCAGCTACAAGGGGAGACAATCAGCAAAAACTATCAATACCAGAATTAGATTCCCAAGGCCATCCATCAATTGTAGGAATAGTCAGGTGCAAGGCAGAAAATATACATAAAACTGGAACTGAAACCAGGAACAAGGATGTTTTCAAAGACTGGTAGGATCTCTAAAACATTTTTAAAGTACATGTCATTGATAAAGCTAAATAGTCAAAGGTTGTGTAATACAACAGATTAAGCATTGAGAAGTGTGAAATTATGCTGTTTTGAAAACTATGGCAGGTGAGATTTTCTGCCTAATTATAGAAGAAGATTTCTCTAAAAAATACACATTATTTCAATGACTTATTGGCTGTGAAATAAGTTAAGGGTATTTCAAATGGCTTGTCTGCAAAGAAAGGTGAGATGTAGGGAATCACAGAAAGTCGAGGGGAAAATAGGTCAATATATACATTGCTATATGGTGAACTAAACCTTATGCCAGCAACAATGGAGAGGACCTGACCCTTAGAAACTTACAAGTAAGCTGGAATCTTCAAAACTTCAAATCTTTATAAGTAAAATATTTATTAAAATGAATAACCAAGTGTTTTAATTGACATCAGAAGATCAAAACAATAAACCCTGAGAACATAGAAAAAAGATAAATAAAGATATGAGCAGAACTTAATACAACAGAAAACGTATAAAATTGAGGTGATTTAGTAAGTCCAAAGAATCTTCTTTGAAAAGATTGAAAAGACACACTTTGATTAAGGAAAACAAAAACATAAGTAAAGAATATACAGAAAGAATCAGGACAATGTTATAGCAGAGAATATATGAAATGCCAGTAAATTTGAACATTTCTGTAAAGTGGACCATTTCCTAGCTCCTAAAGTTTACCAAACCTGACACAAGAGGAAATCATTTAAGGTCATCATGTCTGCCCTTGGCATTCTCGGAACGCCCTGGCCTCAGAATGCAGCCTCTGTAGTCCATGGTAACCTGCGGAGAGGGGGCGGGGCTGAGGGAGGTTGGAACACTGCCCTCACTGAGGGAGTGGGTGTGGCCATCACTGCTGTGACTGAACAAAGGGCAGGGGAGCAGGGGGCCCAGGGCAGGGCCCTCAGAGCCCGGCAGGTCCAGTGGGGTGTCACAAGCATTTAGGCCCAGGCCAAAGGGCGCCTTCTTTGTCTGCACAGCTGCCCAAACTCTCACCTTTCCACTCAGGCCGACCTCTTACTTGAAGTGTGTGTGGAACCTGTCCGCACAGTACACCTCGCTGCTCAGCTAACCATAGGTCTGGGCATCATAGCTTCCTGCCAGGTGACCGAAGTTCGCAGGCAGATGGGTCCCTGGGACACATGCAGAGAGGCTTCTGCCTGGGCCACAGGCCGCCCACTGCCCCTGCCCCAGATCGGTGGCCGCCAAGCAGCCCTGTCGGAGTCCCCTGCCTATTGAGGGAGTATTGGACCAACACTTGTAGAAAACGGGGTTCTCGCGGGCAACTCATTGGAGGGACACAAATAAATCTTTGCCGACTTTCTGCTGAAGCTTACGAGCGTTCACACCTAAGCGTCTTACAAGGTCAGCTGTTTAGGTAAACATGAGCTCATGATCTAAATTTACACAATAATGAAAAATCAGCTACAAGGGGACACAGTCAGCAGAAACTATCAATACCAGAATTAGATTCCCAAGGCCATCCATCAATTGTAGGAATAGTCAGGTGCAAGGCAGAAAATATACATAAAACTGGAACTGAAACCAGGAACAAGGATGTTTTCAAAGACTGGTAGGATCTCTAAAACATTTTTAAAGTACATGTCATTGATAAAGCTAAATACTCAAAGGTTGTGTAATACAACAGATTAAGCATTGAGAAGAGTGAAATTATGCTGTTTTGAAAACTATGGCAGGTGAGATTTTCTGCCTAATTATAGAAGAAGATTTCTCTAAAAAATACACATTATTTCAATGACTTATTGGCTGTGAAATAAGTTAAGGGTATTTCAAATGGCTTGTCTGCAAAGAAAGGTGAGATGTAGGGAATCACAGAAAGTCGAGGTGAAAAGAGGTCAATATATACATTGCTATATGGTGAACTAAACCTTAGGCCAGCAACAATGGAGAGGACCTGACCCTTAGAAACTTACAAGTAAGCTGGAATCTTCAAAAGTTCAAATCTTTATAAGTAAAATATTTATTAAAATGAATAACCAAGTGTTTTAATTGACATCAGAAGATCAAAACAATAAACCCTGAGAACATAGAAAAAAGATAAATAAAGATATGAGCAGAACTTAATACAACAGAAAACGTATAAAATTGAGGTGATTTAGTAAGTCCAAAGAATCTTCTTTGAAAAGATTGAAAAGACACACTTTGATTAAGGAAAAAAAAACATAAGTAAAGAATATACAGAAAGAATCAGGACAATGTTATAGCAGAGAATATATGAAATGCCAGTAAATTTGAACATTTCTGTAAAGTGGACCATTTCCTAGCTCCTAAAGTTTACCAAACCTGACACAAGAGGAAATCATTTAAGGTCATCATGTCTGCCCTTGGCATTCTCGGAACGCCCTGGCCTCAGAATGCAGCCTCTGTAGTCCATGGTAACCTGCGGAGAGGGGGCGGGGCTGAGGGAGGTTGGAACACTGCCCTCACTGAGGGAGTGGGTGTGGCCATCTCTGCTGTGACTGAACAAAGGGCAGGGGAGCAGGGGGCCCAGGGCAGGGCCCTCAGAGCCCGGCAGGTCCAGTGGGGTGTCACAAGCATTTAGGCCCAGGCCAAAGGGCGCCTTCTTTGTCTGCACAGCTGCCCAAACTCTCACCTTTCCACTCAGGCCGACCTCGTACTTGAAGTGGGTGTGGAACCTGTCCGCACAGTACACCTCGCTGCTCAGCTAACCATAGGTCTGGGCATCATAGCTTCCTGCCAGGTGACCGAAGTTCGCAGGCAGATGGGTCCCTGGGACACATGCAGAGAGGCTTCTGCCTGGGCCACAGGCCGCCCACTGCCCCTGCCCCAGATCGTGGGCCGCCAAGCAGCCCTGTCGGAGTCCCCTGCCTATTGAGGGAGTATTGGACCAACACTTGTAGAAAACGGGGTTCTCGCGGGCAACTCATTGGAGGGACACAAATAAATCTTTGCCGACTTTCTGCTGAAGCTTACGAGCGTTCACACCTAAGCGTCTTACAAGGTCAGCTGTTTAGCTAAACATGAGCTCATGATCTAAATTTACACAATAATGAAGAAATCAGCTACAAGGGGAGACAATCAGCAAAAACTATCAATACCAGAATTAGATTCCCAAGGCCATCCATCAATTGTAGGAATAGTCAGGTGCAAGGCAGAAAATATACATAAAACTGGAACTGAAACCAGGAACAAGGATGTTTTCAAAGACTGGTAGGATCTCTAAAACATTTTTAAAGTACATGTCATTGATAAATCTAAATACTCAAAGGTTGTGTAATACAACAGATTAAGCATTGAGAAGTGTGAAATTATGCTGTTTTGAAAACTATGGCAGGTGAGATTTTCTGCCTAATTATAGAAGAAGTTTTCTCAAAAAATTACACATTATTTCAATGACTTATTGGCTGTGAAATAAGTTAAGGGTATTTCAAATGGCTTGTCTGCAAAGAAAGGTGAGATGTAGGGAATCACAGAAAGTCGAGGGGAAAATAGGTCAATATATACATTGCTATATGGTGAACTAAACCTTAGGCCAGCAACAATGGAGAGGACCTGACCCTTAGAAACTTACAAGTAAGCTGGAATCTTCAAAAGTTCAAATCTTTATAAGTAAAATATTTATTAAAATGAATAACCAAGTGTTTTAATTGACATCAGAAGATCAAAACAATAAACCCTGAGAACATAGAAAAAAGATAAATAAAGATATGAGCAGAACTTAATACAACAGAAAACGTATAAAATTGAGGTGATTTAGTAAGTCCAAAGAATCTTCTTTGAAAAGATTGAAAAGACACACTTTGATTAAGGAAAACAAAAACATAAGTAAAGAATATACAGAAAGAATCAGGACAATGTTATAGCAGAGAATATATGAAATGCCAGTAAATTTGAACATTTCTGTAAAGTGGACCAATTCCTAGCTCCTAAAGTTTACCAAACCTGACACAAGAGGAAATCATTTAAGGTCATCATGTCTGCCCTTGGCATTCTCGGAACGCCCTGGCCTCAGAATGCAGCATCTGTAGTCCATGGTAACCTGCGGAGAGGGGGCGGGGCTGAGGGAGGTTGGAACACTGCCCTCACTGAGGGAGTGGGTGTGGCCATCTCTGCTGTGACTGAACAAAGGGCAGGGGAGCAGGGGGCCCAGGGCAGGGCCCTCAGAGCCCGGCAGGTCCAGTGGGGTGTCACAAGCATTTAGGCCCAGGCCAAAGGGTGACTTCTTTGTCTGCACAGCTGCCCAAACTCTCACCTTTCCATTCATGCCGACCTCGTACTTGAAGTGTGTGTGGAACCTGTCTGCGCAGTACATCTCGCTGCACAGCTAACCATAGGTCTGGGCATCGTAGCTTCCTGCCAGGTGACCGAAGTTCGCAGGCAGTTGTGTCTCTGGGACACATGCAGAGAGGATCCTGCCTGGGCCACCGGCCACCCAATGCCCCTGCCCCAGATCGGGAGCCGCCAAGCAGCCCTGTCGGAGTCCCCTGCCTCTTGAGGGAGTATTGGACCAACACTTGTAGAAAACGGGGTTCTTGTGGGCAACTCATTGGAGGGACACAAATAAATCTTTGCCGACTTTCTGCTGAAGCTTACGAGCGTTCACACCTAAGCGTCTGACAAGGTCAGCTGTTTAGCTAAACATGAGCTCATGATCTAAATTTACACAATAATGAAGAAATCAGCTACAAGGGGAGACAATCAGCAAAAACTCTCAATACCAGAATTAGATTCCCAAGGCCATCCATCAATTGTTGGAATAATCAGGTGCAAGGCAGAAAATATACATAAAACTGGAACTGAAACAAGGAACAAGGATGTTTTCAAAGACTGGTAGGATCTCTAAAACAGTTTTAAAGTACATGTCATTGATAAAGCTCAATACTCAAAGGTTGTGTAATACAACAGATTAAGCATTGAGAAGAGTGAAATTATGCTGTTTTGAAAACTATGGCAGGTGAGATTTTCTGCCTAATTATATAAGAAGATTTCTCTAAAAAATACACATTATTTCAATGACTTATTGGCTGTGAATTAAGTTAAGGGTATTTCAAATGGCTTGTCTGCAAAGAAAGGTGAGATGTAGGGAATCACAGAAAGTCGAGGGGAAAATAGGTCTATATATACATTGCTATATGGTGAACTAAACCTTAGGCCAGCAACAATGGAGAGGACCTGACCCTTAGAAACTTACAAGTAAGCTGGAATCTTCAAAAGTTCAAATCTTTATAAGTAAAATATTTATTAAAATGAATAACCAAGTGTTTTAATTGACATCAGAAGATCAAAACAATAAACCCTGAGAACATAGAAAAAAGATAAATAAAGATATGAGCAGAACTTAATACAACAGAAAACGTATAAAATTGAGGTGATTTAGTAAGTTCAAAGAATCTTCTTTGAAAAGATTGAAAAGACACACTTTGATTAAGGAAAACAAAAACATAAGTAGAGAATATACAGAAAGAATCAGGACAATGTTATAGCAGAGAATATAAGAAATGCCAGTAAATTTGAACATTTCTGTAAATTGGACCATTTCCTGGCTCCTAAAGTTTACCAAACCTGACACAAGAGGAAATCATTTAAGGTCATCATGTCTGCCCTTGGCATTCTCGGAACACCCTGGCCTCAGAATGCAGCCTCTGTAGCCCATGGTAAGCTGCGGAGAGGGGGCGGGGCTGAGGGAGGTTGGAACACTGCCCTCACTGAGGGAGTGGGTGTGGTCATCTCTGCTGTGACTGAACAAAGGGCAGGGGAGCCGGGGGCCAAGGGCAGGGCCCTCAGAGCCCGGCATGTCCAGTGGGGTTTCACAAGCATTTAGGCCTAGGACAAAGGGCGCCTTCTTTGTCTGCACAGCTGCCCAAACTCTCACCTTTCCACTCAGGCCGACCTCTTACTTGAAGTGTGTGTGGAAGCTGTCCGTGCAGTACACCTCGCTGCACAGCTAACCATAGGTCTTGGCATCGTAGCTTCCTGCCAGGTGACCGAAGTTCGCAGGCAGATGGGTCTCTGGGACACATGCAGAGAGTCTTCTGCCTGGGCCACAGGCCGCCCACTGCCCCTGCCCCAGATCGGGGGCCGCCAAGCAGCCCTGTCGGTGTCCCCTGCCTATTGAGGCAGTATTGGACCAACACTTGTAGAAAACGTGGTTCTCGCGGGCAACTCATTGGAGGGACACAAATAAATCTTTGCCGACTTTCTGCTGAAGCTTACGAGCGTTCACACCTAAGCGTCTTACAAGGTCAGCTGTTTAGCTAAACATGAGCTCATGATCTAAATTTACACAATAATGAAGAAATCAGCTACAAGGGGAGACAATCAGCAGAAACTATCAATACCAGAATTAGATTCCCAAGGCCATCCATCAATTGTAGGAATAGTCAGGTGCAAGGCAGAAAATATACATAAAACTGGAACTGAAACCAGGAACAAGGATGTTTTCAAAGACTGGTAGGATCTCTAAAACATTTTTAAAGTACATGTCATTGATAAATCTAAATACTCAAAGGTTGTGTAATACAACAGATTAAGCATTGAGAAGAGTGAAATTATGCTGTTTTGAAAACTATGGCAGGTGAGATTTTCTGCCTAATTATAGAAGAAGATTTCTCTAAAAAATACACATTATTTCAATGACTTATTGGCTGTGAAATAAGTTAAGGGTATTTCAAATGGCTTGTCTGCAAAGAAAGGTGAGATGTAGGGAATCACAGGAAGTCGAGGGGAAAATAGGTCAATATATACATTGCTATATGGTGAACTAAACCTTAGGCCAGCAACAATGGAGAGGACCTGACCCTTAGAAACTTACAAGTAAGCTGGAATCTTCAAAAGTTCAAATCTTTATAAGTAAAATATTTATTAAAATGAATAACCAAGTGTTTTAATTGACATCAGAAGATCAAAACAATAAACCCTGAGAACATAGAAAAAAGATAAATAAAGATATGAGCAGAACTTAATACAACAGAAAACGTATAAAATTGAGGTGATTTAGTAAGTCCAAAGAATCTTCTTTGAAAAGATTGAAAAGACACACTTTGATTAAGGAAAACAAAAACATAAGTAAAGAATATACAGAAAGAATCAGGACAATGTTATAGCAGAGAATATATGAAATGCCAGTAAATTTGAACATTTCTGTAAAGTGGACCATTTCCTAGCTCCTAAAGTTTACCAAACCTGACACAAGAGGAAATCATTTAAGGTCATCATGTCTGCCCTTGGCATTCTCGGAACGCCATGGCCTCAGGATGCAGCCTCTGTAGTCCATGGTAACCTGCGGAGAGGGGGCGGGGCTGAGGGAGGTTGGAACACTGCCCTCACTGAGGGAGTGGGTGTGGCCATCTCTGCTGTGACTGAACAAAGGGCAGGGGAGCAGGGGGCCCAGGGCAGGGCCCTCAGAGCCCGGCAGGTCCAGTGGGGTGTCACAAGCATTTAGGCCCAGGCCAAAGGGCGCCTTCTTTGTCTGCACAGCTGCCCAAACTCTCACCTTTCCAATCAGGCCGACCTCTTACTTGAAGTGTGTGTGGAACCTGTCCGCACAGTACACCTCGCTGCTCAGCTAACCATAGGTCTGGGCATCATAGCTTCCTGCCAGGTGACCGAAGTTCGCAGGCAGATGGGTCCCTGGGACACATGCAGAGAGGCTTCTGCCTGGGCCACAGGCCGCCCACTGCCCCTGCCCCAGATCGGGGGCCGCCAAGCAGCCCTGTCAGAGTCCCCTGCCTCTTGAGGGAGTATTGGACCAACACTTGTAGAAAACGGGGTTCTCCCGGGCAACTCATTGGAGGGACACAAATAAATCTTTGCCGACTTTCTGCTGAAGCTTACGAGCGTTCACACCTAAGCGTCTTACAAGGTCAGCTGTTTAGCTAAACATGAGCTCATGATCTAAATTTACACAATAATGAAGAAATCAGCTACAAGGGGAGACAATCAGCAAAAACTATCAATACCAGAATTAGATTCCCAAGGCCATCCATCAATTGTAGGAATAGTCAGGTGCAAGGCAGAAAATATACATAAAACTGGAACTGAAACCAGGAACAAGGATGTTTTCAAAGACTGGTAGGATCTGTAAAACATTTTTAAAGTACATGTCATTGATAAAGCTAAATACTCAAAGGTTGTGTAATACAACAGATTAAGCATTGAGAAGTGTGAAATTATGCTGTTTTGAAAACTATGGCAGGTGAGATTTTCTGCCTAATTATAGAAGAAGATTTCTCTAAAAAATACACATTATTTCAATGACTTATTGGCTGTGAAATAAGTTAAGGGTATTTCAAATGGCTTGTCTGCAAAGAAAGGTGAGATGTAGGGAATCACAGAAAGTCGAGGGGAAAATAGGTCAATATATACATTGCTATATGGTGAACTAAACCTTAGGCCAGCAACAATGGAGAGGACCTGACCCTTAGAAACTTACAAGTAAGCTGGAATCTTCAAAAGTTCAAATCTTTATAAGTAAAATATTTATTAAAATGAATAACCAAGTGTTTTAATTGACATCAGAAGATCAAAACAATAAACCCTGAGAACATAGAAAAAAGATAAATAAAGATATGAGCAGAACTTAATACAACAGAAAACGTATAAAATTGAGGTGATTTAGTAAGTCCAAAGAATCTTCTTTGAAAAGATTGAAAAGACACACTTTGATTAAGGAAAACAAAAACATAAGTAAAGCATATACAGAAAGAATCAGGACAATGTTATAGCAGAGAATATAAGAAATGCCAGTAAATTTGAACATTTCTGTAAAGTGGACCATTTCCTAGCTCCTAAAGTTTACCAAACCTGACACAAGAGGAAATCATTTAAGGTCATCATGTCTGCCCTTGGCATTCTCGGAACGCCCTGGCCTCAGAATGCAGCATCTGTAGTCCATGGTAACCTGCGGAGAGGGGGCGGGGCTGAGGGAGGTTGGAACACTGCCCTCACTGAGGGAGTGGGTGTGGCCATCTCTGCTGTGACTGAACAAAGGGCAGGGGAGCAGGGGGCCCAGGGCAGGGCCCTCAGAGCCCGGCAGGTCCAGTGGGGTGTCACAAGCATTTAGGCCCAGGCCAAAGGGCGCCTTCTTTGTCTGCACAGCTGCCCAAACTCTCACCTTTCCACTCAGGCCGACCTCTTACTTGAAGTGTGTGTGGAACCTGTCCGCACAGTACACCTCGCTGCTCAGCTAACCATAGGTCTGGGCATCATAGCTTCCTGCCAGGTGACCGATGTTCGCAGGCAGATGGGTCCCTGGGACACATGCAGAGAGGCTTCTGCCTGGGCCACAGGCCGCCCACTGCCCCTGCCCCAGATCGGGGGCCGCCAAGCAGCCCTGTCGGAATCCCCTGCCTATTGAGGGAGTATTGGACCAACACTTGTAGAAAACGGGGTTCTCCCGGGCAACTCATTGGAGGGACACAAATAAATCTTTGCCGACTTTCTGCTGAAGCTTACGAGCGTTCACACCTAAGCGTCTTACAAGGTCAGCTGTTTAGCTAAACATGAGCTCATGATCTAAATTTACACAATAATGAAGAAATCAGCTACAAGGGGAGACAATCAGCAAAAACTATCAATACCAGAATTAGATTCCCAAGGCCATCCATCAATTGTAGGAATAGTCAGGTGCAAGGCAGAAAATATACATAAAACTGGAACTGAAACCAGGAACAAGGATGTTTTCAAAGACTGGTAGGATCTCTAAAACATTTTTAAAGTACATGTCATTGATAAAGCTAAATACTCAAAGGTTGTGTAATACAACAGATTAAGCATTGAGAAGAGTGAAATTATGCTGTTTTGAAAACTATGGCAGGTGAGATTTTCTGCCTAATTATAGAAGAAGATTTCTCTAAAAAATACACATTATTTCAATGACTTATTGGCTGTGAAATAAGTTAAGGGTATTTCAAATGGCTTGTCTGCAAAGAAAGGTGAGATGTAGGGAATCACAGAAAGTCGAGGGGAAAATAGGTCAATATATACATTGCTATATGGTGAACTAAACCTTAGGCCAGCAACAATGGAGAGGACCTGACCCTTAGAAACTTACAAGTAAGCTGGAATCTTCAAAAGTTCAAATCTTTATAAGTAAAATATTTATTAAAATGAATAACCAAGTGTTTTAATTGACATCAGAAGATCAAAACAATAAACCCTGAGAACATAGAAAAAAGATAAATAAAGATATGAGCAGAACTTAATACAACAGAAAACGTATAAAATTGAGGTGATTTAGTAAGTCCAAAGAATCTTCTTTGAAAAGATTGAAAAGACACACTTTGATTAAGGAAAACAAAAACATAAGTAAAGAATATACAGAAAGAATCAGGACAATGTTATAGCAGAGAATATAAGAAATGCCAGTAAATTTGAACATTTCTGTAAATTGGACCATTTCCTAGCTCCTAAAGTTTACCAAACCTGACACAAGAGGAAATCATTTAAGGTCATCATGTCTGCCCTTGGCATTCTCGGAACGCCTTGGCCTCAGAATGCAGCCTCTGTAGTCCATGGTAACCTGCGGAGAGGGGGCGGGGCTGAGGGAGGTTTGAACACTGCCCTCACTGATGGAGTGGGTGTGGCCATCTCTGCTGTGACTGAACGAAGTGCAGGGGAGCAGGGGGCCCAGGGCAGGGCCCTCATAGCCCGGCAGGTCCAGTGGGGTGTCACAAGCATTTAGGCCCAGGCCAAAGTGTGCCTTCTTTGTCTGCACAGCTGCCCAAACTGTCACCTTTCCATTCATGCCGACCTCTTACTTGAAGTGTGTGTGGAACCTGTCTGCGCAGTACATCTCGCTGCACAGCTAACCATAGGTCTTGGCATCGTAGCTTCCTGCCAGGTGACCGAAGTTCGCAGGCAGATGGGTCTCTGGGACACATGCAGAGAGGCTTCTGCCTGGGCCTCAGGCCGCCCACTGCCCCTGCCCCAGATCGGGGGCTGCGAAGCCGCCCTGTTGGAGTCCCCTGCCTCTTGAGGGAGTATTGGACCAACACTTGTAGAAAACGGCGTTCTCGCAGGCAACTCATTGGAGGGACACAAATAAATCTTTGCCGACTTTCTGCTGAAGCTTATGAGCGTTCACACCTAAACGTCTGACAAGGTCAGCTGTTTAGCTAAACATGAGCTCATGATCTAAATTTACACAATAATGAAGAAATCAGCTACAAGGGGAGATATCCAGCAAAAACTCTCAATACCAGAATTAGATTCCCAAGGCCATCCATCAATTGTTGGAATAATCAGGTGCAAGGCAGACAATATACATAAAACTGGAAATGAAACAAGGAACAAGGATGTTTTCAAAGACTGGTAGGATCTCTAAAACATTTTTAAAGTACATGTCATTGATAAAGCTAAATACTCAAAGGTTGTGTAATACAACAGATTAAGCATTGAGAAGAGTGAAATTATGCTGTTTTGAAAACTATGGCAGGTGAGATTTTCTGCCTAATTATATAAGAAGATTTCTCTAAAAAATACACATTATTTCAATGACTTATTGGCTGTGAAATAAGTTAAGGGTATTTCAAATGGCTTGTCTGCAAAGAAAGGTGAGATATAGGGAATCACAGAAAGTCGAGGGGAAAATAGGTCTATATATACATTGCTATAAGGTGAACTAAACCTTAGGCCAGCAACAATGGAGAGGACCTGACCCTTAGAAACTTACAAGTAAGCTGGAATCTTCAAAAGTTCAAATCTTTATAAGTAAAATATTTATTAAAATGAATAACCAAGTGTTTTAATTGACATCAGAAGATCAAAACAATAAACCCTGAGAACATAGAAAAAAGATAAATAAAGATATGAGCAGAACTTAATACAACAGAAAACGTATAAAATTCAGGTGATTTAGTAAGTCCAAAGAATCTTCTTTGAAAAGATTGAAAAGACACACTTTGATTAAGGAAAACAAAAACATAGGTAGAGAATATACAGAAAGAATCAGGACAATGTTATAGCAGAGAATATAAGAAATGCCAGTAAATTTGAACATTTCTGTAAATTGGACCATTTCCTAGCTCCTAAAGTTTACCAAACCTGACACAAGAGGAAATCATTTAAGGTCATCATGTCTGCCCTTGGCATTCTCGGAACACCCTGGCCTCAGAATGCAGCCTCTGTAGCCCATGGTAACCTGCGGAGAGGGGGCGGGGCTGAGGGAGGTTGGAACACTGCCCTCACTGAGGGAGTGGGTGTGGTCATCTCTGCTGTGATTGAACAAGGGGCAGGGGAGCAGGGGGCCAAGGGCAGGGCCCTCAGAGCCCGGCATGTCCAGTGGGGTTTCACAAGCATTTAGGCCCAGGACAAAGGGCGCCTTCTTTGTCTGCACAGCTGCGCAAACTCTCACCTTTCCACTCAGGCCGACCTCTTACTTGAAGTGTGTGTGGAAGCTGTCCGTGCAGTACACCTCGCTGTACAGCTAACCATAGGTCTTGGCATTGTAGCTTCCTGCCAGGTGACCGAAGTTCGCAGGCAGATGGGTCTCTGGGACACATGCAGAGAGGCTTCTGCCTGGGCCACGGGCCGCCCACTGCCCCTGCCCAAGATCAGGGGCCGCGAAGCCGCCATGTTGGAGTCACCTGCCTCTTGAGGAAGTATTGGACCAACACTTGTAGAAAACGGCGTTCTCGCAGGCAACTCATTGGAGGGACACAAATAAATCTTTGCCGACTTTCTGCTGAAGCTTACGAGCGTTCACACCTAAACGTCTGACAAGGTCAGCTGTTTAGCTAAACATGAGCTCATGATCTAAATTTACACAATAATGAAGAAATCAGCTACAAGCGGAGATATCCAGCAAAAACTCTCAATACCAGAATTAGATTCCCAAGGCCATCCATCAATTGTTGGAATAATCAGGTGCAAGGCAGACAATATACATAAAACTGGAACTGAAACAAGGAACAAGGATGTTTTCAAAGACTGGTAGGATCTCTAAAACATTTTTAAAGTACATGTCATTGATAAAGCTAAATACTCAAAGGTTGTGTATTACAACAAATTAAGCATTGAGAAGAGTGAAATTATGCTGTTTTGAAAACTATGGCAGGTGAGATTTTCTGCCTAATTATATAAGAAGATTTCTCTAAAAAATACACATTATTTCAATGACTTATTGGCTGTGAAATAAGTTAAGGGTATTTCAAATGGCTTGTCTGCAAAGAAAGGTGAGATGTAGGGAATCACAGAAAGTCGAGGGGAAAATAGGTCAATATATACATTGCTATATGGTGAACTAAACCTTAGGCCAGCAACAATGGAGAGGACCTGACCCTTAGAAACTTACAAGTAAGCTGGAATCTTCAAAAGTTCAAATCTTTATAAGTAAAATATTTATTAAAATGAATAACCAAGTGTTTTAATTGACATCAGAAGATCAAAACAATAAACCCTGAGAACATAGAAAAAAGATAAATAAAGATATGAGCAGAACTTAATACAACAGAAAACGTATAAAATTGAGGTGATTTAGTAAGTCCAAAGAATCTTCTTTGAAAAGATTGAAAAGACACACTTTGATTAAGGAAAACAAAAACATAAGTAAAGAATATACAGAAAGAATCAGGACAATGTTATAGCAGAGAATATAAGAAATGCCAGTAAATTTGAACATTTCTGTAAAGTGGACCATTTCCTAGCTCCTAAAGTTTACCAAACCTGACACAAGAGGAAATCATTTAAGGTCATCATGTCTGCCCTTGGCATTCTCGGAACGCCCTGGCCTCAGAATGCAGCATCTGTAGTCCATGGTAACCTGCGGAGAGGGGGCGGGGCTGAGGGAGGTTGGAACACTGCCCTCACTGAGGGAGTGGGTGTGGCCATCTCTGCTGTGACTGAACAAAGGGCAGGGGAGCAGGGGGCCCAGGGCAGGGCCCTCAGAGCCCGGCAGGTCCAGTGGGGTGTCACAAGCATTTAGGCCCAGGCCAAAGGGCGCCTTCTTTGTCTGCACAGCTGCCCAAACTCTCACCTTTCCACTCAGGCCGACCTCTTACTTGAAGTGTGTGTTGAACCTGTCCGCACAGTACACCTCGCTGCTCAGCTAACCATAGGTCTGGGCATCATAGCTTCCTGCCAGGTGACCGATGTTCGCAGGCAGATGGGTCCCTGGGACACATGCAGAGAGGCTTCTGCCTGGGCCACAGGCCGCCCACTGCCCCTGCCCCAGATTGGGGGCCGCCAAGCAGCCCTGTCGGAGTCCCCTGCCTATTGAGGGAGTATTGGACCAACACTTGTAGAAAACGGGGTTCTCGCGGCCAACTCATTGGAGGGACACAAATAAATCTTTGCCGACTTTCTGCTGAAGCTTACGAGTGTTCACACCTAAGCGTCTTACAAGGTCAGCTGTTTAGCTAAACATGAGCTCATGATCTAAATTTACACAATAATGAAGAAATCAGCTACAAGGGGAGACAATCAGCAAAAACTATCAATACCAGAATTAGATTCCCAAGGCCATCCATCAATTGTAGGAATAGTCAGGTGCAAGGCAGAAAATATACATAAAACTGGAACTGAAACCAGGAACAAGGATGTTTTCAAAGACTGGTAGGATCTCTAAAACATTTTTAAAGTACATGTCATTGATAAAGCTAAATACTCAAAGGTTGTGTAATACAACAGATTAAGCTTTGAGAAGTGTGAAATTATGCTGTTTTGAAAACTATGGCAGGTGAGATTTTCTGCCTAATTATAGAAGAAGATTTCTCTAAAAAATACACATTATTTCAATGACTTATTGGCTGTGAAATAAGTTAAGGGTATTTCAAATGGCTTGTCTGCAAAGAAAGGTGAGATGTAGGGAATCACAGAAAGTCGAGGGGAAAATAGGTCAATATATACATTGCTATATGGTGAACTAAACCTTAGGCCAGCAACAATGGAGAGGACCTGACCCTTAGAAACTTACAAGTAAGCTGGAATCTTCAAAAGTTCAAATCTTTATAAGTAAAATATTTATTAAAATGAATAACCAAGTGTTTTAATTGACATCAGAAGATCAAAACAATAAACCCTGAGAACATAGAAAAAAGATAAATAAAGATATGAGCAGAACTTAATACAACAGAAAACGTATAAAATTGAGGTGATTTAGTAAGTCCAAAGAATCTTCTTTGAAAAGATTGAAAAGACACACTTTGATTAAGGAAAACAAAAACATAAGTAAAGAATATACAGAAAGAATCAGGACAATGTTATAGCAGAGAATATAAGAAATGCCAGTAAATTTGAACATTTCTGTAAAGTGGACCATTTCCTAGCTCCTAAAGTTTACCAAACCTGACACAAGAGGAAATCATTTAAGGTCATCATGTCTGCCCTTGGCATTCTCGGAACGCCCTGGCCTCAGAATGCAGCCTCTGTAGTCCATGGTAACCTGCGGAGAGGGGGCGGGGCTGAGGGAGGTTTGAACACTGCCCTCACTGATGGAGTGGGTGTGGCCATCTCTGCTGTGACTGAACGAAGTGCAGGGGAGCAGGGGGCCCAGGGCAGGGCCCTCATAGCCCGGCAGGTCCAGTGGGGTGTCACAAGCATTTAGGCCCAGGCCAAAGTGTGCCTTCTTTGTCTGCACAGCTGCCCAAACTGTCACCTTTCCATTCATGCCGACCTCTTACTTGAAGTGTGTGTGGAACCTGTCTGCGCAGTACATCTCGCTGCACAGCTAACCATAGGTCTTGGCATCGTAGCTTCCTGCCAGGTGACCGAAGTTCGCAGGCAGATGGGTCTCTGGGACACATGCAGAGAGGCTTCTGCCTGGGCCTCAGGCCGCCCACTGCCCCTGCCCCAGATCGGGGGCTGCGAAGCCGCCCTGTTGGAGTCCCCTGCCTCTTGAGGGAGTATTGGACCAACACTTGTAGAAAACGGGGTTCTCGCAGGCAACTCATTGGAGGGACACAAATAAATCTTTGCCGACTTTCTGCTGAAGCTTATGAGCGTTCACACCTAAACGTCTGACAAGGTCAGCTGTTTAGCTAAACATGAGCTCATGATCTAAATTTACACAATAATGAAGAAATCAGCTACAAGGGGAGATATCCAGCAAAAACTCTCAATACCAGAATTAGATTCCCAAGGCCATCCATCAATTGTTGGAATAATCAGGTGCAAGGCAGACAATATACATAAAACTGGAAATGAAACAAGGAACAAGGATGTTTTCAAAGACTGGTAGGATCTCTAAAACATTTTTAAAGTACATGTCATTGATAAAGCTAAATACTCAAAGGTTGTGTAATACAACAGATTAAGCATTGAGAAGAGTGAAATTATGCTGTTTTGAAAACTATGGCAGGTGAGATATTCTGCCTAATTATATAAGAAGATTTCTCTAAAAAATACACATTATTTCAATGACTTATTGGCTGTGAAATAAGTTAAGGGTATTTCAAATGGCTTGTCTGCAAAGAAAGGTGAGATATAGGGAATCACAGAAAGTCGAGGGGAAAATAGGTCTATATATACATTGCTAAAGTGAACTAAACCTTAGGCCAGCAACAATGGAGAGGACCTGACCCTTAGAAACTTACAAGTAAGCTGGAATCTTCAAAAGTTCAAATCTTTATAAGTAAAATATTTATTAAAATGAATAACCAAGTGTTTTAATTGACATCAGAAGATCAAAACAATAAACCCTGAGAACATAGAAAAAAGATAAATAAAGATATGAGCAGAACTTAATACAACAGAAAACGTATAAAATTCAGGTGATTTAGTAAGTCCAAAGAATCTTCTTTGAAAAGATTGAAAAGACACACTTTGATTAAGGAAAACAAAAACATAGGTAGAGAATATACAGAAAGAATCAGGACAATGTTATAGCAGAGAATATAAGAAATGCCAGTAAATTTGAACATTTCTGTAAATTGGACCATTTCCTAGCTCCTAAAGTTTACCAAACCTGACACAAGAGGAAATCATTTAAGGTCATCATGTCTGCCCTTGGCATTCTCGGAACACCCAGGCCTCAGAATGCAGCCTCTGTAGCCCATGGTAACCTGCGGAGAGGGGGCGGGGCTGAGGGAGGTTGGAACACTGCCCTCACTGAGGGAGTGGGTGTGGTCATCTCTGCTGTGATTGAACAAGGGGCAGGGGAGCAGGGGGCCAAGGGCAGGGCCCTCAGAGCCCGGCATGTCCAGTGGGGTTTCACAAGCATTTAGGCCCAGGACAAAGGGCGCCTTCTTTGTCTGCACAGCTGCCCAAACTCTCACCTTTCCACTCAGGCCGACCTCTTACTTGAAGTGTGTGTGGAAGCTGTCCGTGCAGTACACCTCGCTGTACAGCTAACCATAGGTCTTGGCATCGTAGCTTCCTGCCAGGTGACCGAAGTTCGCAGGCAGATGGGTCTCTGGGACACATGCAGAGAGGCTTCTGCCTGGGCCACAGGCCGCCCACTGCCCCTGCCCCAGATCAGGGGCCGCGAAGCCGCCCTGTTGGAGTCACCTGCCTCTTGAGGACGTATTGGACCAACACTTGTAGAAAACGGCGTTCTCGCAGGCAACTCATTGGAGGGACACAAATAAATCTTTGCCGACTTTCTGCTGAAGCTTACGAGCGTTCACACCTAAACGTCTGACAAGGTCAGCTGTTTAGCTAAACATGAGCTCATGATCTAAATTTACACAATAATGAAGAAATCAGCTACAAGGGGAGACATCAAGCAAAAACTATCAATACCAGAATTAGATTCCCAAGGCCATCCATCAATTGTTGGAATAATCAGGTGCAAGGCAGACAATATACATAAAACTGGAACTGAAACAAGGAACAAGGATGTTTTCAAAGACTGGTAGGATCTCTAAAACATTTTTAAAGGACATGTCATTGATAAAGCTAAATACTCAAAGATTGTGTATTACAACAGATTAAGCATTGAGAAGAGTGAAATTATGCTGTTTTGAAAACTATGGCAGGTGAGATTTTCTGCCTAATTATATAAGAAGATTTCTCTAAAAAATACACATTATTTCAATTACTTATGGGCTGTGAAATAAGTTAAGGGTATTTCAAATGGCTTGTCTGCAAAGAAAGGTGAGATGTAGGGAATCACAGAAAGTCGAGGGGAAAATAGGTCAATATATACATTGCTATATGGTGAACTAAACCTTAGGCCAGCAACAATGGAGAGGACCTGACCCTTAGAAACTTACAAGTAAGCTGGAATCTTCAAAAGTTCAAATCTTTATAAGTAAAATATTTATTAAAATGAATAACCAAGTGTTTTAATTGACATCAGAAGATCAAAACAATAAACCCTGAGAACATAGAAAAAAGATAAATAAAGATATGAGCAGAACTTAATACAACAGAAAACGTATAGAATTGAGGTGATTTAGTAAGTCCAAAGAATCTTCTTTGAAAAGATTGAAAAGACACACTTTGATTAAGGAAAACAAAAACATCGGTAGAGAATATACAGAAAGAATCAGGACAATGTTATAGCAGAGAATATAAGAAATGCCAGTAAATTTGAACATTTCTGTAAATTGGACCATTTCCTAGCTCCTAAAGTTTACCAAACCTGACACAAGAGGAAATCATTTAAGGTCATCATGTCTGCCCTTGGCATTCTCGGAACACCCAGGCGTCAGAATGCAGCCTCTGTAGCCCATGGTAACCTGCGGAGAGGGGGCGGGGCTGAGGGAGGTTGGAACACTGCCCTCACTGAGGGAGTGGGTGTGGTCATCTCTGCTGTGACTGAACAAAGGGCAGGGGAGCCGGGGGCCAAGGGCAGGGCCCTCAGAGCCCGGCATGTCCAGTGGGGTTTCACAAGCATTTAGGCCCAGGACAAAGGGCGCCTTCTTTGTCTGCACAGCTGCCCAAACTCTCACCTTTCCACTCAGGCCGACCTCTTACTTGAAGTGTGTGTGGAAGCTGTCCGTGCAGTACACCTCGCTGTACAGCTAACCATAGGTCTTGGCATCGTAGCTTCCTGCCAGGTGACCGAAGTTCGCAGGCAGATGGGTCTCTGGGACACATGCAGAGAGGCTTCTGCCTGGGCCACAGGCCGCCCACTGCCCCTGCCCCAGATCAGGGGCCGCGAAGCCGCCCTGTTGGAGTCCCCTGCCTCTTGAGGGAGTATTGGACCAACACTTGTAGAAAACGGCGTTCTCGCAGGCAACTCATTGGAGGGACACAAATAAATCTTTGCCGACTTTCTGCTGAAGCTTACGAGCGTTCACACCTAAACGTCTGACAAGGTCAGCTGTTTAGCTAAACATGAGCTCATGATCTAAATTTACACAATAATGAAGAAATCAGCTACAAGGGGAGACATCCAGCAAAAACTATCAATACCAGAATTAGATTCCCAAGGCCATCCATCAATTGTTGGAATAATCAGGTGCAAGGCAGACAATATACATAAAACTGGGACTGAAACAAGGAACAAGGATGTTTTCAAAGACTGGTAGGATCTCTAAAACTTTTTTAAAATACATGTCATTGATAAAGCTAAATACTCAAAGGTTGTGTAATACAACAGATTAAGCATTGAGAAGAGTGAAATTATGCTGTTTTGAAAACTATGGCAGGTGAGATATTCTGCCTAATTATAGAAGAAGATTTCTCTAAAAAATACACATTATTTCAATGACTTATTGGCTGTGAAATAAGTTAAGGGTATTTCAAATGGCTTGTCTGCAAAGAAAGGTGAGATGTAGGGAATCACAGAAAGTCGAGGGGAAAATAGGTCAATATATACATTGCTATATGGTGAACTAAACCTTAGGCCAGCAACAATGGAGAGGACCTGACCCTTAGAAACTTACAAGTAAGCTGGAATCTTCAAAAGTTCAAATCTTTATAAGTAAAATATTTATTAAAATGAATAACCAAGTGTTTTAATTGACATCAGAAGATCAAAACAATAAACCCTGAGAACATAGAAAAAAGATAAATAAAGATATGAACAGAACTTAATACAACAGAAAACGTATAAAATTGAGGTGATTTAGTAAGTCCAAAGAATCTTCTTTGAAAAGATTGAAAAGACACACTTTGATTAAGGAAAAAAAAACATAAGTAAAGAATATACAGAAAGAATCAGGACAATGTTATAGCAGAGAATATAAGAAATGCCAGTAAATTTGAACATTTCTGTAAATTGGACCATTTCCTAGCTCCTAAAGTTTACCAAACCTGACACAAGAGGAAATCATTTAAAGTCATCATGTCTGCCCTTGGCATTCTCGGAACGCCCTGGCCTCAGAATGCAGCCTCTGTAGTCCATGGTAACCTGCGGAGAGGGGCGGGGCTGAGGGAGGTTTGAACACTGCCCTCACTGATGGAGTGGGTGTGGCCATCTCTGCTGTGACTGAACGAAGTGCAGGGGAGCAGGGGGCCCAGGGCAGGGCCCTCAGAGCCCGGCAGGTCGAGTGGGGTGTCACAAGCATTTAGGCCCAGGCCAAAGGGTGCCTTCTTTGTCTGCACAGCTGCCCAAACTCTCACCTTTCCATTCATGCCGACCTCTTACTTGAAGTGTGTGTGGAACCTGTCTGCGCAGTACATCTCGCTGCACAGCTAACCATAGGTCTGGGCATCGTAGCTTCCTGCCAGGTGACCGAAGTTCGCAGGCAGTTGCGTCTCTGGGACACATGCAGAGAGGATCCTGCCTGGGCCACAGGCCACCCAATGCCCCTGCCCCAGATCGGGGGCCGCCAAGCAGCCCTGTCGGAGTCCCCTGCCTCTTGAGGGAGTATTGGACCAACACTTGTAGAAAACGGGGTTCTCGTGGGCAACTCATTGAGGGACACAAATAAATCTTCGCCGACTTTCTGCTGAAGCTTACGAGCGTTCACACCTAAGCGTCTGACAAGGTCAGCTGTTTAGCTAAACATGAGCTCATGATCTAAATTTACACAATAATGAGGAAATCAGCTACAAGGGGAGACAATCAGCAAAAACTCTCAATACCAGAATTAGATTCCCAAGGCCATCCATCAATTGTTGGAATAATCAGGTGCAAGGCAGAAAATATACATAAAACTGGAACTGAAACAAGGAACAAGGATGTTTTCAAAGACTGGTAGGATCTCTAAAACATTTTTAAAGTACATGTCATTGATAAAGCTAAATACTCAAAGGTTGTGTAATACAAGAGATTAAGCATTGAGAAGAGTGAAATTATGCTGTTTTGAAAACTATGGCAGGTGAGATTTTCTGCCTAATTATATAAGAAGATTTCTCTAAAAAATACACATTATTTCAATGACTTATTGGCTGTGAAATAAGTTAAGGGTATTTCAAATGGCTTGTCTGCAAAGAAAGGTGAGATGTAGGGAATCACAGAAAGTCGAGGGGAAAATAGGTCTATATATACATTGCTATATGGTGAACTAAACCTTAGGCCAGCAATAATGGAGAGGACCTGAACCTTAGAAACTTACAAGTAAGCTGGAATCTTCAAAAGTTCAAATCTTTATAAGTAAAATATTTATTAAAATGAATAACCAAGTGTTTTAATTGACATCAGAAGATCAAAACAATAAACCCTGAGAACATAGAAAAAAGATAAATAAAGATATGAGCAGAACTTAATACAACAGAAAACGTATAAAATTGAGGTGATTTAGTAAGTCCAAAGAATCTTCTTTGAAAAGATTGAAAAGACACACTTTGATTAAGGAAAACAAAAACATAAGTAGAGAATATACAGAAAGAATCAGGACAATGTTATAGCAGAGAATATAAGAAATGCCAGTAAATTTGAACATTTCTGTAAATAGGACCATTTCCTAGCTCCTAAAGTTTACCAAACCTGACACAAGAGGAAATCATTTAAGGTCATCATGTCTGCCCTTGGCATTCTCGGAACACCCTGGCCTCAGAATGCAGCCTCTGTAGCTCATGGTAACCTGCGGAGAGGGGGCGGGGCTGAGAGAGGTTGGAACACTGCCCTCACTGAGGGAGTGGGTGTGGTCATCTCTGCTGTGACTGAACAAAGGACAGGGGAGCCGGGGGCCAAGGGCAGGGCCCTCAGAGCCCGGCATGTCCAGTGGGGTTTCACAAGCATTTAGGCCCAGGACAAAGGGCGCCTTCTTTGTCTGCACAGCTGCCCAAACTCTCACCTTTCCACTCAGGCCGACCTCTTACTTGAAGTGTGTGTGGAAGCTGTCCGTGCAGTACACCTCGCTGCACAGCTAACCATAGGTCTTGGCATCGTAGCTTCCTGCCAGGTGACTGAAGTTCGCAGGCAGATGGGTCTCTGGGACACATGCAGAGAGGCTTCTGCCTGGGCTACAGGCCGCCCACTGCCCCTGCCCCAGATCGGGGGCCGCGAAGCCGCCCTGTTGGAGTCCCCTGCCTCTTGAGGGAGTATTGGATCAACACTTGTAGAAAACGGCGTTCTCGCAGCCAACTCATTGGAGGGACACAAATAAATCTTTGCCGACTTTCTGCTGAAGCTTACGAGCGTTCACACCTAAACGTCTGACAAGGTCAGCTGTTTAGCTAAACATGAGCTCATGATCTAAATTTACACAATAATGAAGAAATCAGCTACAAGGGGAGACATCCAGCAAAAACTCTCAATACCAGAATTAGATTCCCAAGGCCATCCATCAATTGTTGGAATAATCAGGTGCAAGGCAGACAATATACATAAAACTGGAACTGAAACAAGGAACAAGGATGTTTTCAAAGACTGGTAGGATCTCTAAAACATTTTTAAAGTACATGTCATTGATAAAGCTAAATACTCAAAGGTTGTGTAATATAACAGATTAAGCATTGAGAAGAGTGAAATTATGCTGTTTTGAAAACTATGGCAGGTGAGATTTTCTGTCTAATTATAGAAGAAGATTTCTCTAAAAAATACACATTATTTCAATGACTTATTGGCTGTGAAATAAGTTAAGGGTATTTCAAATGGCTTGTCTGCAAAGAAAGGTGAGATGTAGGGAATCACAGAAAGTCGAGGGGAAAATAGGTCAATATATACATTGCTATATGGTGAACTAAACCTTAGGCCAGCAACAATGGAGAGGACCTGACCCTTAGAAACTTACAAGTAAGCTGGAATCTTCAAAAGTTCAAATCTTTATAAGTAAAATATTTATTAAAATGAATAACCAAGTGTTTGAATTGACATCAGAAGATCAAAACAATAAACCCTGAGAACATAGAAAAAAGATAAATAAAGATATGAGCAGAACTTAATACAACAGAAAACGTATAAAATTGAGGTGATTTAGTAAGTCCAAAGAATCTTCTTTGAAAAGATTGAAAAGACACACTTTGATTAAGGAAAACAAAAACATAAGTAAAGAATATACAGAAAGAATCAGGACAATGTTATAGCAGAGAATATATGAAATGCCAGTAAATTTGAACATTTCTGTAAAGTGGACCAATTCCTAGCTCCTAAAGTTTACCAAACCTGACACAATAGGAAATCATTTAAGGTCATCATGTCTGCCTTTGGCATTCTCGGAAAGCCCTGGCCTCAGAATGCAGCATCTGTAGTCCATGGTAACCTGCGGAGAGGGGGCGGGGCTGAGGGAGGTTTGAACACAGCCCTCACTGATGGAGTGGGTGTGGCCATCTCTGCTGTGACTGAACGAAGGGCAGGGGAGCAGGGGGCCCAGGGCAGGGCCCTCAGAGCCCGGCAGGTCCAGTGGGGTGTCACAAGCATTTAGGCCCAGGACAAAGGGCGCCTTGTTTGTCTGCACAGCTGCCCAAACTCTCACCTTTCCACTCAGGCCGACCTCTTACTTGAAGTGTGTGTGGAAGCTGTCCGTGCAGTACACCTCGCTGCACAGCTAACCATAGGTCTTGGCATCGTAGCTTCCTGCCAGGTGACCGAAGTTCGCAGGCAGATGGGTCTCTGGGACACATGCAGAGAGGCTTCTGCCTGGGCCTCAGGCCGCCCACTGCCCCTGCCCCAGATCGGGGGCTGCGAAGCCGCCCTGTTGGAGTCCCCTGCCTCTTGAGGGAGTATTGGACCAACACTTGTAGAAAACGGCGTTCTCGCAGGCAACTCATTGGAGGGACACAAATAAATCTTTGCCGACTTTCTGCTGAAGCTTATGAGCGTTCACACCTAAACGTCTGACAAGGTCAGCTGTTTAGCTAAACATGAGCTCATGATCTAAATTTACACAATAATGAAGAAATCAGCTACAAGGGGAGATATCCAGCAAAATCTCTCAATACCAGAATTAGATTCCCAAGGCCATCCATCAATTGTTGGAATAATCAGGTGCAAGGCAGACAATATACATAAAACAGGAACTGAAACAAGGAACAAGGATGTTTTCAAAGACTGGTAGGATCTCTAAAACATTTTTAAAGTACATGTCATTGATAAAGCTAAATACTCAAAGGTTGTGTAATACAACAGATTAAGCATTGAGAAGAGTGAAATTATGCTGTTTTGAAAACTATGGCAGGTGAGATTTTCTGCCTAATTATATAAGAAGATTTCTCTAAAAAATACACATTATTTCAATGACTTATTGGCTGTGAAATAAGTTAAGGTTATTTCAAATGGCTTGTCTGCAAAGAAAGGTGAGATATAGGGAATCACAGAAAGTCGAGGGGAAAATAGGTCTATATATACATTGCTATATGGTGAACTAAACCTTAGGCCAGCAACAATGGAGAGGACCTGACCCTTAGAAACTTACAAGTAAGCTGGAATCTTCAAAAGTTCAAATCTTTATAAGTAAAATATTTATTAAAATGAATAACCAAGTGTTTTAATTGACATCAGAAGATCAAAACAATAAACCCTGAGAACATAGAAAAAAGATAAATAAAGATATGAGCAGAACTTAATACAACAGAAAACGTATAAAATTGAGGTGATTTAGTAAGTCCAAAGAATCTTCTTTGAAAAGATTGAAAAGACACACTTTGATTAAGGAAAACAAAAACATAGGTAGAGAATATACAGAAAGAATCAGGACAATGTTATAGCAGAGATTATAAGAAATGCCAGTAAATTTGAACATTTCTGTAAATTGGACCATTTCCTAGCTCCTAAAGTTTACCAAACCTGACACAAGAGGAAATCATTTAAGGTCATCATGTCTGCCCTTGGCATTCTCGGAACACCCAGGCCTCAGAATGCAGCCTCTGTAGCCCATGGTAACCTGCGGAGAGGGGGCGGGGCTGAGGGAGGTTGGAACACTGCCCTCACTGAGGGAGTGGGTGTGGTCATCTCTGCTGTGACTGAACAAAGGGCAGGGGAGCAGGGGGCCAAGGGCAGGGCCCTCAGAGCCCGGCATGTCCAGTGGGGTTTCACAAGCATTTAGGCCCAGGACAAAGGGCGCCTTCTTTGTCTGCACAGCTGCCCAAACTCTCACCTTTCCACTCAGGCCGACCTCTTACTTGAAGTGTGTGTGGAAGCTGTCCGTGCAGTACACCTCGCTGTACAGCTAACCATAGGTCTTGGCATCGTAGCTTCCTGCCAGGTGACCGAAGTTCGCAGGCAGATGGGTCTCTGGGACACATGCAGAGAGGCTTCTGCCTGGGCCACAGGCCGCCCACTGCCCCTGCCCCAGAACAGGGGCCGCGAAGCCGCCCTGTTGGAGTCCCCTGCCTCTTGAGGGAGTATTGGACCAACACTTGTAGAAAACGGCGTTCTCGCAGGCAACTCATTGGAGGGACACAAATAAATCTTTGCCGACTTTCTGCTGAAGCTTACGAGCGTTCACACCTAAACGTCTGACAAGGTCAGCTGTTTAGCTAAACATGAGCTCATGATCTAAATTTACACAATAATGAAGAAATCAGCTACAAGGGGAGACATCCAGCAAAAACTATCAATAACAGAATTAGATTCCCAAGGCCATCCATCAATTGTTGGAATAATCAGGTGCAAGGCAGACAATATACATAAAACTGGAACTGAAACAAGGAACAAGGATGTTTTCAAAGACTGGTAGGATCTCTAAAACATTTTTAAAGTACATGTCATTGATAAAGCTAAATACTCAAAGGTTGTGTAATACAACAGATTAAGCATTGAGAAGAGTGAAATTATGCTGTTTTGAAAACTATGTCAGGTGAGATTTTCTGCCTAATTATAGAAGAAGATTTCTCTAAAAAATACACATTATTTCAATGACTTATTGGCTGTGAAATAAGTTAAGGGTATTTCAAATGGCTTGTCTGCAAAGAAAGGTGGGATGTAGGGAATCACAGAAAGTCGAGGGGAAAATAGGTCAATATATACATTGCTATATGGTGAACTAAACCTTAGGCCAGCAACAATGGAGAGGACCTGACCCTTAGAAACTTACAAGTAAGCTGGAATCTTCAAAAGTTCAAATATTTATAAGTAAAATATTTATTAAAATGAATAACCAAGTGTTTTAATTGACATCAGAAGATCAAAACAATAAACCCTGAGAACATAGAAAAAAGATAAATAAAGATATGAACAGAACTTAATACAACAGAAAACGTATAAAATTGAGGTGATTTAGTAAGTCCAAAGAATCTTCTTTGAAAAGATTGAAAAGACACACTTTGATTAAGGAAAACAAAAACATAAGTAAAGAATATACAGAAAGAATCAGGACAATGTTATAGCAGAGAATATAAGAAATGCCAGTAAATTTGAACATTTCTGTAAATTGGACCATTTCCTAGCTCCTAAAGTTTACCAAACCTGACACAAGAGGAAATCATTTAAGGTCATCATGTCTGCCCTTGGCATTCTCGGAACACCCTGGCCTCAGAATGCAGCCTCTGTAGCTCATGGTAACCTGCGGAGAGGGGGCGGGGCTGAGGGAGGTTGGAACACTGCCCTCACTGAGGGAGTGGGTGTGGTCATCTCTGCTGTGACTGAACAAAGGACAGGGGAGCCAGGGGCCAAGGGCAGGGCCCTCAGAGCCCGGCATGTCCAGTGGGGTTTCACAAGCATTTAGGCCCAGGACAAAGGTCGCCTTCTTTGTCTGCACAGCTGCCCAAACTCTCACCTTTCCACTCAGGCCGACCTCTTACTTGAAGTGTGTGTGGAAGCTGTCCGTGCAGTACACCTCGCTGCACAGCTAACCATAGGTCTTGGCATCGTAGCTTCCTGCCAGATGACCGAAGTTCGCAGGCAGATGGGTCTCTGGGACACATGCAGAGAGGCTTCTGCCTGGGCCACAGGCCGCCCACTGCCCCTGCCCCAGATCGGGGGCCGCGAAGCCGCCCTGTTGGAATCCCCTGCCTCTTGAGGGAGTATTGGACCAACACTTGTAGAAAACGGCGTTCTCGCAGCCAACTCATTGGAGGGACACAAATAAATCTTTGCCGACTTTCTGCTGAAGCTTACGAGCGTTCACACCTAAACGTCTGACAAGGTCAGCTGTTTAGCTAAACATGAGCTCATGATCTAAATTTACACAATAATGAAGAAATCAGCTACAAGGGGAGACATCCAGCAAAAACTCTCAATACCAGAATTAGATTCCCAAGGCCATCCATCAATTGTTGGAATAATCAGGTGCAAGGCAGACAATATACATAAAACTGGAACTGAAACAAGGAACAAGGATGTTTTCAAACACTGGTAGGATCTCTAAAACATTTTTAAAGTACATGTCATTGATAAAGCTAAATACTCAAAGGTTGTGTAATATAACAGATTAAGCATTGAGAAGAGTGAAATTATGCTGTTTTGAAAACTATGGCAGGTGAGATTTTCTGTCTAATTATAGAAGAAGATTTCTCTAAAAAATACACATTATTTCAATGACTTATTGGCTGTGAAATAAGTTAAGGGTATTTCAAATGGCTTGTCTGCAAAGAAAGGTGAGATGTAGGGAATCACAGAAAGTCGAGGGGAAAATAGGTCAATATATACATTGCTATATGGTGAACTAAACCTTAGGCCAGCAACAATGGAGAGGACCTGACCCTTAGAAACTTACAAGTAAGCTGGAATCTTCAAAAGTTCAAATCTTTATAAGTAAAATATTTATTAAAATGAATAACCAAGTGTTTGAATTGACATCAGAAGATCAAAACAATAAACCCTGAGAACATAGAAAAAAGATAAATAAAGATATGAGCAGAACTTAATACAACAGAAAACGTATAAAATTGAGGTGATTTAGTAAGTCCAAAGAAGCTTCTTTGAAAAGATTGAAAAGACACACTTTGATTAAGGAAAACAAAAACATAAGTAAAGAATATACAGAAAGAATCAGGACAATGTTATAGCAGAGAGTATAAGAAATGCCAGTAAATTTGAACATTTCTGTAAAGTGGACCATTTACTAGCTCCTAAAGTTTACCAAACCTGACACAAGAGGAAATCATTTAAGGTCATCATGTCTGCCCTTGGCATTCTCGGAATGCCCTGGCCTCAGAATGCAGCCTCTGTAGTCCATGGTAAACTGCGGAGAGGGGGCGGGGCTGAGGGAGGTTTGAACACAGCCCTCACTGATGGAGTGGGTGTGGCCATCTCTGCTGTGACTGAACGAAGGGCAGGGGAGCAGGGGGCCCAGGGCAGGGCCCTCAGAGCCCGGCAGGTCCAGTGGGGTGTCACAAGCATTTAGGCCCAGGACAAAGGGCGCGTTCTTTGTCTGCACAGCTGCCCAAACTCTCACCTTTCCACTCAGGCCGACCTCTTACTTGAAGTGTGTGTGGAAGCTGTCCGTGCAGTACACCTCGCTGCACAGCTAACCATAGGTCTTGGCATCGTAGCTTCCTGCCAGGTGACCGAAGTTCGCAGGCAGATGGGTCTCTGGGACACATGCAGAGAGGCTTCTGCCTGGGCCTCAGGCCGCCCACTGCCCCTGCCCCAGATCGGGGGCTGCGAAGCCGCCCTGTTGGAGTCCCCTGCCTCTTGAGGGAGTATTGGACCAACACTTGTAGAAAACGGCGTTCTCGCAGGCAACTCATTGGAGGGACACAAATAAATCTTTGCCGACTTTCTGCTGAAGCTTATGAGCGTTCACACCTAAACATCTGACAAGGTCAGCTGTTTAGCTAAACATGAGCTCATGATGTAAATTTACACAATAATGAAGAAATCAGCTAGAAGGGGAGATATCCAGCAAAAACTCTCAATACCAGAATTAGATTCCCAAGGCCATCCATCAATTGTTGGAATAATCAGGTGCAAGGCAGACAATATACATAAAACTGGAACTGAAACCAGGAACAAGGATGTTTTCAAAGACTGGTAGGATCTCTAAAACATTTTTAAAGTACATGTCATTGATAAAGCTAAATACTCAAAGGTTGTGTAATACAAGAGATTAAGCATTGAGAAGAGTGAAATTATGCTGTTTTGAAAACTATGGCAGGTGAGATTTTCTGCCTAATTATATAAGAAGATTTCTCTAAAAAATACACATTATTTCAATGACTTATAGGCTGTGAAATAAGTTAAGGGTATTACAAAAGGCTTGTCTGCAAAGAAAGGTGAGATGTAGGGAATCACAGAAAGTCGAGGGGAAAATAGGTCAATATATACATTGCTATATGGTGAACTAAACCTTAGGCCAGCAACAATGGAGAGGACCTGACCCTTAGAAACTTACAAGTAAGCTGGAATCTTCAAAAGTTCAAATCTTTATAAGTAAAATATTTATTAAAATGAATAACCAAGTGTTTTAATTGACATCAGAAGATCAAAACAATAAACCCTGAGAACATAGAAAAAATATAAATAAAGATATGAGCAGAACTTAATACAACAGAAAACGTATAAAATTGAGGTGATTTAGTAAGTCCAAAGAATCTTCTTTGAAAAGATTGAAAAGACACACTTTGATTAAGGAAAACAAAAACATAAGTAGAGAATATACAGAAAGAATCAGGACAATGTTATAGCAGAGAATATAAGAAATGCCAGTAAATTTGAACATTTCTGTAAATTGGACCATTTCCTAGCTCCTAAAGTTTACCAAACCTGACACAAGAGGAAATCATTTAAGGTCATCATGTCTGCCCTTGGAATTCTCGGAATGCCCTGGCCTCAGAATGCAGCCTCTGTAGTCCATGGTAACCTGCGGAGAAGGGGCGGGGCTGAGGGAGGTTGGAACACTGCCCTCACTGAGGGAGTGGGTGTGGTCATCTCTGCTGTGACTGAACAAAGGGCAGGGGAGCAGGGGGCCAAGTGCAGGGACCTCAGAGCCCGGCATGTCCAGTGGGGTTTCACAAGCATTTAGGCCCAGGACAAAGGGCGCCTTCTTTGTCTGCACAGCTGCCCAAACTCTCACCTTTCCACTCAGGCCGACCTCTTCCTTGAAGTGTGTGTGGAAGCTGTCCGTGCAGTACACCTCGCTGCACAGCTAACCATAGGTCTTGGCATCGTAGCTTCCTGCCAGGTGACCGAAGTTCGCAGGCAGATGGGTCTCTGGGACACATGCAGAGAGGCTTCTGCCTGGGCCACAGGCCGCCCACTGCCCCTGCCCCAGATCGGGGGCCGCCAAGCCGCCCTGTCGGAATCCCCTGCCTATTGAGGGAGTATTGGACCAACACTTGTAGAAATCGGGGTTCTCCCGGGCAACTCATTGGAGGGACACAAATAAATCTTTGCCGACTTTCTGCTGAAGCTTACGAGCGTTCACACCTAAGCGTCTTACAAGGTTAGCTGTTTAGCTAAACATGAGCTCATGATCTAAATTTACACAATAATGAAGAAATCAGCTACAAGGGGAGACAATCAGCAAAAACTATCAATACCAGAATTAGATTCCCAAGGCCATCCATCAATTGTAGGAATAGTCAGGTGCAAGGCAGAAAATATACATAAAACTGGAACTGAAACCAGGAACAAGGATGTTTTCAAAGACTGGTAGGATCTCTAAAACATTTTTAAAGTACATGTCATTGATAAAGCTAAATACTGAAAGGTTGTGTAATACAACAGATTAAGCATTGAGAAGTGTGAAATTATGCTGTTTTGAAAACTATGGCAGGTGAGATTTTCTGCCTAATTATAGAAGAAGATTTCTCTAAAAAATACACATTATTTCAATGACTTATTGGCTGTGAAATAAGTTAAGGGTATTTCAAATGGCTTGTCTGCAACGAAAGGTGAGATGTAGGGAAGCACAGAAAGTCGAGGGGAAAATAGGTCAATATATACATTGCTATATGGTGAACTAAACCTTAGGCCAGCAACAATGGAGAGGACCTGACCCTTAGAAACTTACAAGTAAGCTGGAATCTTCAAAAGTTCCAAATTTTATAAGTAAAATATTTATTAAAATGAATAACCAAGTGTTTGAATTGACATCAGAAGATCAAAACAATAAACCCTGAGAACATAGAAAAAAGATAAATAAAGATATGAGCAGAACTTAATACAACAGAAAACGTATAAAATTGAGGAGATTTAGTAAGTCCAAAGAATCTTCTTTGAAAAGATTGAAAAGACACACTTTGATTAAGGAAAACAAAAACATAAGTAAAGAATATACAGAAAGAATCAGGACAATGTTAGAGCAGAGAATATAAGAAATGCCAGTAAATTTGAACATTTCTGTCAAGTGGACCATTTCCTAGCTCCTAAAGTTTACCAAACCTGACACAAGAGGAAATCATTTAAGGTCATCATGTCTGCCCTTGGCATTCTCGGAACGCCCTGGCCTCAGAATGCAGCCTCTGTATTCCATGGTAACCTGCGGAGAGGGGGCGGGGCTGAGGGAGGTTGGAACACTGCCCTCACTGAGGGAGTGGGTGTGGCAATCTCTGCTGTGACTGAACAAAGGGCAGGGGAGCAGGGGGCCCAGGGCAGGGCCCTCAGAGCCCGGCAGGTCCAGTGGGGTGTCACAAGCATTTAGGCTCAGGCCAAAGGGCGCCTTCTTTGTCTGCACAGCTGCCCAAACGCTCACCTTTCCACTCAGGCCGACCTCTTACTTGAAGTGTGTGTGGAACCTGTCCGTGCAGTACACCTCGCTGCACAGCTAACCATAGGTGTGGGCATCGTAGCTTCCTGCCAGGTGACCCAAGTTCGCAGGCAGATGGGTCCCAGGGACACATGCAGAGAGGCTTCTGCCTGGGCCACAGGACGCCCACTGCCCCTGCCCCAGATCGGGGGCTGCCAAGCAGCCCTGTCGGAGTACCCTGCCTCTTGAGGGAGTATTGGACCCACACTTGTAGAAAACGGCATTCTAGCGGGCAACTCATTGGAGGGACACAAGTAAATCTTTGCCGACTTTCTGCTGAAGCTTACGAGCGTTCACACCTAAGCGTCTGACAAGGTCAGCTGTTTAGCTAAACATGAGCTCATGATCTAACTTTACACAATAATGAAGAAATCAGCTACAAGGGGAGACAATCATTAAAAACTATCAATACCGGAATTAGATTCCCAAGGCCATCCATCAATTGTTGGAATAATCAGGTGCAAGGCAGAAAATATACATAAAACTGGAACTGAAATAAGGAACAAGGATGTTTTCAAAGACTGGTAGGATCTCTAAAACAGTTTTAAAGTACATGTCATTGATAAAGCTAAATACTCAAATGTTGTGTAATACAACAGATTAAGCTTTGAGAAGTGTGAAATTATGCTGTTTTGAAAACTATGGCAGGTGAGATTTTCTGCCTAATTATAGAAGAAGATTTCTCTAAAAAATACACATTATTTCAATGACTTATTGGCTGTGAAATAAGTTAAGGGTATTTCAAATGGCTTGTCTGCAAATAAAGGTGAGATGTAGGGAATCACAGAAAGTCGAGGGGAAAATAGGTCTATATATACATTGCTATATGGTGAACTAAACCTTAGGCCAGCAACAATGGAGAGGACCTGACCCTTAGAAACTTACAAGTAAGCTGGAATCTTCAAAAGTTCAAATCTTTATAAGTAAAATATTTATTAAAATGAATAACCAAGTGTTTTAATTGACATCAGAAGATCAAAACAATAAACCCTGAGAACATAGAAAAAAGATAAATAAAGATATGAGCAGAACTTAATACAACAGAAAACGTATAAAATTGAGGTGATTTAGTAAGTCCAAAGAATCTTCTTTGAAAAGATTGAAAAGACACACTTTGATTAAGGAAAACAAAAACATAAGTAGAGAATATACAGAAAGAATCAGGACAATGTTATAGCAGAGAATATAAGAAATGCCAGTAAATTTGAACATTTCTGTAAAGTGGACCATTTCCTAGCTCCTAAAGTTTACCAAACCTGACACAAGAGGAAGTCATTTAAGGTCATCATGTCTGCCCTTGGCATTCTCAGAAAGCCCTGGCCTCAGGATGCATCATCTGTAGTCCATGGTAACCTGCGGAGAGGGGGCGGGGCTGAGGGAGGTTGGAACACTGCCCTCACTGAGGGAGTGGGTGTGGCCATCTCTGCTGTGACTGAACAAAGAGCAGGGGAGCTGGGGGCCCAGGGCAGGGCCTCAGAGCCGGCAGGTCCAGTGGGGTGTCACAATAATTTAGGCCCAGGCCAAAGGGTGCCTTCTTTGTCTGCACAGCTGCCCAAACTCTCACCTTTCCACTCAGGCCGACCTCTTACTTGAAGTGTGTGTGGAACCTCTCCGTGCAGTACACCTCGCTGCACAGATAACCATAGGTCTGGGCATCGTAGCTTCCTGCCAGGTGACCGAAGTTCGCAGGCAGATGGGTCCCAGGGACACATGCAGAGAGGCTTCTGCCTGGGCCACAGGCCGCCCACTGACCCTGCCCCAGATCGGGGGCCGCCAAGCTGCCCTGTCGGAGTCCCCTGCCTCTTGAGGGAGTATTGGACCAACACTTGTAGAAAATGGCGTTCTCGCGGGCAAATCATTGGAGGGACACAAATAAATCTTTGCCGACTTTCTGCTGAAGCTTACGAGCTTTCACACCTAAGCGTCTGACAAGGTCAGCTGTTTAACTAAACATGAGCTCATGATCTAAATTTACACAATAATGAAGAAATCAGCTACAAGGGGAGACAATCAGCAAAAACTATCAATACCAGTATTAGATTCCCACGGCCATCCATCAATTGTTGGAATAATCAGGTGCAAGGCAGAAAATATACATAAAACTGGAACTGAAACCAGGAACAAGGATGTTTTCAAAGACTGGTAGGATCTCTAAAACATTTTTAAAGTACATGTCATTGATAAAGGTAAATAATCAAAGGTTGTGTAATACAACAGATTAAGCATTGAGAAGAGTGACATTATGCTGTTTTGAAAACTATGGCAGGTGAGATTTTCTGCCTAATTATATAAGAAGATTTCTCTAAAAAATACACATTATTTGAATGACTTATTGGCTGTGAAATAAGTGAAGGGTATTTCAAATGGCTTGTCTGCAAAGAAAGGTGAGATGTAGGGAATCACAGAATGTCGAGGGGAAAATAGGTCAATATATACATTGCTATATGGTGAACTAAACCTTAGGCCAGCAACAATGGAGAGGACCTGACCCTTAGAAACTTACAAGTAAGCTGGAATCTTCAAAAGTTCAAATCTTTATAAGTAAAATATTTATTAAAATGAATAACCAAGTGTTTTAATTGACATCAGAAGATCAAAACAATAAACCGTGAGAACATAGAAAAAAGATAAATAAAGATATGAGCAGAACTTAATACAACACAAAACGTATAAAATTGAGGTGATTTAGTAAGCCCAAAGAATCTTCTTTGAAAAGATTGAAAAGACACACTTTGATTAAGGAAAACAAAAACATAAGTAAAGAATATACAGAAAGAATCAGGACAATGTTATAGCAGAGAATATAAGAAATGCCAGTAAATTTGAACATTTCTGTAAAGTGGACCATTTCCTAGCTCCTAAAGTTTACCATACCTGACACAAGAAGAAATGATTTAAGGTCATCATGTCTGCACTTGGCATTCTCGGAACACCCTGGCCTCAGAATGCAGCATCTGTAGTCCATGGTAACCTGCGGGGAGGGTGAGGGGCTGAGGGAGGTTGGGACTCTGCCCGCACTTAGGGAGTGGGTCTGGCTATCTCTGCTGTGACTGAACAAAGGGCAGGGGAGCAGGGGGCCAAGGGCAGGGCCCTCAGAGCCCGGCAGGTCCAAAGGGGTGTCACAAGCATTTGGCCCAGGACAAAGGGCGCCATCTTTGTCTGCACAGCTGCCCAAACTCTCACCTTTCCACTCAGGCCGACCTCTTACTTGAAGTGTGTGTGGAACCTCTCCGCGCAGTACACCTCGCTGCACAGCTAACCATAGGTCTGGGCATCGTAGCTTCCTGCCAGGTGACCGAAGTTCGCAGGGAGTTGTGTCCCTGGGACACATGCAGAGAGGCTCCTGCCAGGGCCACAGGCCGCCCACTGCCCCTGCCCCAGATCGGGGGCCGCCAAGCAGCCCTGTCGGAGTCCCCTGCCTCTTGAGGGAGTATTGGACCAACACTTGTAGAAAACGGGGTTCTCGCGGGCAACTCATTGGAGGGACAAAAATAAATCTTTGCCGACTTTCTGCTAAAGCTTACGAGCGTTCACACCTAAGCGTCTTACAAGGTCAGCTGTTTAGCTAAACATGAGCTCATGATCTAAATTTACACAATAATGAAGAAATCAGCTACAAGGGGAGACAATCAGCAAAAACTCTCAATACCAGAATTAGATTCCGAAGGCCATCCATCAACTGTTGGCATAATCAGGTGCAAGGCAGAAAATATACATAAAACTGGAACTGAAACAAGAAACAAGGATGTTTTCAAAGACTGGTAGGTTCTCTAAAACATTTTTAAAGTACATGTCATTGATAAAGCTAAATACTCAAAGGTTGTGTAATACAACAGATTAAGCATTGAGAAGAGTGAAATTATGCTGTTTTGAAAACTATGGCAGGTGAGATTTTCTGCCTAATTATATAAGAAGATTTCTCTAAAAAATAGACATTATTTCAATGACTTATTGGCTGTCAGATAAGTTAAGGGTATTTCAAATGGCTTGTCTGCAAAGAAAGGTGAGATGTAGGGAATCACAGAAAGTCGAGTGGAAAATAGGTCAATATATACATTATTATATGGTGAACTAAACCTTAGGCCAGCAACAATGGAGAGGACCTGACCCTTAGAAACTTACAAGTAAGCTGGAATCTTCAAAAGTTCAAATCTTTATAAATAAAATATTTATTAAAATGAATAACCAAGTGTTTGAATTGACATCAGAAGATCAAAACAATAAACCCTGAGAACATAGAAAAAAGATAAATAAAGATATGAGCAGAACTTAATACAACAGAAAACGTATAAAATTGAGGTGATTTAGTAAGTCCAAAGAATCTTCTTTGAAAAGATTGAAAAGACACACTTTGATTAAGGAAAACAAAAACATAAGTAAAAAATATACAGAAAGAATCAGGACAATGTTATAGCCGAGAATAAAAGAAATGCCAGTAAATTTGAACATTTCGGTAAAGTGGACCATTTCCTAGCTCCTAAAGTTTACCAAACCTGACACAAGAGGAAATCATTTAAGGTCATCATGCCTGCCCTTGGCATTCTCGGAACGTCCTGGCCTCAGGATGCAGCCTCTGTAGTCCATGGAAAACTGCGGAGAGGTGGCGGGGCTGAGGGAGGTTGGAACACTGCCCTCACTGAGGGAGTGTGTGTGGCCATCTCTGCTGTGACTGAACAAATAGCAGGGGAGCAGGGGGCTCAGTGTAGGGCCCTCAGAGCCCGGCAGTTCCAGTGGGGTGTCACAAGCATTTAGGCCCAGGCCAAAGGGCGCCATCTTTGTCTGCACAGCTGCCCAAACTCTCACCTTTCCACTCAGGCCGAACTCTTACTTGAAATGTGTGTGGAACCTGTCTGCGCAGTACACCTCGCTGCACAGCTAACCATAGGTCTGGGCATCGTAGCTTCCTGCCAGGTGACCGAAGTTCTCAGGCAGATGGGTCCCAGGGACACATGCAGAGAGGCTTCTGCCTGGGCCACAGGCCGCCCACTGCCCCTGCCCCAGATCGGGGGCCGCCAAGCAGCCCTGTCGGAGTCCCCTGCCTCTTGAGGGATTATTGGACCAACACTTGTAGAAAACGGGGTTCTCGCGGGCAACTCATTGGAGGGACACAAATAAATCTTTGCCGACTTTCTGCTGAAGCTTACGAGCTTTCACACCTAAGCGTCTTACAAGGTCAGCTGTTTAGCTAAACATGAGCTCATGATCTAAATTTACACAATAATGAAGAAATCAGCTACAAGGGGAGACAACCAGCAAAAACTATCAATACCAGAATTAGATTCCCAAGGCCATCCATCAATTGTTGGAATAATCAGGTGCAAGGCAGAAAATATACATAAAACTGGAACTGAAACAAGGAACAAGGATGTTTTCAAAGACTGGTAGGATCTCTAAAACATTTTTAAAGTACATGTCATTGATAAAGCTAAATACTCAAAGGTTGTGTAATACAACAGATTAAGCATTGAGAAGAGTGACATTATGCTGTTTTGAAAACTATGGCAGGTGAGATTTTCTGCCTAATTTTATAAGAAGATTTCTCTAAAACATACACATTATTTCAATGACTTATTGGCTGTGAAATAAGTTAAGGGTATTTCAAATGGCTTGTCTGCAAAGAAAGGTGAGATGTAGGGAATCACAGAAAGTCGAGGGGAAAATAGGTCAATATATACATTGCTATATGGTGAACTAAACCTTAGGCCAGCAACAATGGAGAGGACCTGACCCTTAGAAACTTACAAGTAAGCTGGAATCTTCAAAAGTTCAAATCTTTATAAGTAAAATATTTATTAAAATGAATAACCAAGTGTTTTAATTGACATCAGAAGATCAAAACAATAAACCCTGAGAACATAGAAAAAAGATAAATAAAGATATGAGCAGAACTTAATACAACAGAAAACGTATAAAATTGAGGTGATTTAGTAAGTCCAAAGAATCTTCTTTGAAAAGATTGAAAAGACACACTTTGATTAAGGAAAACAAAAACATAAGTAAAGAATATACAGAAAGAATCAGGACAATGTTATAGCAGAGAATATATGAAATGCCAGTAAATTTGAACATTTCTGTAAAGTGGACCATTTCCTAGCTCCTAAAGTTTACCAAACCTGACACAAGAGGAAATCATTTAAGGTCATCATGTCTGCCCTTGGCATTCTCGGAACGCCCTGGCCTCAGAATGCAGCATCTGTAGTCCATGGTAACCTGCGGAGGGGGGGCGGGGCTGAGGGAGGTTGGAACACTGCCCTCACTGAGGGAGTGTGTGTGGCCATCTCTGCTGTGGCTGAACAAAGGGCAGGGGAGCAGGGGGCCCAGGGCAGGGCCCTCAGAGCCCGGCAGGTCCAGTGGGGTGTCACAAGCATTTAGGCCCAGGCCAAAGGGCGCCTTCTTTGTCTGCACAGCTGCCCAAACTCTCACCTTTCCACTCAGGCCGACCTCTTACTTGAAGTGTGTGTGGAACCTGTCCGCACAGTACACCTCGCTGCTCAGCTAACCATAGGTCTGGGCTTCGTAGCTTCCTGCCAGGTGACCGAAGTTCGCAGGCAAATGGGTCCCTGGGACAAATGCAGAGAGGCTTCTGCCTGGGCCACAGGCTGCCCACTGCCCCTGCCGCAGATCGGGGGCCGCCAAGCAGCCCTGTCGGAGTCCCCTGCCTCTTGAGGGAGTATTGGACCAACACTTGTAGAAAACGGCGTTCTCGCGGGCAACTCATTGGAAGGACACAAATAAATCTTTGTCGACTTTCTGCTGAAGCTTACGAGCGTTCACACCTAAGCGTCTGACCAGGTCAGCTGTTTAGCTAAACATGAGCTCATGATCTAAATTTACACAATAATGAAGAAATCAGCTACAAGGGGAGACAATCAGCAAAAACTATCAATACCAGAATTAGATTCCCAAGGCCAATCATCAATTGTTGGAATAATCAGGTGCAAGGCAGAAAATATACATAAAACTGGAACTGAAACAAGGAACAAGGATGTTTTCAAAGACTGGTAGGATCACTGAAACATTTTTAAAGTACATGTCATTGATAAATCTAAATACTCAAAGGTTGTGTAATACAACAGATTAAGCATTGAGAAGAGTGAAATTATGCTGTTTTGAAAACTATGGCAGGTGAGATTTTCTGCCTAATTATATAAGAAGATTTCTCTAAAAAATACACATTATTTCAATGACTTATTGGCTGTGAAATAAGTTAAGGGTATTTCAAATGGCTTGTCTGCAAAGAAAGGTGAGATGTAGGGAATCACAGAAAGTCGAGGGGAAAATAGGTCAATATATACATTGCTATATGGTGAACTAAACCTTAGGCCAGCAACAATGGAGAGGACCTGACCCTTAGAAACTTACAAGTAAGCTGGAATCTTCAAAAGTTCAAATCTTTATAAGTAAAATATTTATTAAAATGAATAACCAAGTGTTTGAATTGACATCAGAAGATCAAAACAATAAACCCTGAGAACATAGAAAAAAGATAAATAAAGATATGAGCAGAACTTAATACAACAGAAAACGTATAAAATTGAGGTGATTTAGTAAGTCCAAAGAATCTTCTTTGAAAAGATTGAAAAGACACACTTTGATTAAGGAAAACAAAAACATAAGTAGAGAATATACAGAAAGAATCAGGACAATGTTATAGCAGAGAATATAAGAAATGCCAGTAAATTTGAACATTTCTGTAAAGTGGACCATTTCCTAGCTCCTAAAGTTTACCAAACCTGACACAAGAGGAAGTCATTTAAGGTCATCATGTCTGCCCTTGGCATTCTCAGAAAGCCCTGGCCTCAGGATGCATCATCTGTAGTCCATGGTAACCTGCGGAGAGGGGGCGGGGCTGAGGGAGGTTGGAACACTGCCCTCACTGAGGGAGTGGGTGTGGCCATCTCTGCTGTGACTGAACAAAGAGCAGGGGAGCTGGGGGCCCAGGGCAGGGCCTCAGAGCCGGCAGGTCCAGTGGGGTGTCACAATAATTTAGGCCCAGGCCAAAGGGTGCCTTCTTTGTCTGCACAGCTGCCCAAACTCTCACCTTTCCACTCAGGCCGACCTCTTACTTGAAGTGTGTGTGGAACCTCTCCGTGCAGTACACCTCGCTGCACAGATAACCATAGGTCTGGGCATCGTAGCTTCCTGCCAGGTGACCGAAGTTCGCAGGCAGATGGGTCCCAGGGACACATGCAGAGAGGCTTCTGCCTGGGCCACAGGCCGCCCACTGACCCTGCCCCAGATCGGGGGCCGCCAAGCTGCCCTGTCGGAGTCCCCTGCCTCTTGAGGGAGTATTGGACCAACACTTGTAGAAAATGGCGTTCTCGCGGGCAAATCATTGGAGGGACACAAATAAATCTTTGCCGACTTTCTGCTGAAGCTTACGAGCTTTCACACCTAAGCGTCTGACAAGGTCAGCTGTTTAACTAAACATGAGCTCATGATCTAAATTTACACAATAATGAAGAAATCAGCTACAAGGGGAGACAATCAGCAAAAACTATCAATACCAGTATTAGATTCCCACGGCCATCCATCAATTGTTGGAATAATCAGGTGCAAGGCAGAAAATATACATAAAACTGGAACTGAAACCAGGAACAAGGATGTTTTCAAAGACTGGTAGGATCTCTAAAACATTTTTAAAGTACATGTCATTGATAAAGGTAAATAATCAAAGGTTGTGTAATACAACAGATTAAGCATTGAGAAGAGTGACATTATGCTGTTTTGAAAACTATGGCAGGTGAGATTTTCTGCCTAATTATATAAGAAGATTTCTCTAAAAAATACACATTATTTGAATGACTTATTGGCTGTGAAATAAGTGAAGGGTATTTCAAATGGCTTGTCTGCAAAGAAAGGTGAGATGTAGGGAATCACAGAATGTCGAGGGGAAAATAGGTCAATATATACATTGCTATATGGTGAACTAAACCTTAGGCCAGCAACAATGGAGAGGACCTGACCCTTAGAAACTTACAAGTAAGCTGGAATCTTCAAAAGTTCAAATCTTTATAAGTAAAATATTTATTAAAATGAATAACCAAGTGTTTTAATTGACATCAGAAGATCAAAACAATAAACCGTGAGAACATAGAAAAAAGATAAATAAAGATATGAGCAGAACTTAATACAACACAAAACGTATAAAATTGAGGTGATTTAGTAAGCCCAAAGAATCTTCTTTGAAAAGATTGAAAAGACACACTTTGATTAAGGAAAACAAAAACATAAGTAAAGAATATACAGAAAGAATCAGGACAATGTTATAGCAGAGAATATAAGAAATGCCAGTAAATTTGAACATTTCTGTAAAGTGGACCATTTCCTAGCTCCTAAAGTTTACCATACCTGACACAAGAAGAAATGATTTAAGGTCATCATGTCTGCACTTGGCATTCTCGGAACACCCTGGCCTCAGAATGCAGCATCTGTAGTCCATGGTAACCTGCGGGGAGGGTGAGGGGCTGAGGGAGGTTGGGACTCTGCCCGCACTTAGGGAGTGGGTCTGGCTATCTCTGCTGTGACTGAACAAAGGGCAGGGGAGCAGGGGGCCAAGGGCAGGGCCCTCAGAGCCCGGCAGGTCCAAAGGGGTGTCACAAGCATTTGGCCCAGGACAAAGGGCGCCATCTTTGTCTGCACAGCTGCCCAAACTCTCACCTTTCCACTCAGGCCGACCTCTTACTTGAAGTGTGTGTGGAACCTCTCCGCGCAGTACACCTCGCTGCACAGCTAACCATAGGTCTGGGCATCGTAGCTTCCTGCCAGGTGACCGAAGTTCGCAGGGAGTTGTGTCCCTGGGACACATGCAGAGAGGCTCCTGCCAGGGCCACAGGCCGCCCACTGCCCCTGCCCCAGATCGGGGGCCGCCAAGCAGCCCTGTCGGAGTCCCCTGCCTCTTGAGGGAGTATTGGACCAACACTTGTAGAAAACGGGGTTCTCGCGGGCAACTCATTGGAGGGACAAAAATAAATCTTTGCCGACTTTCTGCTAAAGCTTACGAGCGTTCACACCTAAGCGTCTTACAAGGTCAGCTGTTTAGCTAAACATGAGCTCATGATCTAAATTTACACAATAATGAAGAAATCAGCTACAAGGGGAGACAATCAGCAAAAACTCTCAATACCAGAATTAGATTCCGAAGGCCATCCATCAACTGTTGGCATAATCAGGTGCAAGGCAGAAAATATACATAAAACTGGAACTGAAACAAGAAACAAGGATGTTTTCAAAGACTGGTAGGTTCTCTAAAACATTTTTAAAGTACATGTCATTGATAAAGCTAAATACTCAAAGGTTGTGTAATACAACAGATTAAGCATTGAGAAGAGTGAAATTATGCTGTTTTGAAAACTATGGCAGGTGAGATTTTCTGCCTAATTATATAAGAAGATTTCTCTAAAAAATAGACATTATTTCAATGACTTATTGGCTGTCAGATAAGTTAAGGGTATTTCAAATGGCTTGTCTGCAAAGAAAGGTGAGATGTAGGGAATCACAGAAAGTCGAGTGGAAAATAGGTCAATATATACATTATTATATGGTGAACTAAACCTTAGGCCAGCAACAATGGAGAGGACCTGACCCTTAGAAACTTACAAGTAAGCTGGAATCTTCAAAAGTTCAAATCTTTATAAATAAAATATTTATTAAAATGAATAACCAAGTGTTTGAATTGACATCAGAAGATCAAAACAATAAACCCTGAGAACATAGAAAAAAGATAAATAAAGATATGAGCAGAACTTAATACAACAGAAAACGTATAAAATTGAGGTGATTTAGTAAGTCCAAAGAATCTTCTTTGAAAAGATTGAAAAGACACACTTTGATTAAGGAAAACAAAAACATAAGTAAAAAATATACAGAAAGAATCAGGACAATGTTATAGCCGAGAATAAAAGAAATGCCAGTAAATTTGAACATTTCGGTAAAGTGGACCATTTCCTAGCTCCTAAAGTTTACCAAACCTGACACAAGAGGAAATCATTTAAGGTCATCATGCCTGCCCTTGGCATTCTCGGAACGTCCTGGCCTCAGGATGCAGCCTCTGTAGTCCATGGAAAACTGCGGAGAGGTGGCGGGGCTGAGGGAGGTTGGAACACTGCCCTCACTGAGGGAGTGTGTGTGGCCATCTCTGCTGTGACTGAACAAATAGCAGGGGAGCAGGGGGCTCAGTGTAGGGCCCTCAGAGCCCGGCAGTTCCAGTGGGGTGTCACAAGCATTTAGGCCCAGGCCAAAGGGCGCCATCTTTGTCTGCACAGCTGCCCAAACTCTCACCTTTCCACTCAGGCCGAACTCTTACTTGAAATGTGTGTGGAACCTGTCTGCGCAGTACACCTCGCTGCACAGCTAACCATAGGTCTGGGCATCGTAGCTTCCTGCCAGGTGACCGAAGTTCTCAGGCAGATGGGTCCCAGGGACACATGCAGAGAGGCTTCTGCCTGGGCCACAGGCCGCCCACTGCCCCTGCCCCAGATCGGGGGCCGCCAAGCAGCCCTGTCGGAGTCCCCTGCCTCTTGAGGGATTATTGGACCAACACTTGTAGAAAACGGGGTTCTCGCGGGCAACTCATTGGAGGGACACAAATAAATCTTTGCCGACTTTCTGCTGAAGCTTACGAGCTTTCACACCTAAGCGTCTTACAAGGTCAGCTGTTTAGCTAAACATGAGCTCATGATCTAAATTTACACAATAATGAAGAAATCAGCTACAAGGGGAGACAACCAGCAAAAACTATCAATACCAGAATTAGATTCCCAAGGCCATCCATCAATTGTTGGAATAATCAGGTGCAAGGCAGAAAATATACATAAAACTGGAACTGAAACAAGGAACAAGGATGTTTTCAAAGACTGGTAGGATCTCTAAAACATTTTTAAAGTACATGTCATTGATAAAGCTAAATACTCAAAGGTTGTGTAATACAACAGATTAAGCATTGAGAAGAGTGACATTATGCTGTTTTGAAAACTATGGCAGGTGAGATTTTCTGCCTAATTATATAAGAAGATTTCTCTAAAACATACACATTATTTCAATGACTTATTGGCTGTGAAATAAGTTAAGGGTATTTCAAATGGCTTGTCTGCAAAGAAAGGTGAGATGTAGGGAATCACAGAAAGTCGAGGGGAAAATAGGTCAATATATACATTGCTATATGGTGAACTAAACCTTAGGCCAGCAACAATGGAGAGGACCTGACCCTTAGAAACTTACAAGTAAGCTGGAATCTTCAAAAGTTCAAATCTTTATAAGTAAAATATTTATTAAAATGAATAACCAAGTGTTTTAATTGACATCAGAAGATCAAAACAATAAACCCTGAGAACATAGAAAAAAGATAAATAAAGATATGAGCAGAACTTAATACAACAGAAAACGTATAAAATTGAGGTGATTTAGTAAGTCCAAAGAATCTTCTTTGAAAAGATTGAAAAGACACACTTTGATTAAGGAAAACAAAAACATAAGTAGAGAATATACAGAAAGAATCAGGACAATGTTATAGCAGAGAATATAAGAAATGCCAGTAAATTTGAACATTTCTGTAAAGTGGACCATTTCCTAGCTCCTAAAGTTTACCAAACCTGACACAAGAGGAAGTCATTTAAGGTCATCATGTCTGCCCTTGGCATTCTCAGAAAGCCCTGGCCTCAGGATGCATCATCTGTAGTCCATGGTAACCTGCGGAGAGGGGGCGGGGCTGAGGGAGGTTGGAACACTGCCCTCACTGAGGGAGTGGGTGTGGCCATCTCTGCTGTGACTGAACAAAGAGCAGGGGAGCTGGGGGCCCAGGGCAGGGCCTCAGAGCCGGCAGGTCCAGTGGGGTGTCACAATAATTTAGGCCCAGGCCAAAGGGTGCCTTCTTTGTCTGCACAGCTGCCCAAACTCTCACCTTTCCACTCAGGCCGACCTCTTACTTGAAGTGTGTGTGGAACCTCTCCGTGCAGTACACCTCGCTGCACAGATAACCATAGGTCTGGGCATCGTAGCTTCCTGCCAGGTGACCGAAGTTCGCAGGCAGATGGGTCCCAGGGACACATGCAGAGAGGCTTCTGCCTGGGCCACAGGCCGCCCACTGACCCTGCCCCAGATCGGGGGCCGCCAAGCTGCCCTGTCGGAGTCCCCTGCCTCTTGAGGGAGTATTGGACCAACACTTGTAGAAAATGGCGTTCTCGCGGGCAAATCATTGGAGGGACACAAATAAATCTTTGCCGACTTTCTGCTGAAGCTTACGAGCTTTCACACCTAAGCGTCTGACAAGGTCAGCTGTTTAACTAAACATGAGCTCATGATCTAAATTTACACAATAATGAAGAAATCAGCTACAAGGGGAGACAATCAGCAAAAACTATCAATACCAGTATTAGATTCCCACGGCCATCCATCAATTGTTGGAATAATCAGGTGCAAGGCAGAAAATATACATAAAACTGGAACTGAAACCAGGAACAAGGATGTTTTCAAAGACTGGTAGGATCTCTAAAACATTTTTAAAGTACATGTCATTGATAAAGGTAAATAATCAAAGGTTGTGTAATACAACAGATTAAGCATTGAGAAGAGTGACATTATGCTGTTTTGAAAACTATGGCAGGTGAGATTTTCTGCCTAATTATATAAGAAGATTTCTCTAAAAAATACACATTATTTGAATGACTTATTGGCTGTGAAATAAGTGAAGGGTATTTCAAATGGCTTGTCTGCAAAGAAAGGTGAGATGTAGGGAATCACAGAATGTCGAGGGGAAAATAGGTCAATATATACATTGCTATATGGTGAACTAAACCTTAGGCCAGCAACAATGGAGAGGACCTGACCCTTAGAAACTTACAAGTAAGCTGGAATCTTCAAAAGTTCAAATCTTTATAAGTAAAATATTTATTAAAATGAATAACCAAGTGTTTTAATTGACATCAGAAGATCAAAACAATAAACCGTGAGAACATAGAAAAAAGATAAATAAAGATATGAGCAGAACTTAATACAACACAAAACGTATAAAATTGAGGTGATTTAGTAAGCCCAAAGAATCTTCTTTGAAAAGATTGAAAAGACACACTTTGATTAAGGAAAACAAAAACATAAGTAAAGAATATACAGAAAGAATCAGGACAATGTTATAGCAGAGAATATAAGAAATGCCAGTAAATTTGAACATTTCTGTAAAGTGGACCATTTCCTAGCTCCTAAAGTTTACCATACCTGACACAAGAAGAAATGATTTAAGGTCATCATGTCTGCACTTGGCATTCTCGGAACACCCTGGCCTCAGAATGCAGCATCTGTAGTCCATGGTAACCTGCGGGGAGGGTGAGGGGCTGAGGGAGGTTGGGACTCTGCCCGCACTTAGGGAGTGGGTCTGGCTATCTCTGCTGTGACTGAACAAAGGGCAGGGGAGCAGGGGGCCAAGGGCAGGGCCCTCAGAGCCCGGCAGGTCCAAAGGGGTGTCACAAGCATTTGGCCCAGGACAAAGGGCGCCATCTTTGTCTGCACAGCTGCCCAAACTCTCACCTTTCCACTCAGGCCGACCTCTTACTTGAAGTGTGTGTGGAACCTCTCCGCGCAGTACACCTCGCTGCACAGCTAACCATAGGTCTGGGCATCGTAGCTTCCTGCCAGGTGACCGAAGTTCGCAGGGAGTTGTGTCCCTGGGACACATGCAGAGAGGCTCCTGCCAGGGCCACAGGCCGCCCACTGCCCCTGCCCCAGATCGGGGGCCGCCAAGCAGCCCTGTCGGAGTCCCCTGCCTCTTGAGGGAGTATTGGACCAACACTTGTAGAAAACGGGGTTCTCGCGGGCAACTCATTGGAGGGACAAAAATAAATCTTTGCCGACTTTCTGCTAAAGCTTACGAGCGTTCACACCTAAGCGTCTTACAAGGTCAGCTGTTTAGCTAAACATGAGCTCATGATCTAAATTTACACAATAATGAAGAAATCAGCTACAAGGGGAGACAATCAGCAAAAACTCTCAATACCAGAATTAGATTCCGAAGGCCATCCATCAACTGTTGGCATAATCAGGTGCAAGGCAGAAAATATACATAAAACTGGAACTGAAACAAGAAACAAGGATGTTTTCAAAGACTGGTAGGTTCTCTAAAACATTTTTAAAGTACATGTCATTGATAAAGCTAAATACTCAAAGGTTGTGTAATACAACAGATTAAGCATTGAGAAGAGTGAAATTATGCTGTTTTGAAAACTATGGCAGGTGAGATTTTCTGCCTAATTATATAAGAAGATTTCTCTAAAAAATAGACATTATTTCAATGACTTATTGGCTGTCAGATAAGTTAAGGGTATTTCAAATGGCTTGTCTGCAAAGAAAGGTGAGATGTAGGGAATCACAGAAAGTCGAGTGGAAAATAGGTCAATATATACATTATTATATGGTGAACTAAACCTTAGGCCAGCAACAATGGAGAGGACCTGACCCTTAGAAACTTACAAGTAAGCTGGAATCTTCAAAAGTTCAAATCTTTATAAATAAAATATTTATTAAAATGAATAACCAAGTGTTTGAATTGACATCAGAAGATCAAAACAATAAACCCTGAGAACATAGAAAAAAGATAAATAAAGATATGAGCAGAACTTAATACAACAGAAAACGTATAAAATTGAGGTGATTTAGTAAGTCCAAAGAATCTTCTTTGAAAAGATTGAAAAGACACACTTTGATTAAGGAAAACAAAAACATAAGTAAAAAATATACAGAAAGAATCAGGACAATGTTATAGCCGAGAATAAAAGAAATGCCAGTAAATTTGAACATTTCGGTAAAGTGGACCATTTCCTAGCTCCTAAAGTTTACCAAACCTGACACAAGAGGAAATCATTTAAGGTCATCATGCCTGCCCTTGGCATTCTCGGAACGTCCTGGCCTCAGGATGCAGCCTCTGTAGTCCATGGAAAACTGCGGAGAGGTGGCGGGGCTGAGGGAGGTTGGAACACTGCCCTCACTGAGGGAGTGTGTGTGGCCATCTCTGCTGTGACTGAACAAATAGCAGGGGAGCAGGGGGCTCAGTGTAGGGCCCTCAGAGCCCGGCAGTTCCAGTGGGGTGTCACAAGCATTTAGGCCCAGGCCAAAGGGCGCCATCTTTGTCTGCACAGCTGCCCAAACTCTCACCTTTCCACTCAGGCCGAACTCTTACTTGAAATGTGTGTGGAACCTGTCTGCGCAGTACACCTCGCTGCACAGCTAACCATAGGTCTGGGCATCGTAGCTTCCTGCCAGGTGACCGAAGTTCTCAGGCAGATGGGTCCCAGGGACACATGCAGAGAGGCTTCTGCCTGGGCCACAGGCCGCCCACTGCCCCTGCCCCAGATCGGGGGCCGCCAAGCAGCCCTGTCGGAGTCCCCTGCCTCTTGAGGGATTATTGGACCAACACTTGTAGAAAACGGGGTTCTCGCGGGCAACTCATTGGAGGGACACAAATAAATCTTTGCCGACTTTCTGCTGAAGCTTACGAGCTTTCACACCTAAGCGTCTTACAAGGTCAGCTGTTTAGCTAAACATGAGCTCATGATCTAAATTTACACAATAATGAAGAAATCAGCTACAAGGGGAGACAACCAGCAAAAACTATCAATACCAGAATTAGATTCCCAAGGCCATCCATCAATTGTTGGAATAATCAGGTGCAAGGCAGAAAATATACATAAAACTGGAACTGAAACAAGGAACAAGGATGTTTTCAAAGACTGGTAGGATCTCTAAAACATTTTTAAAGTACATGTCATTGATAAAGCTAAATACTCAAAGGTTGTGTAATACAACAGATTAAGCATTGAGAAGAGTGACATTATGCTGTTTTGAAAACTATGGCAGGTGAGATTTTCTGCCTAATTTTATAAGAAGATTTCTCTAAAACATACACATTATTTCAATGACTTATTGGCTGTGAAATAAGTTAAGGGTATTTCAAATGGCTTGTCTGCAAAGAAAGGTGAGATGTAGGGAATCACAGAAAGTCGAGGGGAAAATAGGTCAATATATACATTGCTATATGGTGAACTAAACCTTAGGCCAGCAACAATGGAGAGGACCTGACCCTTAGAAACTTACAAGTAAGCTGGAATCTTCAAAAGTTCAAATCTTTATAAGTAAAATATTTATTAAAATGAATAACCAAGTGTTTTAATTGACATCAGAAGATCAAAACAATAAACCCTGAGAACATAGAAAAAAGATAAATAAAGATATGAGCAGAACTTAATACAACAGAAAACGTATAAAATTGAGGTGATTTAGTAAGTCCAAAGAATCTTCTTTGAAAAGATTGAAAAGACACACTTTGATTAAGGAAAACAAAAACATAAGTAAAGAATATACAGAAAGAATCAGGACAATGTTATAGCAGAGAATATATGAAATGCCAGTAAATTTGAACATTTCTGTAAAGTGGACCATTTCCTAGCTCCTAAAGTTTACCAAACCTGACACAAGAGGAAATCATTTAAGGTCATCATGTCTGCCCTTGGCATTCTCGGAACGCCCTGGCCTCAGAATGCAGCATCTGTAGTCCATGGTAACCTGCGGAGGGGGGGCGGGGCTGAGGGAGGTTGGAACACTGCCCTCACTGAGGGAGTGTGTGTGGCCATCTCTGCTGTGGCTGAACAAAGGGCAGGGGAGCAGGGGGCCCAGGGCAGGGCCCTCAGAGCCCGGCAGGTCCAGTGGGGTGTCACAAGCATTTAGGCCCAGGCCAAAGGGCGCCTTCTTTGTCTGCACAGCTGCCCAAACTCTCACCTTTCCACTCAGGCCGACCTCTTACTTGAAGTGTGTGTGGAACCTGTCCGCACAGTACACCTCGCTGCTCAGCTAACCATAGGTCTGGGCTTCGTAGCTTCCTGCCAGGTGACCGAAGTTCGCAGGCAAATGGGTCCCTGGGACAAATGCAGAGAGGCTTCTGCCTGGGCCACAGGCTGCCCACTGCCCCTGCCCCAGATCGGGGGCCGCCAAGCAGCCCTGTCGGAGTCCCCTGCCTCTTGAGGGAGTATTGGACCAACACTTGTAGAAAACGGCGTTCTCGCGGGCAACTCATTGGAAGGACACAAATAAATCTTTGTCGACTTTCTGCTGAAGCTTACGAGCGTTCACACCTAAGCGTCTGACCAGGTCAGCTGTTTAGCTAAACATGAGCTCATGATCTAAATTTACACAATAATGAAGAAATCAGCTACAAGGGGAGACAATCAGCAAAAACTATCAATACCAGAATTAGATTCCCAAGGCCAATCATCAATTGTTGGAATAATCAGGTGCAAGGCAGAAAATATACATAAAACTGGAACTGAAACAAGGAACAAGGATGTTTTCAAAGACTGGTAGGATCACTGAAACATTTTTAAAGTACATGTCATTGATAAATCTAAATACTCAAAGGTTGTGTAATACAACAGATTAAGCATTGAGAAGAGTGAAATTATGCTGTTTTGAAAACTATGGCAGGTGAGATTTTCTGCCTAATTATATAAGAAGATTTCTCTAAAAAATACACATTATTTCAATGACTTATTGGCTGTGAAATAAGTTAAGGGTATTTCAAATGGCTTGTCTGCAAAGAAAGGTGAGATGTAGGGAATCACAGAAAGTCGAGGGGAAAATAGGTCAATATATACATTGCTATATGGTGAACTAAACCTTAGGCCAGCAACAATGGAGAGGACCTGACCCTTAGAAACTTACAAGTAAGCTGGAATCTTCAAAAGTTCAAATCTTTATAAGTAAAATATTTATTAAAATGAATAACCAAGTGTTTGAATTGACATCAGAAGATCAAAACAATAAACCCTGAGAACATACAAAAAAGATAAATAAAGATATGAGCAGAACTTAATACAACAGAAAACGTATAAAATTGAGGTGATTTAGTAAGTCCAAAGAATCTTCTTTGAAAAGATTGAAAAGACACACTTTGATTAAGGAAAACAAAAACATAAGTAAAGAATATACAGAAAGAATCAGGACAATGTTATAGCAGAGAATATAAGAAATGCCAGTAAATTTGAACATTTCTGTAAAGTGGACCATTTCCTAGCTCCTAAAATTTACCAAACATGACACAAGAGGAAATCATTTAAGGTCATCATGTCTGCCCTTGGCATTCTCGGAACGCCCTGGCCTCAGAATGCAGCATCTGTAGTCCATGGTAACCTGCGGAGGGGGGGCGGGGCTGAGGGAGGTTGGAACACTGCCCTCACTGAGGGAGTGGGTGTGGCCATCTCTGTTGTGACTGAACAAAGGGCAGGGGAGCAGGGGGCCCAGGGCAGGGCCCTCAGAGCCCGGCAGGTCAAGTGGTGTGTCACAAGCATTTAGGCCAGGCCAAAGGGCGCCTTCTTTGTCTGCACAGCTGCCCAAACTCTCACCTTTCCACTCAGGCCGACCTCTTACTTGAAGTGTGTGTGGAACCTGTCCGCGCAGTACACCTCGCTGCACAGCTAACCATAGGTCTGGGCATCGTAGCTTCCTGCCAGGTGACCGAAGTTCGTAGGCAGATGGGTCCCTGGGACACATGCAGAGAGGCTTCTGCCTGGGCCACAGGCCGCCCACTGCCCCTGCCCCAGATCGGGGGCCGCCAAGCAGCCCTGTCGGAATCCCCTGCCTCTTGAGGGAGTATTGGACCAACACTTGTAGAAAACGGGGTTCTCGCGGGCAACTCATTGGAGGGACACAAATAAATCTTTGCCGACTTTCTCCTGAAGCTTACGAGCGTTCACACCTAAGCGTATTACAAAGTCAGCTGTTTAGCTAAACATGAGCTCATGATCTAAATTTACACAATAATGAAGTAATCAGCTACAAGGGGAGACAATCAGCAAAAACTATCAATACCAGAATTAGATTCCCAAGGCCATCCATCAATTGTTGGAATAATCAGGTGCAAGGCAGACAATATACATAAAACAGGAACTGAAACAAGGAACAAGGATGTTTTCAAAGACTGGTAGGATCTCTAAAACATTTTTAAAGTACATGTCATTGATAAAGCTAAATACTCAAAGGTTGTGTAATACAACAGATTAAGCATTGAGAAGAGTGACATTATGCTGTTTTGAAAACTATGGCAGGTGAGATTTTCTGCCTAATTATAGAAGAAGATTTCTCTAAAAAATACACATTATTTCAATGACTTATTGGCTGTGAAATAAGTTAAGGGTATTTCAAATGGCTTGTCTGCAAAGAAAGGTGAGATGTAGGGAATCACAGAAAGTCGAGGGGAAAATAGGTCAATATATACATTGCTATATGGTGAACTAAACCTTAGGCCAGCAACAATGGAGAGGACCTGACCCTTAGAAACTTACAAGTAAGCTGGAATCTTCAAAAGTTCAAATCTTTATAAGTAAAATATTTATTAAAATGAATAACCAAGTGTTTTAATTGACATCAGAAGATCAAAACAATAAACCCTGAGAACATAGAAAAAAGATAAATAAAGATATGGCCAGAACTTAATACAACAGAAAACGTATAAAATTGAGGTGATTTAGTAAGTCCAAAGAATCTTCTTTGAAAAGATTGAAAAGACACACTTTGATTAAGGAAAACAAAAACATAAGTAAAGAATATACAGAAAGAATCAGGACAATGTTATAGCAGAGAATATAAGAAATGCCAGTAAATTTGAACATTTCTGTAAAGTGGACCATTTCCTAGCTCCTAAAGTTTACCAAACCTGACACAAGAGGAAATCATTTAAGGTCATCATGTCTGCCCTTGTCATTCTCGGAACGCCCTGGCCTCAGAATGCAGCCTCTGTAGTCCATGGTAAACTGCGGAGAGGGGGCGGGGCTGAGGGATGTTGGAACACTGCCCTCACTAAGGGAGTGGGTGTGGCCATCTCTGCTGTGACTGAACAAAGGGCAGGGGAGCAGGGGGCCCAGGGCAGGGCCCTCAGAGCCTGGCAGGTCCAGTGGGGTTTCACAAGCATTTAGGCTCAGGCCAAAGGGCGCCTTCTTTGTCTGCACAGCTGCCCAAACTCTCACCTTTCCACTCAGGCCGACCTCTTACTTGAAGTGTGTGTGGAAGCTGTCCGTGCAGTACACCTCGCTGCACAGCTAACCATAGGTCTGGGCATCGTAGCTTCCTGCCAGGTGACCGAAGTTCGCAGGCAGATGAGTCCCTGGGACACATGCAGAGAGGCTTCTGCCTGGGCCGCAGGCCACCCACTGCCCCTGCCCCAGATCGGGTGCCGCCAAGCCGCCCTGTCGGAGTCCCCTGCCTCTTGAGGGAGTATTGGACCAACACTTGTAGAAAACGTCGTTCTCGCGGGCAACTCATTGGAAGGACACAAATAAATCTTTGCCGACATTCTGCTGAAGCTTACGAGCGTTCACATCTAAGCGTCTGACCAGGTCAGCTGTTTAGCTAAACATGAGCTCATGATCTAAATTTACACAATAATGAAGAAATCAGCTACAAGGGGAGACAATCAGCAAAAACTATCAATACCAGAATTAGATTCCCATGGCCATCCATCAATTGTTGGAATAATCAGGTGGAAGGCAGAAAATATACATAAAACTGGAACTGAAACAAGGAACAAGGATGTTTTCAAAGACTGGTAGGATCTCTAAAACATTTTTAAAGTACATGTCATTGATAAAGCTAAATGCTCAAAGGTTGTGTAATACAACAGATTAAGCATTGAGAAGAGTGAAATTATGCTGTTTTCAAAACTATGGCAGGTGAGATTTTCTGCCTAATTATATAAGAAAATTTCCCTAAAAAATACACATTATTTCAATGAATTATTGGCTGTGAAATAAGTTAAGGGTATTTCAAATGGCTTGTCTGCAAAGAAAGGTGAGATGTAGGGAATCACAGAAAGTCGAGGGGAAAATAGGTCAATATATACATTGCTATATGGTGAACTAAACCTTAGGCCAGCAACAATGGAGAGGACCTGACCTTAGAAACTTACAAGTAAGCTGGAATCTTCTAAAGTTCAAATCTTTATAAGTAAAATATTTATTAAAATGAATAACCAAGTGTTTTAATTGACATCAGAAGATCAAAACAATAAACCCTGAGAACATAGAAAAAAGATAAATAAAGATATGAGCAGAACTTAATACAACAGAAAACATATAAAATTGAGGTGATTTAGTAAGTCCAAAGAATCTTCTTTGAAAAGATTGAAAAGACACACTTTGATTAAAGAAAACAAAAACAGAAGTAAAGAATATACAGAAAGAATCAGTACAACATTATAGCAGAGAATATAAGAAATGCCAGTAAATTTGAACATTTCTGTAAAGTGGACCATTTCCTAGCTCCTAAAGTTTACCAAACCTGACACAAGAGGAAATCATTTAAGGTCATCATGTCTGCCCTTGTCATTCTCGGAACGCCCTGGCCTCAAAATGCAGCCTCTGTAGTCCATGGTAACCTGCGGAGAGGGGGCGGGGCTGAGGGAGGTTGGAACACTGCCCTCACTGAGGGAGTGGGTGTGGCCATCTCTGCTGTGACTGAACAAAGGGCAGGGGAGCAGGGGGCCCAGGGCAGGGCCCTCAGAGCCCGGCAGGTCCAGTGGGGTGTCACAAGCATTTAGGCCCAGGCCAAAGGGCGCCTTCTTTGTCTGCACAGCTGCCCAACCTCTCACCTTTCCACTCAGGCCGACCTCATACTTGAAGTGTGTGTGGAAGCTGTCCGTGCAGTACACCTCGCTGCACAGCTAACCATAGGTCTGGGCATCGTAGCTTCCTGCCAGGTGACCGAAGTTCGCAGACAGATGGGTCCCTGGGACACATGCAGAGAGGCTTCTGCCTGGGCCACAGGCCGCCCACTGCCCCTGCCCCAGATCGGGGGCCGCCAAGCCGCCCTGTCGGAGTCCCCTGCCTCTTGAGGGAGTATTGGACCAACACTTGTAGAGAACGGCGTTCTCGCGGGCAACTCATTGGAGGGACACAAATAAATCTTTGCCGACTTTCTGCTGAAGCTTACGAGGGTTCACACCTAAGCGTCTGACAAGGTCAGCTGTTTAGCTAAACATGAGCTCATGATCTAAATTTACACAATAATGAATAAATCAGCTACAAGTGGAGACATTCAGCAAAAACTATCAATAACAGAATTAGATTCACAAGGCCATCCATCAATTGTTGGAATAATCAGGTGCAAGGCAGAAAATATACATAAAACTGGAACTGAAACAAGGAACAAGGATGTTTTCAAAGACTGGTAGGATCTCTAAAACATTTTTAAAGTACATGTCATTGATAAAGCTAAATACTCAAAGGTTGTGTAATACAACAGATTAAGCATTGAGAAGAGTGAAATTATGCTGTTTTGAAAACTATGGCAGGTGAGATTTTCTGCCTAATTATAGAAGAAGATTTCTCTAAAAAATACACATTATTTCAATGACTTATTGGCTGTGAAATAAGTTAAGGGTATTTCAAATGGCTTGTCTGCAAAGAAAGGTGAGATGTAGGGAATCACAGAAAGTCGAGGGGAAAATCGGTCAATATATACATTGCTATATGGTGAACTAAACCTTAGGCCAGCAACAATGGAGAGGACCTGACCCTTAGAAACTTACAAGTAAGCTGGAATATTCAAAAGTTCAAATCTTTATAAGTAAAATATTTATTAAAATGAATAACCAAGTGTTTGAATTGACATCAGAAGATCAAAACAATAAACCCTGAGAACATAGAAAAAAGATAAATAAAGATATGGCCAGAACTTAATACAACAGAAAACGTATAAAATTGAGGTGATTTAGTAAGTCCAAAGAATCTTCTTTGAAAAGATTGAAAAGACACACTTTGATTAAGGAAAACAAAAACATAAGTAAAGAATATACAGAAAGAATCAGGACAATGTTATAGCAGAGAATATAAGAAATGCCAGTAAATTTGAACATTTCTGTAAAGTGGACCATTTCCTAGCTCCTAAAGTTTACCAAACCTGACACAAGAGGAAATCATTTAAGGTCATCATGTCTGCCCTTGTCATTCTCGGAACGCCCTGGCCTCAGAATGCAGCCTCTGTAGTCCATGGTAAACTGCGGAGAGGGGGCGGGGCTGAGGGATGTTGGAACACTGCCCTCACTAAGGGAGTGGGTGTGGCCATCTCTGCTGTGACTGAACAAAGGGCAGGGGAGCAGGGGGCCCAGGGCAGGGCCCTCAGAGCCTGGCAGGTCCAGTGGGGTTTCACAAGCATTTAGGCTCAGGCCAAAGGGCGCCTTCTTTGTCTGCACAGCTGCCCAAACTCTCACCTTTCCACTCAGGCCGACCTCTTACTTGAAGTGTGTGTGGAAGCTGTCCGTGCAGTACACCTCGCTGCACAGCTAACCATAGGTCTGGGCATCGTAGCTTCCTGCCAGGTGACCGAAGTTCGCAGGCAGATGAGTCCCTGGGACACATGCAGAGAGGCTTCTGCCTGGGCCGCAGGCCACCCACTGCCCCTGCCCCAGATCGGGTGCCGCCAAGCCGCCCTGTCGGAGTCCCCTGCCTCTTGAGGGAGTATTGGACCAACACTTGTAGAAAACGTCGTTCTCGCGGGCAACTCATTGGAAGGACACAAATAAATCTTTGCCGACATTCTGCTGAAGCTTACGAGCGTTCACATCTAAGCGTCTGACCAGGTCAGCTGTTTAGCTAAACATGAGCTCATGATCTAAATTTACACAATAATGAAGAAATCAGCTACAAGGGGAGACAATCAGCAAAAACTATCAATACCAGAATTAGATTCCCATGGCCATCCATCAATTGTTGGAATAATCAGGTGGAAGGCAGAAAATATACATAAAACTGGAACTGAAACAAGGAACAAGGATGTTTTCAAAGACTGGTAGGATCTCTAAAACATTTTTAAAGTACATGTCATTGATAAAGCTAAATGCTCAAAGGTTGTGTAATACAACAGATTAAGCATTGAGAAGAGTGAAATTATGCTGTTTTCAAAACTATGGCAGGTGAGATTTTCTGCCTAATTATATAAGAAAATTTCCCTAAAAAATACACATTATTTCAATGAATTATTGGCTGTGAAATAAGTTAAGGGTATTTCAAATGGCTTGTCTGCAAAGAAAGGTGAGATGTAGGGAATCACAGAAAGTCGAGGGGAAATTAGGTCAATATATACATTGCTATATGGTGAACTAAACCTTAGGCCAGCAACAATGGAGAGGACCTGACCTTAGAAACTTACAAGTAAGCTGGAATCTTCTAAAGTTCAAATCTTTATAAGTAAAATATTTATTAAAATGAATAACCAAGTGTTTTAATTGACATCAGAAGATCAAAACAATAAACCCTGAGAACATAGAAAAAAGATAAATAAAGATATGAGCAGAACTTAATACAACAGAAAACATATAAAATTGAGGTGATTTAGTAAGTCCAAAGAATCTTCTTTGAAAAGATTGAAAAGACACACTTTGATTAAAGAAAACAAAAACAGAAGTAAAGAATATACAGAAAGAATCAGTACAACATTATAGCAGAGAATATAAGAAATGCCAGTAAATTTGAACATTTCTGTAAAGTGGACCATTTCCTAGCTCCTAAAGTTTACCAAACCTGACACAAGAGGAAATCATTTAAGGTCATCATGTCTGCCCTTGTCATTCTCGGAACGCCCTGGCCTCAAAATGCAGCCTCTGTAGTCCATGGTAACCTGCGGAGAGGGGGCGGGGCTGAGGGAGGTTGGAACACTGCCCTCACTGAGGGAGTGGGTGTGGCCATCTCTGCTGTGACTGAACAAAGGGCAGGGGAGCAGGGGGCCCAGGGCAGGGCCCTCAGAGCCCGGCAGGTCCAGTGGGGTGTCACAAGCATTTAGGCCCAGGCCAAAGGGCGCCTTCTTTGTCTGCACAGCTGCCCAACCTCTCACCTTTCCACTCAGGCCGACCTCATACTTGAAGTGTGTGTGGAAGCTGTCCGTGCAGTACACCTCGCTGCACAGCTAACCATAGGTCTGGGCATCGTAGCTTCCTGCCAGGTGACCGAAGTTTGCAGACAGATGGGTCCCTGGGACACATGCAGAGAGGCTTCTGCCTGGGCCACAGGCCGCCCACTGCCCCTGCCCCAGATCGGGGGCCGCCAAGCCGCCCTGTCGGAGTCCCCTGCCTCTTGAGGGAGTATTGGACCAACACTTGTAGAGAACGGCGTTCTCGCGGGCAACTCATTGGAGGGACACAAATAAATCTTTGCCGACTTTCTGCTGAAGCTTACGAGGGTTCACACCTAAGCGTCTGACAAGGTCAGCTGTTTAGCTAAACATGAGCTCATGATCTAAATTTACACAATAATGAATAAATCAGCTACAAGTGGAGACAATCAGCAAAAACTATCAATAACAGAATTAGATTCACAAGGCCATCCATCAATTGTTGGAATAATCAGGTGCAAGGCAGAAAATATACATAAAACTGGAACTGAAACAAGGAACAAGGATGTTTTCAAAGACTGGTAGGATCTCTAAAACATTTTTAAAGTACATGTCATTGATAAAGCTAAATACTCAAAGGTTGTGTAATACAACAGATTAAGCATTGAGAAGAGTGAAATTATGCTGTTTTGAAAACTATGGCAGGTGAGATTTTCTGCCTAATTATATAAGAAGATTTCTCTAAAAAATACACATTATTTCAATGACTTATTGGCTGTGAAATAAGTTAAGGGTATTTCAAATGGCTTGTCTGCAAAGAAAGGTGAGATGTAGGGAATCACAGAAAGTCGAGGGGAAAATCGGTCAATATATACATTGCTATATGGTGAACTAAACCTTAGGCCAGCAACAATGGAGAGGACCTGACCCTTAGAAACTTACAAGTAAGCTGGAATCTTCAAAAGTTCAAATCTTTATAAGTAAAATATTTATTAAAATGAATAACCAAGTGTTTGAATTGACATCAGAAGATCAAAACAATAAACCCTGAGAACATAGAAAAAAGATAAATAAAGATATGAGCAGAACTTAATACAACAGAAAACGTATAAAATTGAGGTGATTTAGTAAGTCCAAAGAATCTTCTTTGAAAAGATTGAAAAGACACACTTTGATTAAGGAAAACAAAAACATAAGTAAAGAATATACAGAAAGAATCAGGACAATGTTATAGCAGAGAATATAAGAAATGCCAGTAAATTTGAACATTTCTGTAAAGTGGACCATTTCCTAGCTCCTAAAGTTTACCAAACCTGACACAAGAGGAAATCATTTAAGGTCATCATGTCTGCCCTTGTCATTCTCGGAACGCACTGGCCTAAGAATGCAGCCTCTGTAGTCCATGGTAACCTGCGGAGAGGGGGCGGGGCTGAGGGAGGTTGGAACACTGCCCTCACTGAGGGAGTGGGTGTGGCCATCTCTGCTGTGACTGAACAAAGGGCAGGGGAGCAGGGGGCCCAGGGCAGGGCCCTCAGAGCCCGGCAGGTCCAGTGGGGATTCACAAGCATTTAGGCCCAGGACAAAGGGTGCCTTCTTTGTCTGCACAGCTGCCCAAACTCTCACCTTTCCACTCAGGCCGACCTGTTACTTGAAGTGTGTGTGGAAGCTGTCCGTGCAGTACACCTCGCTGCACAGCTAACCATAGGTCTGGGCATCGTAGCTTCCTGCCAGGTGACCGAAGTTCGCACGCAAATGGGTCCCTGGGACACATGCAGAGAGGCTTATGCCTAGGCCACAGGCCGCCCACTGCCCCTGCCCCAGATCGGGGGCCGCCAAGCAGCCCTGTCGGAGTCCCCTGCCTCTTGAGGGAGTATTGGACCAACACTTGTAGAAAACGGGGTTCTCTCGGGCAACTCATTGGAGGGACACAAATAAATCTTTGCCGACTTTCTCCTGAAGCTTACGAGCGTTCACACCTAAGCGTATTACAAAGTCAGCTGTTTAGCTAACCATGAGCTCATGATCTAAATTTACACAATAATGAAGAAATCAGCTACAAGGGGAGACAACCAGCAAAAACTATCAATACCAGAGTTAGATTCCCAAGGCCATCCATCAATTGTTGGAATAATCAGGTGCAAGGCAGAAAATATACATAAAACTGGAACTGAAACAAGGAACAAGGATGTTTTCAAAGACTGGTAGGATCTCTAAAACATTTTTAAAGTACATGTCATTGATAAAGCTAAATACTCAAAGGTTGTGTAATACAACAGATTAAGCATTGAGAAGAGTGAAATTATGCTGTTTTGAAAACTATGGCAGGTGAGATTTTCTGCCTAATTATAGAAGAAGATTTCTCTAAAAAATACACATTATTTCAATGACTTATTGGCTGTGAAATAAGTTAAGGGTATTTCAAATGGCTTGTCTGCAAAGAAAGGTGAGATGTAGGGAATCACAGAAAGTCGAGGGGAAAATAGGTCAATATATACATTGCTATATGGTGAACTAAACCTCAGGCCAGCAACAATGGAGAGGACCTGACCCTTAGAAACTTACAAGTAAGCTGGAATCTTCAAAAGTTCAAATCTTTATAAGTAAAATATTTATTAAAATGAATAACCAAGTGTTTGAATTGACATCAGAAGATCAAAACAATAAACCCTGAGAACATAGAAAAAAGATAAATAAAGATATGAGCAGAACTTAATACAACAGAAAACGTATAAAATTGAGGTGATTTAGTAAGTCCAAAGAATCTTCTTTGAAAAGATTGAAAAGACACACTTTGATTAAGGAAAACAAAACATAAGTAAAGAATATACAGAAAGAATCAGGACAATATTATAGCAGAGAATATAAGAAATGCCAGTAAATTTGAACATTTCTGTAAAGTGGACCATTTCCTAGCTCCTAAAGTTTACCAAACCTGACACAAGAGGAAATCATTTAAGGTCATCATGTCTGCCCTTGTCATTCTCGGAACGCCCTGGCCTCAGATTGCAGCCTCTGTAGTCCATGGTAACCTGCGGAGAGGGGGCGGGGCTGAGTGAGGTTGGAACACTGCCCTCACTGAGGGAGTGGGTGTGGCCATCTCTGCTGTGACTGAACAAAGGGCAGGGGAGCAGGGGGCCCAGGGCAGGGCCCTCAGAGCCCGGCAGGTCCAGTAGGGATTCACAAGCATTTAGGCCCAGGTCAAAGGGCGCCTTCTTTGTCTGCACAGCTGCCCAAACTCTCACCTTTCCACTCAGGCCGACCTCTTACTTGAAGTGTGTGTGGAAGCTGTCCGTGCAGTACACCTAGCTGCACATCTAACCATAGGTCTGGGCATCGTAGCTTCCTGCCAGGTGACCGAAGTTCGCAGGCAGATGGGTCCCTGGGACACCTGCAGAGAGTCTTATGCCTAGGCCACAGGCCGCCCACTGCCCCTGCCCCAGATCGGGGTCCGCCAAGCCGCCCTGTCGGAGTCCCCTGCCTCTTGAGGGAGTATTGGACCAACACTTGTAGAAAACGGCGTTCTCCCGGGCAACTCATTGGAGGGACACAAATAAATCTTTGCCGACTTTCTGCTGAAGCTTACGAGCGTTCACACCTAAGCGTCTTACCAGGTCAGCTGTTTAGCTAAACATGAGCTCATGATCTAAATTTACACAATAATGAAGAAATCATCTACAAGGGGAGACAATCAGTAAAAACTATGAATACCAGAATTAGATTCCCAAGGCCATCCATCAATTGTTGGAATAATCAGGTGCAAGGCAGAAAATATACATAAACCTGGAACTGAAACTCGGAACAAGGATGTTTTCAAAGACTGGTAGGATCTCTAAAACATTTTTAAAGTACATGTCATTGATAAAGCTACATACTCAAAGGTTGTGTAATACAACAGATTAAACATTGAGAAGAGTGAAATTATGCTGTTTTGAAAACTATGGCAGGTGAGATTTTCTGCCTAATTATATAACAAGATTTCTCTAAAAAATACACATTATTTCAATGACTTATTGGCTGTGAAATAAGTTAAGGGTATTTCAAATGGCTTGTCTGCAAAGAAAGGTGAGATGTAGGGAATCACAGAAAGTCGAGGGGAAAATAGGTCAATATATACATTGCTATATGGTGAACTAAACCTCAGGCCAGCAACAATGGAGAGGACCTGACCCTTAGAAACTTTCAAGTAAGCTGGAATCTTCAAAAGTTCAAATCTTTATAAGTAAAATATTTATTAAAATGAATAACCAAGTGTTTGAATTGACATCAGAAGATAAAAACAATAAACCCTGAGAACATAGAAAAAAGATAAATAAAGATATGAGCAGAACTTAATACAACAGAAAACGTATAAAATTGAGGTGATTTAATAAGTCCAAAGAATCTTCTTTGAAAAGATTGAAAAGACACACTTTGATTAAGGAAAACAAAAACATAAGTAAAGAATATACAGAAAGAATCAGGACAATATTATAGCAGAGAATATAAGAAATGCCAGTAAATTTGAACATTTCTGTAAAGTGGACCATTTCCTAGCTCCTAAAGTTTACCAACCTGACAAAAGAGGAAATCATTTAAGGTCATCATGTCTGCCCTTGTCATTTTCGGAACGCCCGGGCCTCAGAATGCAGCCTCTGTAGTCCATGGTAACCTGCGGAGAGGGGGCGGGGCTCAGGGAGTTTGGAACACTGCCCTCACTGAGGGAGTGGGTGTGGCCATCTCTGCTGTGACTGAACAAAGGGCAGGGGAGCAGGGGGCCCAGGGCAGGGCCCTCAGAGCGCGGCAGGTCCAGTGGCGTGTCACAAGCATTTAGGCCCAGGCCAAAGGGCGCATTCTTTGTCTGCACAGCTGCCCAAACTCTCAAATTTCCACCCAGGCCGACCTCTTACTTGAAGTGTGTGTGGAACCTGTTCGTGCAGTACACCTCGCTGCACAGCTAACCATAGGTCTGGGCATCGTAGCGTCCTGCCCGGTGACCCAAGTTCGCAGGCAGATGGGTCCCAGGGACACATGCAGAGAGGCTTCTGCCTGGGCCACAGGCCGCCCACTGCCCATGTCCCAGATCGGGGGCCGCCAAGCAGCCCTGTCGGAGTCCCCTGCCTCTTGAGGGAGTATTGGACAAACACTTGTAGAAAACGGGGTTCTCGCGGGCAACTCATTGGAGGGACACAAATAAATCTTTGCTGACTTTCTCCTGAAGCTTACGAGCGTTCACACCTAAGCGTCTTACAAGGTCAGGTCTTAAGCTAAACATGAGCTCATGATCTAAATTTACACAATAATGAAGAAATCAGCTACAAGGGGAGACAATCAGTAAAAACTATCAATACCCGAGTTAGATTCCCAAGGCCATCCATCAATTGTTGGAATAATCACGTGCAAGGCAGAAAATATACATAAAACTGGAACTGAAACAAGGCACAAGGATGTTTTCAAAGACTGGTAGGATCTCTAAAACATTTTTAAAGTACATGTCATTGATAAAGCTAAATACTCAAAGGTTGTGTAATACAACAGATTAAGCATTGAGAAGAGTGAAATTATGCTGTTTTGAAAACTATGGCAGGTGAGATTTTCTGCCTAATTATATAAGAAGATTTCTCTAAAAAATACACATTATTTCAGTGACTTATTGGCTGTGAAATAAGTTAAAGGTATTTCAAATGGCTTGTCTGCAAAGAAAGGTGAGATGTAGGGAATCACAGAAAGTCGAGGGGAAAATAGGTCAATATATACTTTGCTCTATGGTGAACTAAACCTTAGGCCAGCAACAATGGAGAGGACCTGACCCTTAGAAACTTACAAGTAAGCTGGAATCTTCAAAAGTTCAAATCTTTATAAGTAAAATATTTATTAAAATGAATAACCAAGTGTTTTAATTGACATCAGAAGATCAAAACAATAAAGCCTGAGAACATCGAAAAAAAATAAATAAAGATATGGGCAGAACTTAATACAACAGAAAACGTATAAAATTGAGGTGATTTAGTAAGTCCAAAGAATCTTCTTTGAAAAGATTGAAAAGACACACTTTGATTAAGGAAAACAAAAACATAAGTAAAGAATATACAGAAAGATTCAGGACACTGTTATAGCAGAGAATATAAGAAATGCCAGTAAATTTGAACATTTCTGTAAAGTGGACCATTTCCTAGCTCCTAAAGTTTACCAAACCTGACACAAGGGGAAAACATTTAAGGTCATCATATCTGCCCTTGTCATTCTCGGAACTCCCTGGCCTCAGAATGCAGCCTCTGTAGTCCATGGTAACCTGTGGAGAGGGGGCGGGGCTGAGGGAGGTTGGAACACTGCCCTCACTGAGGGAGTGGGTGTGGCCATCTCTGCTGTGACTGAACAAAGGGCTGGGGAGCAGAGGGCCCAGGGCAGGTCTCTCAGAGCCTGGCAGGTCCAGTGGGGTTTCACAAGCATTTAGGCTCAGGCCAAAGGGCGCCTTCTTTGTCTGCACAGCTGCCCAAACACTCATCTTTCCACTCAGGCCGACCTGTTACTTGAAGTGTGTGTGGAAGCTGTCCGTGCAGTACACCTCGCTGCACAGCTAACCATAGGTCTGGGCATCGTAGCTTCCTGCCAGGTGACCGAAGTTCGCAGGCAGATGGGTCCCTGGGACACATGCAGAGAGGCTTCTGCCTCGGCCACAGGCCGCCCACTGCCCCTGCCCCAGATCGGGGGCCGCAAAGCCGCCCTGTCGTAGTCCCCTGCCTCTTGAGGGAGTATTGGACCAACACTTGTAGAGAACGGCGTTCTCGCGGGCAACTCATTGGAGGGACACAAATAAATCTTTGCCGACTTTCTGCTGAAGCTTACGAGCGTTCACACCTAAGCGTCTGACAAGGTCAGCTGTTTAGCTAAACATGAGCTCATGATCTAAATTTACACAATAATGAATAAATCAGCTACAAGGGGAGACAATCAGCTAAAACTATCAATACCAGAATTAGATTCCCAAGGCCATCCATCAATTGTTGAAATAATCAGGAGCAAGGCAGAAAATATACATAAAACTGGAACTGAAACAAGGAACAAGGATGTTTTCAAAGACTGGTAGGATCTCTAAAACATTTTTAAAGTACATGTCATTGATAAAGCTAAATACTCAAAGGTTGTGTAATACAACAGATTAAGCATTGAGAAGAGTGAAATTATGCTGTTTTGAAAACTATGGCAGGTGAGATTTTTTGCCTAATTATATAAGAAGATTTCTCTAAAAAATACACATTATTTCAATGACTTATTGGCTGTGAAATAAGTTAAGGGTATTTCAAATGGCTTGTCTGCAAAGAAAGGTGAGATGTAGGGTATCACAGAATATCGCGGGGAAAATAGGTCAATTTATACATTGCTATATGGTGAACTAAACCTTAGGCCAGCAACAATGGAGAGGACCTGACCCTTAGAAACGTACAAGTAAGCTAGAATCTTCAAAAGTTCAAATCTTTATAAGTAAAATATTTATTAAAATGAATAACCAAGTGTTTTAGTTGACATCAGAAGATCAAAACAATAAACCCTGAGAACATAGAAAAAAGATAAATAAAGATATGAGCAGAACTTAATACAACAGAAAACGTATAAAATTGAGGTGATTTAGTAAGTCCAAAGAATCTTCTTTGAAATGATTGAAAAGACACACTTTGATTAAGGAAAACAAAAACATAAGTAAAGAATATACAGAAAGAATCAGGACAATGTTATAGCAGAGAATATAAGAAATGCCAGTAAATTTGAACATTTCTGTAAAGTGGACCATTTCCTAGCTCCTAAAGTTTACCAAACCTGACACAAGAGGAAATCATTTAAGGTCATCATGTCTGCCCTTGTCATTCTCGGAACGCCCTGGCCTCAGAATGCAGCCTCTGTAGTCCATGGTAACCTGCGGAGAGGGGGCGGGGCTGAGGGAGGTTGGAACACTGCCCTCACTGAGGGAGTGGGTGTGGCCATCTCTGCTGTGACTGAACAAAGGGCAGGGGAGCAGGGGGCCCAGGGTAGGGCCCTCAGAACCTGGCAGGTCCAGTGGGGTCTCACAAGCATTTAGGCCCAGGCCAAAGGGTGCCTTCTTTGTCTGCACAGCTGCCCAAACTCTCACCTTTCCACTCAGGCCGACCTCTTACTTGAAGTGTGTGTGGAAGCTGTCCGTGCAGTAAACCTCGCTGCACAGCTAACCATAGGTCTGGGCATCGAAGCTTCCTGGCAGGTGACCGAAGTTCGTAGGCAAATGGGTCCCTGGGATACATGCAGAGAGGCTTCTGCCTGGGCCACAGGCCGCCCACTGCCCCTGCCCCAGATCGGGGGCCGCCAAGCCACCCTGTCGGAGTCCCCTGCCTCTTGAGGGAGTATTGGACCAACACTTGTAGAAAACGGCATTCTCGCGGGCAACTCATTGGAAGGACACAAATAAATCTTTGCCGACATTCTGCTGAAGCTTACGAGCGTTCACATCTAAGCGTCTGACCAGGTCAGCTGTTTAGCTAAACATGAGCTCATGATCTAAATTTACACAATAATGAAGAAATCAGCTACAAGGGGAGACAATCAGCAAAAACTATCAATACCAGAATTAGATTCCCAAGGCCATCCATCAATTGTTGGAATAATCAGGTGCAAGGCAGAAAATATACATAAAACTGGAACTGAAACAAGGAACAAGGATGTTTTCAAAGACTGGTAGGATCTCTAAAACATTTTGAAAGTACATGTCATTGATAAAGCTATATACTCAAAGGTTGTGTAATACAACATATTAAGCATTGAGAAGAGTGAAATTATGCTGTTTTGAAAACTATGGCAGGTGAGATTTTCTGCCTAATTATAGAAGAAGATTTCTCTAAAAAATACACATTATTTCAATGACTTATTGGCTGTGAAATAATTTAAGGGTATTTCAAATGGCTTGTCTGCAAAGAAAGGTGAGATGTAGGGAATCACAGAAAGTCGAGGGGAAAATAGGTCAATATATACATTGCTATATGGTGAACTAAACCTTAGGCCAGCAACAATGGAGAGGACCTGACCCTTAGAAACTTACAAGTAAGCTGGAATCTTCAAAAGTTCCAATCTTTATAAGTAAAATATTTATTAAAATGAATAACCAAGTGTTTTAATTGACATCAGAAGATCAAAACAATAAACCCTGAGAACATAGAAAAAAGATAAATAAAGATATGAGCAGAACTTAATACAACAGAAAACGTATAAAATTGAGGTGATTTAGTAAGTCCAAAGAATCTTCTTTGAAAAGATTGAAAAGACACACTTTGATTAAGGAAAACAAAAACATAAGTAAAGAATATACAGAAAGAATCAGGACAATGTTATAGCAGAGAATATAAGAAATGCCAGTAAATTTGAGCATTTCTGTAAAGTGGACCATTTCCTAGCTCCTAAAGTTTACCAAACCTGACACAAGAGGAAATCATTTAAGGTCATCATGTCTGCCCTTGTCATTCTCGGAACGCCCTGGCCTCAGAATGCAGCCTCTGTAGTCCATGGTAACCTGCGGAGAGGGGGCCGGGCTGAGGGAGGTTGGAACACTGCCCTCACTGAGGGAGTGGGTGTGGCCATCTCTGCTGTGACTGAACAAAGGGCAGGGGAGCAGGGGGCCCAGGGCAGCGCCCTCAGAACCCGGCAGGTCCAGTGGGGTTTCACAAGCATTTAGGCCCAAGCCAAAGGGTGCCTTCTTTGTCTGCACAGCTGCCCAAACTCTCACCTTTCCACTCAGGCCGACCTCTTACTTGAAGTGTGTGTGGAAGCTGTCCGTGCAGTAAACCTCGCTGCACAGCTAACCATAGGTCTGGGCATCGTAGCTTCCTGCCAGGTGACCGAAGTTCGCAGGCAGATGGGTCCCTGGGACACATGCAGAGAGGCTTCTGCCTGGGCCACAGGCCGCCCACTGCCCCTGCCCCAGATCGGGGGCCGCCAAGCCGCCCTGTTGGAGTCCCCTGCCTCTTGAGGGAGTATTGGACCAACACTTGTAGAAAACGGCGTTCTCGCGGGCAACTAATTGGAAGGACACAAATAAATCTTTGCCGACATTCTGTTGAAGCTTACGAGCATTCACATCTAAGCGT